>NC_090835.1:73802422-74112144 GCF_028021215.1 Eschrichtius robustus
AATATTAAAATGCTTTCATCCCCACCGCTGCCTTGAGCCCTCCAGCACCCCGCCCTGCCTCTCTTCCAGGATACCCCCAACACCGACTACCCTAAGATCCAGAAACGAAAGAGTTAACATTGCCGGAGGTGGGGTGGGGGAGGAGGCGGGGCGCAGGTCACACCCCCCTTTCACTGGTCTGTGCCAGAGCCCTCCATTTCCTTAAATATTTTAAATTTCAGTCCCAAATTCCAGGGGCCTCAGTAGGGGACCTGTCAGAACAAACCATATTTTCTGGTCTTAAGCTCTGCAAGGACTTTTTCAACAAAGACTGGTCTATATCAGGGTTTTTAGGCCAGAAAAGACAAAAGAAGTGACTGTAAAGTGAAAATGTCAGTCAATTTTGTTATTTGGCAGCTTGTACATTTAGAAGCAATCCATTGGTCGGATTGAATTCAATGTTATTGTGGGTTTTTTCTTTCCCCTTTCCCTACGTTCAGCCAAAATAAGAGTCAGCAAGCTCAGACAGCGTCTCAAAAAATCTCTCTGTGTAAAGAAGGAACTCTAATTGCTCTGTTCCCTCACTTGGATATTTTGGCCAATTTCAAGACGCATAAATAAGCCTGTTATTCAGGCACAGAGGAGAGTGGGATTTATTAGTTTAAATGAGTTGATTTGGAGGTCTCTGGGGAAAGCCGCCTGCATTATTCACTTGTTAGTCCCAGGGTATAATTTACAGTGAGTTTTCCCTTTATGTTTTGGACCTAGTTGAAGCTAGGGCATAAATTTCCTCAAGTTATTATTACTATAATTTATTATTCATTGACTGTTGACTCAGTGTAACACAAGCAGTGGCAGAAAGACACGATCCTCCCAAAGGGCAGGAAAGCCATGTCCCCAACAATTCCAGAGGGACATGTAAAGAGCTCCTGGGATCAGAGGAGGGTTCCTTCTCCCCAGGACTGGGACGCCACCTGGAGCTTTTTGGTGTCCACTAAAGTCTCCCCAGGAGAAATAGGCTTTTGGCAGGGAGAGTGCACATGCAGGCTTTGGGGGGAATCGGCCACAAATTGGGCTAATTGTTGACCTTAATTCAGACAAAGAGTCCAATAGGATGGGATAGGGACACTGTACAGGACTGGGGTGGGGTGGGGCAGGAGATGTTCCCACTTGGGGGCCATTCACTCACTTTTACTTCCAGGTGCTGGGTTAAGAAGCTAAGCGTTTGGGCAGGTGGAAAGCAAGGAGGTGCAGGCATCATCCCCTCCCCCTCCCCCACCCTAGTTCACATCTGCCCCTCCTCCCTCTCCCACCCAGCTTCTCCCATGGGGGGCAGAAGTATCTCTCTTCGATCCTCAATCACTTCAAACAGTTGTGCAGCTTGGAGGCGCAGGCCCGAGTGACAGAACGTTTTAGACCTAGCAACAGAAAGCAATTATGTGCTGTTTGGCGCTGCCTATAAGTACAATCGGAATTAGAGGGGAGACAAAAATGATTTCAGAACGCCAAGACTGGGTGACTGGTGACAATGCAATGACACGCCTTGCTCCCTCCCTCCTTCCCTCATTTCTTGAGCTTCAGTTGTGCGCCAGATTCTGTGCTGTATCTAAGAGGCGTTCAGTATTAGGTGTGGGGTGGAGGCGGGGGAAGGACACACAAACCAGTGTGTTCTGCCAAGAAGAGCTCTGGGGGTGCAGGGAAGTTACTTAACCTCACTAAGCCTTAGCTGCCCCGTCTGCAAAAGTGGAGGGCCACCCCACCTCAAAGGACAGCTGTGAGGGAAACACGTGTAGTGGACAGAGCACACAGTCAGCGACGATTAGCTCTCTATTTCTGTCGTAACCAGTAAGTGTTACTCTGTTGGTGGGAATGTAAACTGGTGCAGCCACTATGGAAAACAGTATGCAGAGTCCTCAAAAAATTAAAAATAGAGCTCCCATGTGATCCAGCAATACCACTCTTGGGCATATATCCAGACAAAACTATAATTTGAAAAGATGCATGCACCCCTATGTTCATAGCAGCACTATTTACAATAGCCAGGACATGGAAGCCACCTGAATGTCCATCGACAGGTGAATGGATAAAGAAGATGTGATTATATATACGTGTGCATATGTGTGTGTGTGTGTGTGTGTAATGGAATACTACTCAGCCATAAAAAAGAATGAAATAATGCCATATGCAGCAACATGGATGGACCTAGAGATTATCATACTAAGTAAGTCAGACAGAGAAAGACAGATACCAGATAATATCACTTTTATGTGGAATCTAAAATATGACACAAATGAACTTATCTACGAAACAGAAACAGACTTACAGACAGAGAACAGACTTGTGGTTGCCAAGGGGGAGTGGGTGGGGGAGAGAAGGATTGGGATTTCAGAATTAGCAGATGTAAACTATTATGGGATAAACAACAACGTCCTACCGTATAGCACAGGGAACAATATTCAATATCCTGTGATAAACCATAATGGAAAATAATATGAAAAAGTATATATATGTATAACTGAGTCACTTTGCTGTATAGCAGAAATTAACACAACATTGTAAATCAACTATACTTCAATAAAACTAAAAAAAAAGAAGACAAAAAAACAAAAACAGTAAGTGTTACTTATAGATGCAGTGTACTGAAAAGCTATGCTTCCACCAAGCAAGGGCTTTTATTTGAAATTGTCAATGAAACATACATACACACAAACACACACATATTATAAATGCACAGCTTGATGAATTCTCACAATTCCATACCCAGATCGAGAAATAGGACCTTACGAGGATCCCCAGGACCCTCCCCCTACTATCTTCCTATTCATTGCCCCACTCCCAAAGATAACAATTATCTTGACTTGGAATGGCATGGATTAGTTTTGCCTGTTTCTGTACTTACCATATAAATGGAATTTCATAGCATGTACTCTTTTTCATCTGAATTCTTTTATTAAACCTTCTGTTCGTGGGGGACGGGGGTCATCCATTTTGCGACTGACTTCCCTTTGTCAGTGAATTTTGCAACTGATCATATTTTTATGGAGCTGAGAGCCACAATAACGGGCCACTTCCAGAAACTCTACAGCATCCCCCCGGAGTCATTCTGTACACTTATCTTGCCCTTGCTCCCCCATATTTCCCCATGAACTGTATTCTGTCTCCTTTGGTGAAGTGTAAGAACGTTTATGACTTGTCTCACATCCCATTTGGAATAATATATTTGGAAAAATAATAACTGAATGGATTTTAGTTCTTCCTTCCCTAGTCCAAGCTTCCTCTCACTATACAACTGTTTTAGGAAGATGATAATAATGATGATGATGATGATGATGATGTTGATGACAGTGATGATGGAAGAGGCAGAGGGGAAGATGATGCAGATGAAGCTGACGCCGGTGATGACAGGTAACACATTTTATGTTGCTTCTTACGTACCCAGCCTTATTCTAGCCTCCTGACCTGTACTGACTCATGAAATCTTCATCACAACACACTTCTATCCCCACTTTCAATTACAGAAACCAAGGCACAGAGAGGCTAAAGTATCTTGCCCAAGGCCATCCAGCTGGAAGGTGGTAAAGCCTGGATTAGAGCCCAGCCTGAGTGGTCTGGTTTTGGAACCCTGCTCTCAGCCAGCAGCCAGTCCGGTCATTGAAGGACAAGGATGTCCTCTGAGCCATTTGTATTGTCATCCCTTTAGAGGCAGTGCTCCTGGCTTGCTCCCCTGATCCTCTGCATCTGTTACCAAAGCACCAATGACAAGCCTCAGTTGCAATCTTGCACAAGTATATGTGTGTGTGCACGTGTGCACGCACACACACACACACGCACACACACGATGCTCCTGATTTTAATGCAAATGAGCACATACCACACAGCAGAGCAGTCTCCCTCCACACTTCCCCCCAATCCCACACCAGGTGTAATTATCACTGTCTTTCAGCAGAGCCATAGGCAGCCTTCAGTGGCATCAATAAGGGGAGAATCCCTGCAAATCAAGCTGACCTGCTTACAGAGGAAGAGCCATGGTTGCCTGGGAAGGATGACCAGAGCTGTTATCCTTGGGAGAATTTACCCCGGCACCACCAGAATTTCCATTCACTGACTTGATCCAGGCTCTTTAGGTACTTATTTCTACACTTCACAGCCATCCCATAAAGCAGGAGTTACCATTTCCACTTTCCAGGTGAGGAAACTGAGGCTCCGATAAGATGCAGTCAATTAATGGAAGCCTGAGCAGTCTGGTTTGATTTGCCGTGAAAAAGGAATCCCAGTGTTTGTTAAGGAGAGGAACACACTGATTTTTTTTTTTCCCCCCAACAAAATCAAAGGGACTGGGCCACCAGAGCAGGAGCAAGGGAGGCCTTAGGTTCAACCCAAGCCACAGTGCAGCGGCAAAGGAAGCTCCCTGGCTGTCTCTCCTCCGAGCAGATCAGGCTCCTCGCCTCCAGGAGATGCCACTGCGAGTGGGAATAACGGTGAAAATATGCGTCGACCTCAGGCTCCCCAGGAAAGCTACTCCCGTTCTGGGTCCTTCCTTGGGCTTTAATCCTTCTTACCACTTAATGTCTCAGTAAATCTTGTTGACAACTGGTCTATGCTTTCTCCAAGAGCAGTAGACACCTTGTAATTTACAAATCATTTCATCAATAATTGCCTGCAGAAGAAATGAAGCAACCAAAGGCTGGGTGGCGAGGATGGAGAAGAAAGAAGGACCATCCAATACAAGGGTGCTGTTTAAAGAAACAGAGACAGGCACCTGGGTGCTTGGAAAGGGCTGCCTGTCCTCAGTGACTAATTCCTGTTGTCACGCTTAGAGCAAACGAGTGATGCTGAACGGCCCAGGTGCCTGGCATTTCTCAGTCATTATTTCTAATCCATGTGGCCAACCTGCACAGCCCGCATCATGGTCCCAGCTCTCACACGTATGGGGGCTAAGGCTCACCTGGGGTGAGTAGTCTGTCCAAGGTCAGGCAGCCTGCAGGTGGCAGAGCCAGGATCCAAGCCTAATTCTGGCTGCCTCCAAACCCATGCAGGTTCCCACGGCCGCCTTGGTCTCCAATGGACGATGGTTTTTAAGAGCACTTGACTGCAATCCATGGGAAGATATAGATGTGACATCTCCCTGGGCTGGAAATTGTCTCTTCGCCCCTTGGGACCCCTCTGCCCCAGGAGCTGTAGGGCACTGCGCCCGTGGCTTTCTTGCCCTCTGGCCTCTGGGAGGCTCTGCGAGTGGGTAGCTCCAGCAGGGCATGGAAGGGCGGAGAGTGAAGCTAGGGGTATTTTCCCTCCTGGCTTCCTTCCTGCTGGGTTGCAGCAGGCTGGCTGTCCCTCCATAAAAGGCTGTTGCTCCTCTCAAGGTGGCCTTTTCTATAGGACTCCCCTGTTGGGTTCTGGAAAGCACTCCCTCCCTACGTTCCTTCTGCCTCAGGGGTGGTAACAGCCCTACTGCTGCCAGCCCCTGGTGCTGCATCCATGGTTTCCCTATTCTCCACCTTTGTAAACAGTCCGTGAAGCCCGGCGCCAATTATCGTCATTGAAGTGTGTCTTCTGTTTCCTCTTGGGACTTGGACAGGCACAGCGACCCAGTACGCACGCGTACGCGTGCACACACACACACACACACACCTGAAACAAAAACTTCAAGGAAACTTCCTATTCTGCCATGCCCTACTCTGCCTCACCAAATAATTAAAATTTTTTCATGGCCCGCATTTTGGAAAAGTCCATTTTAGACTACACCCATGGTAGCATCCATAGTGATCATCTAGCCCAATCCTGCCTTTCTGAAAACTGAGGTTAGGAAAAAGAAGTAACTGGTTTACAAGGATGTATTGTACAACACGGGGAATATAGCCAATATTTTATAATAACTATAAATGGAGTATAACCTTTAAAAATTGTAAATCGCTATATTGTACACCTGTAACATATAATACTGTACAGCAACTATACTTCAATTATATATAAAAAAAAAGTAATTGGTCAAGGAAACTTGCTCCAGGCAAAGTCCGGACTAGAACTCGGATAAGGTGACTGCAGATCCTGCTTGCAGCACCTAGACCAAGTCCTGCTGCCTTTGCTGTGGGGACCCTTGACTCTCCCATGACCTTCTCTCCCAAAGAACTGGCTGGAATATGGTCATCACCTTACTAACCAGCTTTCCTTTCTCATTCCTGGTCTTCTCCAAGGCCGCCACTTACTCTCCCACTCATGAATGGCGCCACCACGGTCGATGGGAGCCTCGCTTGTCGGGGCTGGAAGGAGACCAAGCAATCACTCAGCCCACCCCTCTCATCTTACAGGTGAGGAAGCATGTCACCCAAAACAGGACTCGCCACTAAATCAGCACAGGCCTGATTCACAGCACAGTGGCCGGGATCCAACGTTAGAGAGAGAAAGGAGCGTGGCCTGCAGCACGTGCAGTCAGGGAGCACCTCGGGAGTCGGGGGGTGCCCTGCCATGGCTCGCCACAGCTCCCCACACCCTCCAAAGGCAGCAGAATCACGAGGAGTTCACAGTGGAGGGAAGGGGAGCCTGAGGTTTCACCCTGATCATAAGCATCTGGGTTTCCTCCTGAGAAAACCTCCTGCTTTTCCTCCCATAAGGGGGAGATGACTCATGACCTTGAAACTGAGCATGACCCTGCAGGGCTCCTGGGCCCGGAAACCTTTCAAACAGTTGCTAATCAGTGAAGGGAGGGGATGCAGAGACAAGGGAGGGGCAGCCAAGAAACAACAGGGCAGCCTTGCAGCAGGGCCCTAGTGCTGCCTCAGGGGATACACATAAACATATCTTTGAGCTCTTTACAGATCTAAAACCCCCAACAAATGGAAGACTTCAGCATTCATTCCAGAGAAGATCACAGTTTGATAACCTTGAAAAGCTCATCAGGAGACCACCTGAGACCAGATTGAAGGACTGAAGCAACCCCCTCCCACTCTGATCCTTATCAGCAACTCCGCCCTTGAACCTTTGCTATAAAACTCCTCACCAAATTCTCCCAGGTTGGGATGCACAGTTTTTCAGGGCACGAGTCCACTGTGTCCCCCTTTGCCTGGCAAAGCAATAAAGCTATTCTTTGCTACTTCACCCAAAACTCCGTCTCTGAGGTTCAATTCGGCACCTGTGCACAGAGGCTGAGTTTTCGGCATCATTCTCAGTGGTTAAATCTCCTCTCCCAGTCCCTGTGGCCATGGCCTCCAAAGTGGGGAGCACAGAGGGTTAGAAAGCAGAATTGAGGGGGGCAGGAAGGAAATATTACAATTCCTATTTGTATTTATTTTTACCTTTAAAAAATGTTTTCCGGGGCTTCCCTGGTGGCACAGTGGTTGAGAATCTGCCTGCCAATGCAGGGCACACGGGTTCGAGCCCTGGTCTGGGAAGATCCCACATGCCGCGGAGCAGCTAGGCCCGTGAGCCACAATTACTGAGCCTGCGCGTTTGGAGCCTGTGCTCCGCAACAAGAGAGGCCACGATAGTGAGAGGCCTGCGCACCGCGATTCAGAGTGGTCCCCACTTGCCACAACTGGAGAAGGCCCTCGCACAGAAACGAAGACCCAACACAGCCATAAATAAATAAATAAATAAATAAAATTAAACTTAAAAAATAATAATAATAATAACATTTAAAAAAAAATGTTTTCCTTCTATTACTTGATGTCGTGGCTTTCAGTATTACATGTATAAAACTTACAAATTAATACCCTTATTTTGGGGGTGAGAAGTAAAATGTGTTCATTCTTGGGATACAAATATGCAAAGGCTCTGCTCTGGGGAACCGGGGACTCTCAGAGGATGGGCTGCATCAGAATCACCCAGGGAGCTCCGTTCAGGGCCCAGGCCAAACCCACTGCAGCAGGTTCCCTGGGTGCAGGGCCAGCAATCTGCATGTTAAGCAAGCTCCCCAGGGAAATCCATGGCCACTAGCCTGTGCAGATGGTCACTCTGGACTTTGCCTCTGCAGCAGTTGGGAAGAACCCACTTAGTCCACAGTCATCCCTCTGTCCCCATCCCCAGAGCTGCGTCTCACAGAGAAATAGGTCCTGGCAGCCCTGCCTTCCACGTGCTGCATACAGGGTGCTTGGCCAAGGGGTAGCACGGGGCTGAAGCCCTTGGGATGTGCACCCTGACACGGGAGCTACCTCTACCTCGAAGAAGGGGCACCTCTTTTCTAGTTTACCCAGAGCTGCCCTGAGGGCTGGCGGTGGCTCTGGGCTGCTCTCCATCTGCCTGCTGGGGGAGACTGACCTTTCACTAGGACCAGACTGGGATCACCACAGCAAGGACAGCCCCTGTAAGGGCAAGAGGGGAAATGTGACTCAGACACGCCAAGACCGGCCTAGGGTTAGGGAAACACCCCCCAGTCTGGCCCAGGGTTTAGAAAGAACTTCCTGATGTGAGGGTGTTAAAATGGAAAGTCACGGAAGACCCACCTCAGGAAAAGGAGGAGGGAGAAAAAGATGGGATAGAGAAAAAGCAGATGAGAGAGAATAAGACAGGCAGAGACTGAAACAGGAGAATAGAGAAACAGACAATTACCCTTGAGGGGTGGGCACAGTGAGGAGTGGGCAGTAGGCACCGTAGCACATCTGCCCGACAGGCAGAGCCAGGGAGAGGGTAGGTGGTGGGTTATGGCTCATATTAGGAAAAAAATTATGCCCCCTGCTAAGCCAGGAGATAGATGGGCTCCAGGCTAGATATTTACAACTGGCTTCCTGTTCACACTTCCTGGGGTGAGAAGAAGTTGGGCTTCAGGCCAGACATTCATTACCAGCCCCCTGTTTACATTTTCTGAAGCAAGAGACAAACTGGCTCCAGGACTACATATTTATGACCTGACTCCTGTCTATATCTCCAGATCTGCACCTCGATATAAAACCCAGCAACAGAAATAGGGTAAATAACCAGATGTTGGACATTTTTATGGCAGGGACAGAGTAGGACTAAACCCTGTTAAAAGACCAAGAGGTCATACATTTCCCATCCTTGGGGCAAGGGAAACATTCTGCACATGCGCAGAAAGGCTCCTTGGAGGTCAAAAAGGAGGGGGCACCACCCCACAATATGTGATGCTAAGGCCATCCCATAGGCCTCTGGGCTGAAATCCATCTTGGAAAAAAGTTGCACACGTATGTGGGGGAGGGTCCTAGGGCAGGTCAGGTGTGGAAAAGGAAACCAGATAATTGGCCAAAGGTACACAAAGACCCAGAAGAACTGCCCTATATAAGTGACTTAACGGCCTCTTTACTGCACTCCTCCTCATTAGGGAGAACGCCCACACCCTTTCTCTCCCGGTGGGCATCTCTGCCTTGCTTCTATCTTAACTAAACAAACGGTTTCTCTGTGTGCTCTCCCACCTGTTGTTGCGCTATGTCTCTAAAAATAAACTTTGTACCTGTTTTTACAGTTTTGCCTCCATGAGAAGTACATTTTTCACTGGGGGCAAGAGCCATGGGGGTGTGGTGGCTAGGATTCCCAGTTTTCATCCAGGTTACATAGGTTCAATTCCTGGGCACACCACCAATTCGCTTCACACCACCACTCACTTGCTGCCTCTCCGAGATCACCGCAACCCGCCAGTCTGTATATTCCTTCACACTGGCCCAAAGCGGCTGGAGTAGGAGAGGAAGACCAGGGATGCCCAGCGTTTCTGGGACTTTCCCTGGTGAAGGTGAGGAAAAGCATTTTGCACTGTCAATGTTCTTCCATTGGCCACTGGAGCCTGTTTACATTCGTGTTTTAGCATCTGAGCCGTAAATCAGCAAATTACCTGTTGGGCTGTTTTAGCCAGGATGCTTGCTGATGATGACATTTCCACTGCTGATATGCACAGGTGAGATTCTCTAGGGTGACTGCTATTATCACATCATCAGGAGTTTATCTTGGGAGCGTTTGGGTTTTGCTGATTTAATAACCAAGCCCTAGTGTCTGTGCCGTCGGGGGAATGTTTAGTCTGATGAAGGGAACTGGTGAGTCCAGTGTCTTCTCCCATAGGTCAGGCCAGAGCTTATTTAAGAGAGAGAAAGTAAAAGGTGCAAGGGGAACATGTGCTTGTTTCATTGGCCATAGACTTTCCTGGCAATAATTTGCAGCAAGATAAGGGACCTCTTCAAGGTCATGCATCTTGGCTGGCTGGGTAAGGAAAAGGACTTGGGAAATTCCGGGTGCTTGGTTTTTTAAATGAGTTTGCTGATTTCTCTCAGACTCATCCATCAGCTGATGAATGTCTATTGTTTAACCGATGGTTCCTGCCCAGCTGGCCTGGCTCTCTGCCTGGACACGCTGTGTCTGAATGAAGGCAAAAATGGAGGACTTGCCCTGGGGTCTGGAGTGCCAAAGCCCTTGTATCCAGACCCCCAGGCATAAACCCTGCCCCAAGGTCAATAAGCCACTGAGCCTCATGGCAGAGAGGTAGCTTGGAGAGAGAACAGGCCACCTCTGCACGAAGGGGGATGGGCAACAGTGCCTGTGTCCCAGCTTGCGCAGGTCCAACACCCTATTTCCAGACCAGTGATCTGCTGGAGCAGAACCTGTGATTCCTTGCATTTATTCCTGGGGCTTAGCACATGGCTTGACACTCAGCAAATGCTAAGTGCTGGAATGAATGAATGAATGTAGTGACTTGCCCAAGGACACATAGCTGGTGGTGGCACAGCCAGGATACCCAAGACTAGTGCTGTGCTCCTTATATCCCCCCCACTGTCTACCAAGGGGTTAAGTACACAGGCGTCTGGCCGCAGACCCCTGGAGTCTGAGTCCTGGTTTATTTCCTAGCTGCGAGGTGGCTGTGGAGGCATGCCTCTCAGATCCCTCTTCAAGGAGGAATTTCCTGTTCAGTGACAGGAGGGCAGTTAGCTGAAAGCCTCTGGTTATAGCACCTTCAGGGGCCACCTCAGTTCTGGAGCTCAGGCCAGTTCCTCCCAGTCAGGGCCATCCAATGACCCAGCATGGCAGGTGCTGGGGCCTGGCCATTTCTGCCCAGAGCCGGATTCGTCTAATGGGCAGTCTGCTGGGGAGCTCCCCATTGGGCGGCCTGAGATGCTGCCATTGTGCATGAACTGGTGAATGGTGGTCTGAGGTGTTCCTGCCTCCTTCCCTCCCCCAGCTTGCAGGTCTGCATTATGGTCTGAAGGCTCTCTCTGCCCAAGGACCATAGTTTGTTATGTAATAAATATGATGATACTGCCCAGGGATAACTGATTCCATCACCTGGACCACAGTGATTGCTGGGGGAGGGAAGTAGAGGAAATACATAACCCAGTTTGGGCCAATGAGTTATGAGATGTTTGAGGGGGGGCTTCTCCAAAGCTCCCTCTTCTTTTATAAGAACCTCTCAGAGAGAAGCTGTTTATCTCCAGATGGTTCTGTAGCCACCAATGTGGTGGGATTGGGGGGAGGGTGGTCAGAAGAGAAAACTGACCCAGGAGTAGAGTGGAGCCCAGGGAATCACAACAAAATGGGGCCAGAGTCCTGCTGACAAGGAGAACCCCTGGATCAAACCATGCCTGAAGCCAGAGACTTTTCAATAATCTGAACTTTTCAATAATTCATTCAATTATATCACCTAAGACAAGCTAAGTGTTCTATCTATCACTGACAATGAAAATAATCCTGATTCAATTAGGGAACAAAAAAAAAAGAGGGATCACCCACCCACCACCCCAGGCCAGGTCACAAAGAAATGAATCTCTGATGGTAAAATTTCAAGCACATGAATGGCAAGGAAATCTCAGGAAGAGGTTTGGGGACAGAGGATTCAGCAGATGTTCCCCAACCCAGATTTCATAGGCAGTGGATGCTCCAGGATCCACCTGTGGCCTGAGAGTTGGATAGACAGAGGCCAGGGTTACAGTGGTGGTATTCCCACCAAGTGGGAAACAAACCAACCCCCTGGGGCAAGAAGAGAGGAGAGCCAGTCCATCTGCCCACACAAACACACACACCCAAAATGAGAGGAGGGAACAAAGGCTGACCTGCGTAGGGAACCAGAGTAAACCCCACGGTACGTCTGACATCCAGGGTGAGTTCAGGGTTAACTAGAACTATTCCAACACATTGCCCAGCATCCACGGATCCTAATCTTTGCCCCTCTGCCCCCAACTCCAAAGGCCCAGTGCCCCCACCCCTTGGCTCAGCTTCCTCTCCCAAATGTCATGCAAATTGCCCTGCAGAAGTCTTTGACAGGTCCTGCTGAGCTAACTGCCCGGAAAATGCCTAAAACATGGACTGTCTCAATCAAAAGGAGAAAGATGCGCAGCTCATTAGGCCTGCGTTATTTGACCAAGTGTGCTGGCTTAATAGCAATTAATGACAGGGTGCGGAGGGCAGAAATGTCATTACCATTATCGACATCTTCTCTTTGTGGGAGGTGGCTGTGGGTGATGGGAATCTGAGAACCCGATCAAAGATAACGAAGTTCATCTTTCAAGCCAGGGCTGGGTGAGGGGGTCCTTCCTCAGGCTGGGAAAGGGGATCACAGGCCACACCCGGTGGCTTTTGAGGGACACACCAGTCCAGGGCTGCCAGCTGGCCTGACCCTGAAGGTGGTTCAAATTCTGGCGTGGGCTCTGCGCCGTGAAGTGACGGTCGAGGTGAGGATGTGGCTGTGGTCCTAGCTCTGCCCTGATGCATCAGGTGAGCCTGGACTAAGTCACCTTACCTGGGACTCAATCCTCCCTCTGTTAATGAGGGGTGGTTCTGGAATCAGTGTTTCTCAAAACAGGGGTCTGTGGGCACTTGGGGTGGTCAAGGACCAGTCCACACATTGCCGCAGGGGGCACATTCACTAGGAATCCCCACTGCCCCCCAACCCCGCAAGATGGCCCCAGCCACTGTGACAACCCAAAACCACACACTCGTGTCTCAACACATCCCCTAGGGAGACAGTGCCACCCCTGGCTCTGGACCACTCTCCGGTAGCTTTCCTGAACAGCTGGGTGGCCTCCCTGTACCTCAGTGTCCGCATTTCAGAAATGGGGATTATAACGTGCCTGCCTCATTGGGCTATGAAGATTAAATGAGAGACTGCTTATAAAAATGAAGAATGGTGCCTGGCACACAGAACAATAAGCATTACCCACACTGATTCATGTACGGAGCCCCCTCCCAAGTATCTATTATCCAATTTCAATCCTACAGAGTACATGCCATTATTCCCATTTTATATCTGGGGAAACGGAGGACCTGAGAGGTGAAATAACTCGACCGATTTCAACAATGACTCAGTGTGACTTCCCAGCCTGGCCTCTTAATGGCCCATTTGCGGGGGACATGACAAGGCCAGGCACTTACTGGCGTCTGTTATAGGATGTCTGTACTGTGGGGCTGGAGAAAGTCAGGACAGGGCCTGGGGCTGATTACCGTCAGTTCCAGAAGACGGACTGGAGGTGAGGGCCTTCCTGAATCTGCCCAGCTATATGCTTCTCTGGCACCCTGTTTGTAAATCCAAAATTCAGGTCAAGGAGGTTTTCTCCTTGCTTGCTTAAGATGGTTCTAAGGAACAGGACACAAGGGGCTGAGCTCAGGGGACCAGGTCTAGCAAGGCTGGGGGCAGGGAGTCCAGAGCGTGGCTGGAGAGGTGGGTGGTCGGGGGCGGCTGCAGGAAGGGCATCGCGCTGGCAGGACACTTCCTCCATGATATCCTGGGGCAGCAGAGGAAGGTGGGCAGGGGACAGAGCCCAGAGCCCATACCACAGAGAAGCCACCGAAAGCTCCGGGAGACCCCACGGGATGGCAGTCAGCCCCTTCCCTGCAAGCTCCCGCTCCTCAGCGTCTATGAGGCCCTGCCTCACCTCCACGTGCCCGCCCCCCAACCTCTGACCTCATCTTGTGCCGCTATGTCCAGACACCCTGACCTTTCTTTTCCTCCCACCTCAGGGCCTTTGCCCTGTGGTTGCTTCTGCCTGGAATGTTTTTCACCCAGACTTTCCCACGCCTGTCTCCTCCTTATTGCTGGATCTTGCAGCTCAGAAACGCCTTCCCAAAACACCCCAGGTGAACCAGTCACACAACCCTGCTTCGTAGCACTTAGCAATGGCAAGAATTGTTTGCTGTTTATCAGTATAATGTTCTGAGAGCCTAGAACAGTGTCTGGCACTAAATAGGTCCTCAGTCAATATCAAATGAATGAATGAAGGACGGAGACACACTTTCCGATGGCAGGGAAACTTCGGTCGGAGGGGAGACACAGCCCCGTCCTCAGGGAGCCCCGGTCTGAGGGGAGACATGGCCCCGTCCTCGGGGAGCCCCGGTCTGAGGGGAGACGCGGCCCCGTCCTCGGGGAGCCCCGGTCTGAGGGGAGACACAGTTGTTTTTCTTGCGGCAACAGTTATCAGCAAGTACTAACCAAATACATGATTCTTGCCGGCAGTGTGGCTGAGGAGCCACATGCTTATGGGACTGTCAGGGAAGACTTCCCACAGGAAGCTGCCTCTGAAAACTGGAGGCCCCACATCTTAGACCCGTCAAAGGGGTCTCTCCCTAGTGGACGAACACTGTCCTTTTAAATCAGAGCCAATCAAAGTGGTCATGCTCAGATGTGGCTGGTGAGTGTGATTAGTGACAAACCCCAGAGATCTCTCACCACAGGTCCAGACCCATCTACGTGACCACTCCTTTTTGCAGTATAAATACTTGTCTGCCTCTTGATTGGAGAAAAATGTGGTCACAGCCCACCCTCTGCTTGGAACTTCTCCCCTCTTCTCTGAGCTCATGTCCTATCTGTATCCCCATTTATAGACTCCAGGACCATGGAATGGGATGCAGGGCACAGCTCACATTGCAGTCTGCCAGTGGCACCCACCTGGAGTTGTGCAGTGCACAACCTGTACAGCTGTGCTTAGCAGCACTGATAAACTCCCAGAGTCTCAGGACTGAAAGGGACATCAGAAAGCCTAAAGCACAGTCACTCAACTTTAAAATGAAGCGCCTGAGGCTGCTGGTGGAGACAAAGCTTTTCCAAGGCCATGCAGTGGTGCCTCAGTGAAATGGCTGGGCCGTGGACACACAGCTCTTGGCTCTCAGAACGGCACCATGAGGTGTCCTCTGCCGTCCTCCCTCCCCTCCTCTAGGACTCTCAGAACACCCCCTTCCCTCCCCTTCAGCACATCCTGTGCGCCCACCCTGGTTCTGTGCTCTCATTCAGACTCAGTACATGCCATGCTTTGGGGTCTTCCTAGGTAAATCACATCACCAAGCTGTGGCACCCATCACTGGTCCGCTCAGAGTGGGGGGCCCCCGCCAGAGTGGGTCCGCATCTGTACAACGGTTAGTAATAGGGTGAAGGGAATGACGAGGAGGTGGGGAGGACCCCCATGTCTCCTGGCAGAGTAAAAACACAGAGTCAGACACACTTGGGTAGGAATTGCTCTGCCCCCGACTCTGCCCCTTGCCAGGGGTGTGACCTTGGGTGGTTCACTCAGCCCTTCTGGGCTCCAGATGTCTCGACTATAAAGGGGGGTAAAAATAACCCTCATTTCTCCCCCCACCCCTCACCCCAGCCTAGTAAGGATTACATAAGGTAATTGATGTGAGGGACCGAGCTTGGCTCACGCCATGGCTGCACCTGCCCCTCGGAAACAAGCCCTCCTCCTGGAAGCCTTTCTCAGCCTCTGTTCTGCATGTGTGTTATGGCTCTTCCCCATGGAAGCCGTTTAAAGGCAGGAACTGCTACTGGGAAGAGAGAAAATCTTTGGCACAGCTCGGCCATTACCAGAGATGTTTAACCAGCCCGCATTCAAGGCAGAAGGACGTGCATGAAAGCGTTTTATCTTCCTCCCACAAAGGGAGAGCAGAGCCCTGTGCCAAGCCGAAATGAAGGCTTGATTTTTTAAAATAGACATTTAGGATTCACTGATGCTTTGCTAACCCCCAGTCAAATCACGACATCAAGGAAAGAGAAACTCCATTTTCTGCTAAGATGCTGAAATGGCCCTTTCCAATTAGGCGGTGGGCTCTGGGAGGGGGAGCCCAGGCAGGCGGCCCAGAGCCGTGTCTGCTCATCTGTGTGTTTCTGGGTCTGTGAGCACCTGGGAGCTGAGCGCACGTGTCCTGGGTGAGGGGGCTGGCCTCCAAGCCATCCTGCCCTCTGGGTCTCCCACCAGGCTGAGTCCCTGGTTGTCCCTGGGAGGGATGTGAGACCTGTTCGTTAGCAGTCACTTACATGTTTTGCATATATCAGTAGGTCTGATCATCTACTTTGAATTAGCAAAGACCAGGACTTTCACAAAATTGCCCACAAAACGCGACTACGTGCTAATAACACCATCCATCTGAAACCCACCATTCCCCAGCTCCCCATGGCTCCCTGTCTGTCAAGAGAACACACACTCGTCTATTAAGACTCAGCCCAAGGGCGGTAATTAAAGCAACAACGACAAACACTTGTATGTCCCTTTTGCTGTCAGTCACCGCTCTAGCTGCTTTCCGCATATTAACTCATTTCATCTTCGCGTAACTGTGATGCTTCAAGAATGGCCACAAATCCTTCCCACTCTTCCCACTGGAGAGTTTGAGTCTAAGTCTTCTCACTTTGAACCTGGGCAGGCCCTGGGTCCACTTGACGAGTACAATGTGGTGGAAGTGATACTGTGCCAGTTTCTAGACCAGACCTGAAGACACTAGCACCTTCCACCTCCATCTCTTGGTGCACTCTCTTTGGCAGCCCTGGGCTTCCATGGAAGGAGTCAGACTAGTCCAAGACTGCCATGCTGGAGGGACCACACCCACGTGCTTTAGTGGACAGTCCCAGCTGGACCCAGCCTCTCAGCCATCCTGGCCGAGGTGCCAGACACGTGAGTGAAGCCGTCTGGGACCTTCCAGCTGATGTACCATTGAGTGACCTCAGCTGATGCCACGTGGAGCAAAAGCACCAAGCAGCCAAGCCCTGCCTGAGTAACTGCCCACAACATCATGAGGTATAATAAAATGGCAGGAGTACTTTGTTAGGCAGCAGTAGATAACCAGGACAACCTTCTGAGGCAGGTCCAATGGAATACCGTTTGACAGCTGAGAAAACTGAGACACAGAGAAGTTAAATAGTTTGTCCATGGTCACACGGCTAATAAGGGATGAAGCCAGGATTCAAAACCCAGACAGCCTGGTCCCAAAGTCCATGCTCCCTCTTCTCTGAACCCTAAATTGACTACTATTCCACTGTCCTAACATCTCTTGAACTTACCCATTGGTAAATCTTCTCCCCTACTGGATGCAAAGGCTACTGAAAGGCAGATACCAGTTCTTAGTCAATGCATGGCCCTGTCCTGGGACAGAGGAAGAGTGCTCAGTGTTTGCTGAGAGTGGAGGGGGGTGGAGAGTAGATAGATCGATGGACTGATGGATGGACAGATGAATGGGCTTGGAGAGGAGAGAGCCTGGAGAAGGTGGAGGAGCTAGATCTGTTTGGGGTGCGGGCTTATTAGAGCTGCCATGTGAGGATCAGCATGAGGGAAGCAGAGGGGTGCAGAGACTCCCTTGACTAACTGTGTGGCTCTCCACCCTCTCTTCTCCAGGGCCTCACTGAGAGTCACTCTTTGAGGCTAAAGATTAATTCTGAAAAGCACTTCTATTTTAGTGTTATATGTTGCCTCCATTCTTTTTTTTCCCCCAGCACAATTTTAACAAGGACCAAAAATTTCCACTAATAGATATGTCACGTGCCTGAAATGTCTAGTCACCAGCTGAACACTAATTGTACCTCTGAATGTCCTGGTAGCCCAGGCAAAAGGGGAAATACATTGTAGTTAAGAGTTCTCATCTGGGGGAGATTTGCTGACCTCTTAGATCCAGAACCAGCAACCCCAATAACCACCTTGCAGAAGGCTCACCTCTGACCCTCAGGCAGGGAGCCCCTCCACACTCAGCCTCTGGATGCACGCACCCCATGTGTTCACCACCAGTCCGCCCTGAATGCAGTGGTGCTTCTTCCTAACTCCTCCTCTGCTGTTCTCAAAAGGGCACGGGCTTGAGTTCATTCATCTCTCAACCATGAATCCTCAGCGCTGCAGATGCTGTGCTTCTTGCCAGAATAGTCAGTGACCGCAAGGTCTTCCAAACCTCTGGAAACTTCTGGAGAAACAAGAGTCCCTGGGCTCCTCCCACCAGCACTCTTCTCTTTAAGATTCCAGGCAACTAAGAGGATTTCTATTATCTTGTCCAAGAGTATTTTTCTGGGAAGAATGGTTACGCTGAACCTCAATGGAAATTTCCACTGGGGCTTTTCTGTTCTCTGGAACCCATTACACAGAGCAGCATTAAATTTACAGGATGCAATCCCTTAGATGTGGATGGTTAGGTTATACAGTTCACAGGAGCAGATAAAAAGAGGCCAAGAGGGGCTTCCCTGGTGGCGCAGTGGTTGAGAATCTGCCTGCCAATGTGGGGGACACGGGTTTGAGCCCTGGTCTGGGAAGATCCCACATGCCACGGGGCAACTAAGCCTGTGAGCCACAACTACTGAGCCTGTGCGTCTGGAGCCTGTGCTCTGCAATGGGAGAGGCTGCGATGGTGAGAGGCCCGCGCACCGCGATGAAGAGTGGCCCCCGCTCGCCGCAACTGGAGAAAACCCTCGCACAGAAACAAAGACCCAACACAGCCAAAAATAAATAAATTAAAAAAAAAAAAAAAAAAAAGAGGCCAAGAGACTCATCTGGAGAGATGAAAGTTCTCCTGCAAAAGAGGGTGGTCTCTGCTCAGAGTTCAGAAAGAGAAGTCTGTCCTTCCAGGAGGGTTTTATTGCATAGACGGTTCTTACAAAGGATGCTGGATAACATAACAGTTGACCCAGAGATGTTCATTGTCTCATTAACCTCCTGAGAGTGACCAGGACAGCAGATTCTGAGCTACTTAGAGAGAGCGTCCAGAACAACCAGGCACAGCGGTCGCCCCTCCTGCCCTGCCCCCACCAGCCTCTACCACTTGGCTTTGCTCAAGGCAGGTAATGAACAGACTTGAGGAAAATGCTTAATCCCAAGCCAGATGCCACATTCACTCTACCAGGTCTCCTCCCTGCCACCTCCCACCCCAGCATGCACACGCACACACGCGCGCACGCACACACAATTTCCCCAGTCTCTGTGTTCATGGAACTAATCTACTTTACTACCACCTTGAGGAACGTGTGAATCACTGAGCAAAGACAGAGAGACAGCTGAAGGTAAGTTATTTTTGGAAGGTTGTCATTTTGAAGCCCCAAAGGCAGGCTTCTCCAGGGTGGGTGAGGCTGAGGAAGAGGACAGGCAGGTTGGGCCATTTTCTCTTCCCTGAACAGCCCTTTCTCCCCCACACTCTGGACCTTTGCAGTGTCTGTTCCCTCCACCTGGGATGCCCTCTTCTGATCTCCATCTTTTCCTGGCAAAATGCCATCTGCCTCTCTCGAGGCCCAGACATTCCTGATCTCCCCACCCCAGCATAAGCTCCCCGAGCTTAGGGCCCTTACCTCTCATGTCATAGAGTTGCTTCATGGTAAACAGTGTAGACTCTGGAGCCAGTGGCCCGGGCTCAACTTAAGACTGCTACTTACTAGTTGTGTAATAGGGAAGGACAAATCTGACTCCATATTGGATCTGTTTCTTTTACTTTCACCTTTGTATTCCATTGCTTTTGCTACAAGAATGTTGCCTGTAGCTTGAAATATACAGGATAGCCCATTCTCAAGGCTCTGACCTTTAAAGGTATAACACTTTTCCATTCATATAGAGATAAAAAGTTGCAGAACAGACAATAACATTTGTTTTGTTAGAGGTTTATAGGAACATCCTGACTGGACCTACGGGGGGCAGCTGCAAAGAACAAAGGATTCTGACACCAAGAGGTCTGCAGCAATCAATCACACCCCCTCCCCTTTTACTATAAGAGAAGCCTGAATTCTAACGAGGGTAAGATGGTTCTCTGCGATGCTAGTCTATCATCTTCTCCATTTGCTGGCTTTCTGAATAAAATCACTATTCCTTGTCCCAACAACTCGTTTCTCACTTTATTGGCCTGTCATGCGGCGAGCAGTACAAGTTTGGACTTGGTAACAGCTGTGCAACTTTGCGCAAGTTACTGAATCTCTCCGTGCTTTAGATTCCCCTTCCATGAGATGAGGAAGATAACCATGTCTACCTGATTAGGGCTGTTGAGAGAATTTTAAAAACAATGACTGCAAATTGCTGTCATTATCATTATCCCTGGGGACTGCGTGCTCAAGGCTGGGGGGCACTCAAAGGAGCTTGGAATGCCTCCTGAACTGCAGTGTGGGAATAAGGAATTGGCTGCAGTCCGCTAGGGAAGTGGGGATTGAGAGACAATAATGCAGTCGGGGCAGCTCCAGGAGTAATACGGGGGCCCAGGGACGGGGTGGGGCTGGAGGTCCTGCCCAGCACACCCTGACTGCCTCTAGCACACCCTGAGATTTTCCTCAGCACCAGCCCCCATCTCCTCCTCCAGACTCGGGGACCATCTGAGAGCAGACTTGAAAGGCAGCTCCTGCCTCAGATCTGCTCTGCAGGGAGTTGCAGCATTGGTAGGCTGGAAAATGTCCACAGTCCACTCTTTGGAGGAGGGGAGGAGCAGCTGTGATTTACAGTGTCTGCCAACTTCCAAGGTGTAAATACTCCCAGCATGGCGGGTTTCAAGCTCCTGACACCATGTCACTGAATGCAGAGTTGAGAATGGATAGGCAGTTCCCTCTATTACATGGCAATTTCACTATATGCCTACGATAGATGTAAATAACCTGAAGCACATGGATCAGAGTAAAATACACAGAATTAGAAAGTAGCTAAATAATTACAAAGTAATAGGTTTCAAACATATATTACATTTCTTTTTGATATAATAATTTAATATAATTTTAAATCATGGTTGTGTTTAAAAAGTAGCTGTCAGGATGCCTGAAACGGTTGGTTGTTTGGCCTGAGGCGACCCAGCACTGGAGCCTACCCAGGCTCTTTGGTGGGGCTAATGGCAGACTCTGGGAGGGCTCAAGCCAAGGAGTACTTCCCAGAACTTCTGCTGCCAGTGTCCTTGTCCTCACGGTGAGCCACAGCCACCCCCGCCTCTGCAGGAGACCCTCCAACACTAGCAGGTAGAGCAAATGAATCTAAAAAGTTATATGGAGTCCAGTTCCACCCTGAAGTTGGCCTTACAGAAAATGGGAAAGTAATACTGAAGAATTTCCTCTTCGACATAGCTGGGTGCAGTGGGACCTTCACTGTGCAGAACAGAGAACTTGAGTGCATTCACGAGATCAAAGAGAGGGTCGGCACATCAAAAGTTTTGGTTTTGCTCAGTGGTGGAGTAGACTCAACAGTTTGTACAGCTTTGTTGAATCGTGCTTTGAACCAAGATCAAGTCATTGCTGTGCACACTGTTAATGGCTTTATGAGAAAACGAGAGAGTCAGTCTGTTGAAGAGGCCCTCAAAAAGCTTGGAATTCAAGTCAAAGTGATAAATGCTGCTCATTCTTTCTACGATGGAACAACAACTCTACCAATATCAGATGAAGACAGAACTCCACGAAAGAGAATTAGCAAAACCTTAAATATGACTACGAGTCCTGAGGAGAAAAGAAAAATCATGGGGGATACTTTTGTTAAGATTGCCAATGAAGTAATTGGAGAAATGAACCTGAAACCAGAGGAGGTTTTCCTTGCCCAAGGTACTTTACGGCCTGATCTAATTGAAAGTGCCTCCCTTGTTGCAAGTGGCAAAGCTGAACTCTTCAAACCCCATCATAACGACACAGAGCTTATCAGAAAGTTGAGAGAGGAGGGAAAAGTCATAGAACTTTTGAAAGATTTTCATCAAGATGAAGCAAGGATGTTAGGCAGAGAACTTGGACTTCCAGAAGAGTTCGTTTCCAGGCATCCATTCCCAGGTCCAAGCCTGGCAATCAGAGTAATATGTGCTGAGGAACCTTATATTCGTAAGGATTTTCCTGAAACCAACAATATTTTGAAAATAGTAGCTGATTTTTCTGCAAGCATTAAAAAGCCACATACACTATTACAGAGAGTCAAAGCCTGCACAACAGAAGAGGATCAGGAGAAGCTGATGCAAATTACAAGTCTGCATTCACCGAATGCCTTCCTGCTACCAGTTAAAACTGTGGGTGTGCAGGGTGACTGTCGTTCTTATAGTTATGTGTGTGGAATCTCCAGTAAGGATGAGCCTGACTGGGGATCTTCTATTTTCCTGGCTAGACTTATACCTCGCATGTGTCACAACATTAACAGAGTTGTCTATATATTTGGCCCACTAGTTAAAGAACGTCCTACAGATGTTACCCCCACTTTCTTGACAACAGGGGTGCTCAGTACTTTACGCCAAGCTGATTTTGAGGCCCATAACATTCTCAGGGAGTCTGGGTATGCTGGGAAAATCAGCCAGATGCCGGTGATTTTGACACCTTTACATTTTGATCGGGACCCACTTCAGAAGCAGCCTTCATGCCAGAGATCCATGGTTATTACTTTTGATTTATTGCTAGTGATTTCATGACTGGTATACCTGCAACCCCTGGCAATGAGATCCCTGTAGAGGTGGTGTTAAAGATGGTCACTGAGATTAAGAAGATTCCTGGTATTTCTCGAATTATGTATGACTTAACATCAAAGCCCCCAGGAACTACTGAGTGGGAGTAATAAACTTCTTGTTCTACTTCAAAAAAAAAGATGCCTGAAACTTCAGCAATTGGTTCTCCCCTCATTGGTAACCCTGATACTCTTTGTAGCACATACCTACCTCAGGACCTTTGCACCTACAGTCCCCCCCGACATGGTATGCTCTTTCCCCAGATAACCCTGTGATTCCTTCCCCACTTCCTTTAGCTCCAGCTCAAGCACCACTTTGTCACTTATTAAAAGACATTCTCTGGCCATTCTATATAAATAGCAGCACCCTTTCCCTCAGTCCTTCCTAACCCCCAGCTCTGCTGTATTTTCCTCCAGAGCCCTTGACACCATGGACACTCTATTTGTTCATTCATCATCCATCTTCCCCCACTGAAATCCCCACAAGGACAGGGATTTCTGTCCACTGTGTTAACTGACCCCCAGTTAAATTATGTCTGATAGCAGCTACTAAACATAGATCCATAGAAAAAGTATCTACAGCTGTCCAGATTCTAGAAGGTGCAGCCACAATCATCTCATCTGCTCTTAGCAGCAGGGTGGTTATGACGACTCCCATTTTACAGAGAACTCCTTCCCCTACCACAGAAGGTATGAGGCTTTGGGATAAATTGACTTCCCCAAGATCACAGCTAGCCAGACAACCTGCCAGACCAGTATTCCATTCTGTGACCACAAACCCGGGTTCTGCCCTCAATACTGCAATGCCTCTCAGAAAAGCAGGAGAGCTCCCCTGGGTGATGCACCCCTGAAGGCCCAGGATTCGCAGTCACACTATGTATTACCTCTCTTGAGCCCCCAGTGAAGTTCCTGGGACACACTAACTGCTCAATAAACAGGTTTCTAAGTTGAAGTCAGACAAGTTCTTTTCCCAATGCCCTCCCTCACCCTCGCCCTGCACGCTCCCAAAGTACCATCCCTCCACCTACAAGATCTCCTCCACCGTTGGGAAGCTCTAATGAAGCTCTAGGGTGAAGCTTTGTCTGCTAAGGTTTAAGACATTTTTTCAGGTCAGATGTAATTGCAAGCATCCTCATCTCCTAGCACGCTACCTGGCACAAGAACATGCTCAATAAATAAATCTGATTGAATAAAGCATGTATGTATGTATGTATGTATGTGTGTATGTATGTATATGTGTGTGTGTGTGTGTAGGTGAGAGGATGAAAAGACTGCTACACTGACGGCGGGGTTTCAGGTACCCTATGAGGCAGGGAAAGGAGAGAGGGTCCTCTGGAACTCCACTTCTTCTCGGGGAACACCGGAGGCCGGGTGTGGAGGAGTGGATGCGTGTTCAGGTTGAGGTGGGGTTTTAATTATCTGCTCCCCACCTCTTCCGAAAATTACCTGCTTGTAAAGGGGAAACACTGACTGTTTCCTGGACACCTTTTTTTCTGGAGAGGACCAGAGGCAAGTTGGGGTGAATCCAGGCCTTCGGGGAACCCTGGGCAACAGGAGCTGGTTGTGTCCTCGGTGATTGCGAGGCTTCCCAACCTTGTCCAATGCTACCAATCACCTGCTGTAATCGTTAAGCAATTCAAAATCTAGGCTATGGTTGTCACATTAGCAGACATCAGACTCACCTGGAGAGCTTGTTCAACCAAATGGGGGGGCCTGGGCCCTGGCCCTGGGGATTCCGATTCAGTAGCGCTAGTGTGGGACCTGACTGTGCAAGTATAACAAATCCCCAGGTGTGCCGGGTGCTGGTGTTCCTGGGACCACGCTTTGAGAATCACTGCCCTAGGCCAGCTCCCTGGACCAGAATCTCCAGGGGAGGGATCTGTGTTTTCTCACAACTTCCCAGGTGATTCTCAGCACCAAGACAGTTCAGGAAGCTGCTAAAATGTGAGGGCCACCTGCAGCCGAAGCCCCTGGGACCCTTGTTACGAGGCAGATTCCCAGGCTCTGCCTCAGTTCTGAGGAATCAGAACCTCTGGGCGGTGGGGCCCAGGAATCAGAATTGAACCATTACAGTTTGAGAGTCCTGACCCTATATACAGAGGAGTAATCACTTAGTAATCAAAGTGAACGCCAAACCCGGCTGTTTTCCAATGAAAGAACAATCCAAGGTTCGGGCAAGCTCGAGTTGCCCTGGGAATCTCAACCTCCGCCCCCAACCCTCCCACCCCGGGAAGTTTGGCCAGAGCCCTCTGGACCCTGGAGCTCTCTCTCTCTTTAGGTGCAAGAGCCACGGGGCACAATTCCCCAAGCACGCCGCTCTCCCTCGCGCTGCTGTGCCTTTGCAGCTTTGCACAACCTAAGGTCTCAACCAGGATGCTCTCTCCGCCTCCTGGCGTCTCTCACATCTCAGCCCTCACTCATCCCTCCGTGACGCTCAGTGACCTCCAGCCCGCAGGCACGCTCTCCCCGGACTCGCACTGACCTTGCACGATTGTCTACTACTGCTCTTGCTGCAGGGACGGGGCCAACGTATTGAAGGATCACAGCCGTCCCCACCTTCCAGGGCGTTGGTCCTGCTTGGTGATGCCTCGGTTGTACTGGCCGTGGATAACAGGCAGGGAGGAACATTGGGACGGTTCTACTGAAACCGTGGTTAAATCCACTTCGCTTGCCTTCACTAATCCAGGTCGTTTTAAGACTCGCCTGTCCTCCAAGCGGCATGTAGCCTAAACAGTAAGATGTTTGCCCCAATTGTGTCCCAGGAACTTGGAGTCAGTTGCCTAGTTCAAGCTGAGCAGGTTAAGACCGGAAGGCATCCCCGACCCTTCAACTGGGCATGCGCGAGCGTCCTTGGTGAACTTTTGCACGTGTGGAGGCATATAGTTTAGTTACGCCTGCACAGAACAAAGATTATCACACCTTTTTCCAATCACCTTTCCCCTGTGCTCCCCACGCCTGAGACTGACCTGCTTCTTTATTCTTTATCCCATCAATACCCCCGAGGCCGTTGCCTTCAGGTGGACGCATTTGAGATTTCTCCTCCTGTCTCCTTGATTGGCTGCCTTGCAAATAAACCCTCTCTTTGCTGCAAACCCTCTGTGTCTCAATGTTTTGGTTTCCTGTGCATTGGGCAAAACAAACCTAGTTCGGTAACACTACCAATGGAAGCATTGTGGAAGCATGACACAGGTGGGCTGGAGTTCTGGAAAAAGCAGACCCATCTAGAGAGCATTTTCTAGAGGGAAGTGGAGGTTAAAGAAGACTTTTATGGAGTTTGGGTCTCTGCTGTGAGATGTAATTCCCACCTCACTCCTCCCTCTTCCAGAGAATCTTCAGCAAAACTGCTCATTATTTGCAAAACCTTTTGGATGCAGGTTTTTCTGTATCATTATTGTGATGCTGTGCTGATATGTTCCTTAGATGGAGTCAAGAAGGCCCGTTTTCAATGGGTCCTGACACTCTGTACTGTCCTGTATTAGTTATTGCTGCTTGACAAGTTATGTTAAGACTTAGTGGTTTAAAACAGCAATAAATATCTATGGTTTCTGGGTCAGAAATTTGGATACAGCTTAGCTGGGTGGTGCTGGCTCGAGATTTCTCATCAGGTTGTGGTTAAGATGTTGGTCGGGGATGCTTTCATCTGAAGGCCTGGCTGGGGCTGGAGGAGCCCAGGAGGAGAAGCAGTGGCTTCCCACGGATCCCTCACACGGCTGCAGAGCTGATGCTGGCTTGGCAGGAGGCGCTGTGCGCCTCAGGGTGGCCTCTTCCTGGTTGCACGAGTGCCTTGAAGCTGGCTGGCTTTCCCCAGAGTGAGCAATTCAAGAGAAAGAGAGGCAGACGGAACAACGTCTTTTATGACCTAGCTTTGGGAGTCACACACTGTCACTTCCACTACATTCTATTGACGAGGAAAAACATCACTAAGGACATCCCACATTCAACGGAATTAGGCTCCCCCTTTTGAAGGGAGGAGTGCCAAAGATTCCGTGGGCAGATTTAAAAATACCCCAGTTGTCATGTATGGGAGACTGGGTACCTACTTCTGGTACATAGGAGATGCTTACTAAATGTCTGGTGAACTGGACAGACAGCCCATCTTTCCCTAATGCCACTCTGAAGCTGAGATGGAACAGGAAGCAGCGGTGACTGGACCGGGGCAGCACTGTCTGTGGGCATCTCTAGCTGTCCGACGCTGCTCTTGGCTGCCGGCCTATCTGGGACATACAGAGCAGCCTTTCGCGACCTGGGTCTCTGACCAACAGTGTCCTTCCTGCCCTGCGCACCCCTCTGGCTCCCAGCCTCCTGTTTATGCCTCTTACATGACTCCTGTTGACTCTAAAAGGCCTGGACAGGCAGCCACTTCCACGTGGGGTTTGCTTCCAGGCCTGGATTCCTTCTAGAGGGAGACTATTATTCCACTGTGACATGGTAGGGACAGATCAAGGGGGTGGGAACGACCTTCCTCCAAGGCTACTACAATATGGACATTAATCAGACCAGCTCCTTTCCTCATAGCCTTTATATGTACATTTCAGCCTCCAAGACTTTGCTTGTGCTGTTCCCCCACCCAGAATGCCCTTCCTTGTCCTCTCTGCCCTGCTAGATCCTGCTCCCTGGGAGGCAGTGTGGCATAGTGGAGAGAACACAGGCCTTAGAATCTAAAGGCAGGAAGGAACTCAAGGATCCGCTTCACCATACAGTACTTGAGCACCTTGGACAAGTCAGCCCATGACCTTTCTGAGCCTCGACATTTCCCATTTGTAAAATGGGGCTATTATACCACCTTAGGGTATAATAAGTCATTTCTAGGCTTAAATGAGAAAACAGAAGGGAGAGTGCTCTTTGTGCAGCATAAAGCACTATAGGTAAGGAATCTTTATTTTTCCTTTTCATCCTCTTGAACCCAGCTCAGTTCTAACTCTCCCAGGAGAACCTCTTCACATTTATGACTCTTTCTAGCAATCACGTTTCAACCACACACACCTGCATTTAATCTGACACCCTCAAATTTTTCTTCTCATTTGTGTTGGGCCAGTTTCTGACATGGAGTGTTGAGTCCAGCAGGACTTGCCTGTGTCTCTACCACATCACACAGCACAGTGCGGGGTCCACCTGGGTGCTTGGAGCACCATGCCCACAGACCACACAGGGGCATGCTGACTTTGGGGGCTCCTTTTTCTATTCTGCTGTCTGTGATCCTGTAGAGCCCCGTTTAGTGGAGATTCTGTGCAGCCGGTCTCCAGCTTCCATTTAGTTTCTAATGGCCCACGCCTGTTAGTCTCATCAAAGAACTGCCTTTGGGAACTGCTTGGTCCACACTTGCAGTGGACCAAGTGCCTGGGAGTGTACACCCTCTCTGGCTGCCGGCAGTCCTTAGTCAATGACTGACCTGTGCAGAAGTCTGAAAGCCCAGCTCCCTTGCCTTAGAAATGCAGAGGTATAATTTATGCTCCAGAGCTCCCGCTGGGATGTGGCCTGAAATTGCCCCTTGCCTCGCCTTCCTCGTCCTGCTTCCCCGACTCCTTTGCAGCTTCCTAAAAACATCCTTTGCGCACGAATCCTCAGCTCCGGATTTACTTCTAAGGAACCTGCCTAAGAGACCCCCATCCAGGCTCCCATAAGAATGAGCAAGGTGGCATTGATGAGCCACGTGGACCAAGATCTGCAGAAAGGAAAGGGAGGGAAGAAAACCACGTCTCTTTTCCTCTTTTGGTTGCTTCCTGATCACCACCAACGCCACAACTGGGGAGAAAAAAGAAGTGATTCATTTTCAGTTTACATTTTCTTTAACATAACAAACTCCCGCTTTTGGAGGCTTAATTGGATCTATTCTTGGATGTGACAAAAAGTTAGTGGGAGATGAAAGGGGCACATCAAGGAAAAAAAAACATTCCAAGTGAATAATTTAAGATCACATCCATAATTAATGGCATTTGGCATGTTTCCCCTGGAAGCCTAATCATAGCGTGGAATGTGCTAATTAGAGCGGTTTGGTGCAAATCAGTCATTGCAGGTGTGGAAAAGCTGCCTCTGTTCTTTTCAGCACTGGTGGCGGCTGTGACACTGGATCCTCAGGTGGGGTGGGGTTTGAGTAAATGATGGAGCTCCGTTTTGAAACGTCTAATGGTGTGAAATGAGTTTCTCTTCTTGTTGAGGAGGGGGACATGTATGCGGCGGTATGTGGTGTTTGATGGCGGGACACGGCAAGTTGGAGCTGGAGAGACATTTTAGGTTAGTTCTTTCCCTCTCTTATCTTTGGGGAAGACAAGAGAATGAAACAGGGTCAGGGCTGGAAGGAGGGAAGTGAGGAGCGGAAGTGACTCCCCCAGCCCCTGCACCTACCCAACACCCAGTGGGATAGGGGAGATGACCTGTTGCAGGGCCAGGTGCACCTCGGAAAAGGTAAGGCACCAGGGCATCTTTGGTTTACTCTTTCGTGTCCACGCTCCACCCCAGGAGGCTGAAACCACGCACTCAGCCCTGCCTGATGTCTGACTTCTGGTCAGATTTAGCACACGGGAGCCCCTATTTGAGATTGGAGGGAAGGAGGGAAGAGATAGGGAGCTCAGGTGACTTACTTCCCATCTCCTCCCTCCTCCTTGCTGGGATCTGCCTGACCCCCTAGAGCTGAGATTCCACTTGTTGTAGGTCAGCCCTCTACTCACAGCCTTCTCATCGCAGGGTCTCGCTGACCTGGGCTTCAGGGCCTGGGGCATCACATCCCCACCCTTCCCAGCCTGGTCTACAAGTGCTCCCCCTTGTGGGTCCCTCTCTACCTGCACCTTTGTAAACACCCCTTTAATAAATTCTCCTCAAATGATCCTTAATTTGAGGGTGACATTTCTTAACAGCTGTGTCAAGACCCTGAAAAAGAACTAGTTCACAAGAGTGACATTCTTTTTAAATGGAGTGCTCTCCCTTAAAAGCCAGTGTTTTGGCCAATATTCTTTGGCAGTCTTTATTAAATGCGTCCGTTATTTCCCTGCTGTCTGAAAGAGAAGTAACTACACACGATTGGAAAGCTACCCTTGCTAACTCTTTATGAACATCAACTGTTGTCCCATGGTGGGCACTGCAGGCTTTGGCGACTGTTATGGTCTGAATAGTGGCCCCCCAGATTCATATGTTGAAGCCCTAACCCCCTAATACGACTGTATTTGGATATAGAACCTTTAAGGGGGTGATTAAGGTTAATGTGTCATAAGAGTGGGTCCCTAATCTGGTAGGATTGGTTTTCTTAAAAGCATAGGAAAAGACACCAGAGCTTTCTCTATCCTCCTGTGCCCACAGAGGAAAGGCCACGTGAAGACACAGTGTGGAGAGAGCAATCTGCAAGCCAAGAAGAGAATCCTCACCAGAAGCCAACCCTGCTGGCACCCTGATCTTGGACTTCTAGCTTCCAAAATTATGAGAAAATAAATGTCTGTTTAAGCCACACAGTCTATGGTATTTTGTTTTGGCAGTCTTGAGGCAGGAGATAGATGGGCCCCAGGTTAGACATTTACAACTGGCCTCCCATTTACACTTCATGGGGCAGGAAAAAAAGTTGGCTTTGGGCTGGGCACTAGCCTCCTGTTTGCATTTCCTGGGACAGGAGATAGATGCGCTTCAGGTTAGACATTTAAAATCAGCCTCCTGGGACTTCCTTGGTGGTGCAGTGGTTAAGAATCCACCTGCCAATGCAGGGGACACGGGCTCGAGCCCTGGTCCGGGAAGATCCCACATGCCACAGAGCCACTAAGCCCATATGCCACAACTACTGAGCCTGCACTCTAGAGCCCTCGAGCCACAACTACTGAGCCCACATGCCACAACTACTGAAGCCCGCAGACCTAGAGCCTGTGATCCACAAAGAGAAACCATCGCAATGAGAAGCCCACGCACTGCAACGAAGAGTAGCCCCCGCTCACCGCAACTAGAGAAAGCCCGCATACAGCAACAAAGACCCAAAGCAGCCAAAAATTAATAAATTAATAAATTAATAAAAAATAAAATAAAATAAAATAAAATAAAATAAAATCAGCCTCCTGTTTACTCTCCAAAATGGAAGAAACTACAGAGACAGGGTAAATGTGGATGCCTTAAGATAACAGTCATGGCAAGAACAAAGAGGGGCAAAACCTTGTTTGAATAAAGGATCAAGGGATCTCTGCTTCCCCCCTCCTTGGGGCAAGGGAGACACCACACATGCGCAGAAAGGCTCCTTGGGGGTCAAAAGTCAGAAGACAATGCTAGGCCATGGTGAGTCTTGCTTCTCCCAGATGCCTTCACGTCAAGATCCATCTTGGCTGAGAGGTGCGTGTTCACCTAAAGGGAGGGTCCTGAGACAAATTAGCCGGGAGGACAAAACAAGATGATTGGCCAGAAGGAAGACAAAGACCTGGAAAACTGTCCCTTTATAAAGGATTTAAACTTCCCAAAGGCATGACTCTTTCTCTCTGGGTTTGCCCATGGGTCTTTCCACATGTACTCTGCTTTTCCAATAAACTTTTTACATTTCTCTTTACCTTCTGCCTCCTTGCCTGAATTCTTTCCTGACAAGGCAGGCAAGAGCTGGGGGTTTAGGGTGTAGCCTCTGGCCTCTGTGGTCTAGCAGTTAGGACTCCCGGTACGGGAACTAAGATCTTGCTTCCAGCTACTGCTTGCTGCTGCTTGCTGCAAGCTGCTGCTTACTGCTGCGTGCGTCCAAAATCAGTGATCACAGACTAATACAGAGACTCCAGAATATAGGACAGTTTGCCCTTGCCCTAAGTGGTTCCAAATTTCATGCCCACCCTACTCCGGTTTTATAGTTTCTTTGCCTTATCTCTGAGCTATTACCTCTTGTGGCCAATAACGTCACTACCTTTAGCATAGCCATCCCTTACTCACTTAAATCTTACTTGTTTCCTAGTACTAAACTGTCATGTGAGACCAGAAAAATAAAGCTCATTAGAATCATGTATAAAACAAGAGTTAATAGGTTCTGAGTGAGGGTCTGAATTGCTCTTCCTTGAGTAGCGCATGTATTTTAACGCAGAGACTTTATCATGAGGACTTTTTAAATGCCCGGAAGCCATTTTTTTCTTACTCTGGAATCCTTGTTATATTCTTGTACAGCTGAGGTTGCCAAATCAGTGGCCTAAGGAAAAAACGTGGTATCACAGTAACTTCTCTCTTTTCTTTTCTGAACTGGTTAGAACACAATGAAACTTCAAATCTTGTACGATAAGGTCTTACCTCACACCTGAGGATCCTTTGGCTTGAAATTATTAGAAACTTGGCTCCTGGCCCCTGCTACATGGCCCCTGGTAGGAGAGGGGCCTCTGGATTCATTTAGCCCAGTGGGTTCCTGGAGAATTTGATTAGCTCTCAGGCCTTGCATTAGCCATCGTTTGTCTCAGCCTGGACGGCCCTGCAGCCAGTTGATACGGGGCCGATTTTATGAGGCAACTGCCCTCCACCCTCCTCGGCTTGTAATGCTCATTGGCAGAGACAGCTAATCGATTGCTGCTCCTTGCCAGCCCCCCAGATATCGACTCAGGTCTTGGGAAGACTTTATAAAGAGTCATCGGGGGGAATCTTCCAGTTCAAATTGAATTGTGGGCCATTAAATCTCTTTAGTAAAAGACTGCGCCTCATATCATATGCCAATGCACCTTCTGAATTTTTAACCTGCGCAAGAGAACAACCGCCTTTCCTACAGCCATCTCAGCAGGTTCCGGGTTTTTTTTCCCCTCCAGCAGATCTAGTTAATTGTTATGGATTTTCCAGCAGGTAAAAGAATTTGGAGTTTGGAAAGAGCAGGCTTTGTTTTCTCTTCTAAAGAAAACCAGTTCAGGTGGCTCTGCCTAGAGACACAGGAAGGAGGGAAGAAAGAAGGAAAAGGAGAGAGGATGGGACCTGGGGTGACTGCCATCCGGGGCATCTCAGACAAAACTGGCTATTGACCAGATGCCACACGTGTGCACCCCACACATGCAGCTCAACACACACAAGCAGACCCACATGCGTGCACACACACGTCCACACCAAAGGCACATATATGTACACAGATACACACATAACACACATGTTCATGTGCACACATGCATACACACGATGTGCACACAAACACACTTGTGCGTGTGCAGATGCCCAAACGTACACACATGAATGTACACACACCAGCTTCATCATTGTTAACATGTGACATTAGGTGAGTTATGTAACTTCTCCCAATCTTGATGTTCTCATCTATAAACCCAGAGGTAATCTGGGTCATCGTGCAGAATAAATTAGTCCATAGGTGAGAATCCTCAGGCATGTAGTAGGTATTAAACGTCTGGCCCTGCTGCCTGCAATCCTTGGTGAGGTCTGTCATGGAATCAGAGATGGGAGGAACTTTTAAAACTCTCATTTTATCCAGAAGGACACAGAGGCCCCCATAGAAGACATACTTTGTCCAAGTTTACCCAGCGAGTTAGTAACAGGTGGGACTAAACTCCTGGTCTGCTTCTTTCTAGTACTGTTTTCTATTACGCTGCCTCCATCAAGGAGAAAGAAGAGGCCTGGCCAGCCACATGCTCAACCCCAACAAGATCACTTGTTTTTATTAACGACTCCCATTTGTGTAGCATTTTACTCTTTTCAAAGAGCCGAGGCTAATTAGAAATCGCAGTCCTCAGAGAGGCTGCCCTGGGCTTCCTGCAGGCGCCCTTGCCCAGGGTGAAGGGAAGCGAAGCTAGAGAATAGGTCTCATTTAATACGAAGACGTCACTCCCGGGCCTGACCTCCCGGGCCTGTGTGTGTGCCTTGAGAGGGCAGGGTCACCTGGGAACGGCCTCAGGCTCCCCTGCCCAGCAACACCATTGACTTCAGCAAAGGCAGCAGTGCATTATGGATGCAGGTGCAGGCCAGGCTGGGAACCAGAGCCCAGACTCACAACACAACATGTAGTCAGGAGTGGAGGAGGAGCCAAAGTCAGGAACACCGGGGTCGGAGTTAGGACAAGAATTTGATTTGGTAAATATTGCCAAGCACTCTGCCCTGTCTGGGAATGGTTAACAACACACACAAGGTGTGTGAGGCTGGAAACGCCCCTGGCCTTGCGGGGCTCACAGTTTAGTCACATTTGAGCACTCACCACTTGCCAGGTACTATTGTCAGGCTCTCCATGTAATCACTCATCCAATCTTCAGAACAACTCTATGAGGTAGGGTCTGTCATTATGCCCATTTTACACACGAGGAAATGGAGGCAAAGAGAGCTTAAGTCTCTGACCCAAGGTCTAAGTAATAGAAATAGGATCTGAATCCACACACCAATGATGCCACTGTTCATTTGGGTTCCTCTACAGAGGCCTGAGTAAGGACTTGTGTGCAAGTAGCTTATGCAGGAGCTGATCCTGGAAAACTCAGGAGGAGGAGTAGGGAAGTGGGGCAGGGAAGGGAAGGAAGCCAAGACAGACAAGCATTGACGATCAGATCCCCAGCTGATCCTGCTTCATCTTGCTAGGAGCTCTAGAAGCCAGTGCAGAACCTGCACCTTGGACTTCTGTGCCCATGGAGGTGAGGGAGCTGGGGCATTTATACACCTGCTCCCGTCAATCACGGGCTGAGCTACTCTCGGGTTGTTTATTCCCCAGCTCTTCTAGCCCTCCATGAAGGGGCACAAAAGGCTTCCAAGGCCAAGGAACGCTCTCAGCCAAAAAGTTAAAAGCATCTGGAAGTGGGCTGTCGTGTACCAGAGGGGATATGGGAGGGGGGCACTGACAGTTCAGTGTGGCCACCCCAACATTCTAGATGGCAGAAGAGGACAGGGATCCTCGCCTCCAGCTCAGATATTGAAGCAGGTAGACCCAGAGGGGTGAGCGATTAAAGATCTGAAATACCTGGTACATGGGGTGATGTCCCCACCTCCCCTCATCCCAGCTTACAGATCAGCCCCTGCAGCCTCATTCCATGAACTTCCCCAAGTCCTAGCACAGAACCTTCTTGTCAGGCCTGAACATGGGGAACTTAAGTTCAAGGATGAGACAAAGACCTCACCTGATCCAACAGCTTCACCTGTCTTACCCCTGCCGCCACCCTTGACTTTGAGAGGCACAACACCACCTGTGTCATGTACATGTCCCTAATTCTCCCACCCTGGCAGGGGAGCTCCCGCAACGCAAGGCGTGTAGGCAGGAGAAGGAAGGAACTGGATGTCCCACTGCAAAGGGCCGCTTGCCCCCAAGGTTGTGAGCCCTGATACACTGGAAGCAACAGCCCGGCTCAGGAGAGGAGAGCTGGCGGCGATGAATATATACATCCTTGTCTGCTGTGAATTGGTGTAAGTGGGCTGGCTGTTCTGTTGGCTGAGTATTGGAGAATGCCGGTGGAATGTGGAGACAAGTCAATAGACATATGTAACAAGAAATCATTGCATTTAAAATGACCTCCCCCTGCAGGCCTTGGGAAACTGTCGCTATCAAGGAAAGAAGTGGGCCTCCGCTGAGCCGGGAGATGCTCGTGGGCTTGGGCGGCTGTGCGATCCTGCGGACCAGACCGTCCTTCCTCATCCGCTCAGCAAGGATTTGTCAGGCACCATCCAGGGTGACCTTGGCACTGGGATGTGGACGAGGAGCCAGCATGTTCACAGTAACTCCCTGCCCAGGGAAGGGTCAGAGTTATTCTTGATCTGCTGGAGTTTACATATATATTTTTTTATTCCAAGCGCTCAGGGCAGCACTGACATCCAAAAGCCTGTGGCCTCATGGAGATAACAGTTTCCTTACCTGTAGGTTGGGGATAATAATGACCCCCAGAATTGTTATAAGGAATAAAGTCTATGAAGTATCTAATATGCAGCACATGCCTGGCGCTGGGTGTTACTGTAACCATCACTGAGCTGCTCATTGTCTGTCTCCCATCTGGAAAGGGGGCTCCATGAGGGAAGAGAGGTGCTGTTGACTTCCTCTCCGCCCAGGCCGTAGGGCGTGGCAAATTGTGGTTTTCGGTAAGCAGTGAATGAATGAATGAATGAGTGAGTGAGTGAGTGAGTGGAATTGTGACAACTCCTGATACATAGTAACCTCGAGATTTATTGTGTAATAAGATTTTAACCCCAGATTAGGTAAATTCCCCTGTACTTTTCTCTCAAACACCCATCCCAATCCTATTTACTAATATTTTCTATCATCATTTGCTTACTATCTGTCTCTTCTATTAGAATCAAAGTCCATGAGGGTGGGGTTGTGTCTTTCTCTTCACTGTGTATCCCTAGGGCTGAGCATTCTTCCAAAGCTGGTGCTCAATGATCGATGGAAGGGAGGAGTGGAAGACGGAGGGATGGAGGAAGGGAGGGAGAGAGGGAGACAAGGAATATGAAAAGTGGCAGAGTGACTTGGAAAGCTGTAGGCGCTGAGCACCAGAGGCTTTCGCTGCCCTTGTGATGGGCAGGCGGGGTCCTCGGCTGGGACTAGGGGTGGGGGTAGAACAGGTCTGCACAAATGAGTCTGTGATCAGGAATGAGGCTGCCCTGCTTGACTCTGTGAACCTCTCCCTTGCTCCAGCCCCCAGCTTGGCATGCTGTTCCCTCAGCAGCCTCTGTGTTTTCCCAGGGAAGAGAGTTGTGGTTCGGTGCCTGCTAATGCCTGTTAATGATGCCTGTTAATGAACCTGGCCTGTGGAGGGATTTCATTTCCTCCCTGCAAAGGTCACTCTCTTCCCCCCACCAGGTGGAGGGGTGCACAAAACAGAGGGGGACCAGGCAGCTTCTCAGGGGAGCCCCACTGCCCAGCTCCCTAGGACCTGTGCCAGCTGTGCACATCCCTGGCTGCGCTTGGAAAAGGCACCGAATGTCCCCGTTTGTCTCTTGGTAAAAAGCTGTGTTTTCCACCTTGTAATTAGTGTGGCTCTGCTTGCAACACCATGTTCCTTTAATCACCAAAGGGTAAGCTTGCAGTTAGCATAATGCAACATGTTCCTGCTCAAACACACAGGCAGGAGGAGGACAGAGAGAGAGAAGGGCTGAGCAGTGGACCCACAGGCAGCATTCTTGCCTGGGAGAGAACAGCCATCTTCTGGGGCAGAAAGCGGACTGGAGCATTGCCGGGGGTGGGGGTGTTGGGGGGGGTGGGCGGGGACAGATGCTGAGAAGCCAGAGGAAGGGACAGGGAAGCTCCTGGCCCTGCCCTCAAGAGCCCCAGTCTGAGGGGGAGACAGGTCTCTTGACCTCAGGGGATCCCCAGACTAACAGCAGAAGGAAGGGAAGTAAACTCCATTAAGCTCCTACTGTGCACAGGCTAGATGCCCCCGCCGCCTCACTTTACCCTGTGGTGTAAGCGGAGCTACGTGTCACACACCAAGGGGCATCACTTGTGTGGAACACAAGGAGGGTGGTGCCCTGAAGGTGGCTCTGGGTATAAGCATGCCTTCCGCCAACTCGCAGACAAGAGGATGGGAGACAGACGCTAAGCCCAAGGACTCACAGCTGAAAGCTTGGAACCAGGATTTGAACTTGGTCTCTGAATTCAGGTCACATGCCACTTGGGCAGTTCCTGGTGTGTGAAGGAAAGTGGGACAGAGAGAGAGCAAGGCCTCCCTGCACATCCCACGTCTCAGCTGGCTTGCCCTGAGACAAAGGCTCACAGGCCTGTGGGCAGTTTCCCGGGAAGTGGTCCCTGCAAGTGGGATGGAGTGAGAAGGGGAAATGGCACCAAGAAGGGGAAAAGCAAAGCCAAGTTTGCATTGTCGGATTAGCCACCTGTGTGGGCAACTGGTTCTGGACCCCACGGGTCATCTCAGGAGTCTTGGGGCATGTGTCTCAGAGCTGCACACCAGGAAATGAGTGGGAGGAAAAAAATTCTCAGTGGCTGCCGCCCCCTCTTGACCAAGGGTGGCCAGTGCTTCCTGGTTGCAGTTACCTGAGCACCAAGCAGGTACTCCAAGCAAGTACTCCCATGATGGATCTGTTTCTTTTACTTTCACCTTTGTGTTCTATTGCTTTTGCTACAAGTTAAGAATGTTGCCTATAGATTGAAATATACAGGATAGCTCATTCTCAAGGCTCTGACTTCTAAGGGTATAACACTTTCCCATTCATACAGAGATAAAAAGAGATAGAGATAAAAAGTTGCAGAACAGAGAATAACATTTGTCCTGTTAGAGGTTTATAGGAACATTGTGACAGGACCTACAGGGACAGCTGCAAGAACAAAGGATTCTGACACCAAGGAGTTTGCAGCAAACAATCACCCCCCCCCTCCCCTTTTAGTATAAAAGAAGCCTGAATTCTAACTGGGGTCAGATGGTTCTTTGGGACACTAGTCCACAGCTTTCAGCTGTGAGTCCTTGGGCTTAGCCTCTGTCTCCCATCCTCTTGTCTGTAAGTTGGCGGAAGGCATGCTTATACCCAGAGCCTCTAAGCTGGTCTGCTAGCTTTCTTGCTCTGCTAGAACAATGAAGTCACTGTTCCTTGCCCCAACACCTTGTCTCTCGATTTATTGGCCTGTCATGCAGCAAGCAGTATGAACTTGGACTTGGTAACACCAGGAGAGCCATGCTGGGGCCTCAGAGAAGCCCTGGGCAGGAAGCAAGAGATGCAGGTCACCAGCAGAGATGAGGGCTGCAGGGCTGCACCTGCAAGAAGCTGGTCCAAGCCTATCCGAGACCCTGAGCAGTGGCCAGAAAAAGGGGCCTTGCCAAGCAGCTGAAAGTGATGAACAAACAGTGTCTGGGAAGCAGAGACTGAGAAGGAGTTAGGAAGTAAAAGTCTCATTGGGAAGTACCACTTGAGATGGAAAAGAGAGAAAGCAGACTGGACAGGGGAGTCTGCTTTGGGAGCTAGAGCCTACAAGGACCCAGTCTTCTAGTCCCTAACAACAATCTGAGATTCTGTGATGGGGACATATATCACAGTCCTCTTGGCCCCAAACAGATGCAGTGGTAGAAGTTCCTAGCTCAGAATTCTGCCATCCTTGGCCAGGAAGGATTCTGATTTGTGGTGGAGGCTGCTAGATGTCCTCATTCTCTCTTTCTTCCATCTTCCTTAGTGATAGCATCCCAAATTTTTTGCTGGGCACATAGACTCCTGGAATAAAGTTTACATTCCCATCTGTCTTACAAGTAGGTGTGGCCATTTGACTGAATTCTAGCCAATAGGACATAAGCTAAATCAGCATAGACAGCTCTTTGGAAGTCTTCTTAAAGGGATAAGTGCCCTTCTCTTCCTCATTTCCTTTACTTTGCTGGCTGGAATGTGGCTGAGATGGCTGGAGCTCCAGCAGCCACAATGGATCACACAATGAAAGCTGTGTGCGGAGGGTGAAGGGGCAAGAGGATGGGTCTTAGATGCATCTAGAGCTGCCATACCAGCCCTGGGCTACCTACTTCTGTAACTGATTAATGTTAGACAGAAATGAATGTCTGTCTTGCTTAAGTGACTATTTGGGGTTTTCTGTAATTATTTGTATATGTATCTATCTCCCTAGTGTGGGGACTCAGGGAAAGCAGGGACCTGACAAAACTTATTTCTCATTGTGGCTCTTGTCCCTAGCGTGGAGGCTGTCATAGTGTTTGTTGAATGACACACTTTCATTCCCACCTGACTCCTGGAAAGGTGACCTAACAGCCTCCCTCTAGTCTCATATTGAGAGGGCAGAATGGAATCCTAAGCTGGAGGCCCAGGGTCCAAGCACCCAGTTTGGGCCACACCCTGCACCACTCAGTTCTACTATTCAGGAGGCCTAGGGGCAAGAGACAGAAACCATGACCCTCGGTGGGGAACCCCTCCAGAAGCACATGGCCCAGTGAGCAGTGGCCTGCTGCAACAGGCTGAGGGAGAGGTGTCCGGAAGGGTTGGTAGCTCTTGAAACTGCCCCGCTCTCTCTTGCCTCGTGGACTTTGCACCTGCAGGTCCCTCTGCCGGGCATGCTTTTTCCTTCCCCCAGCCTCCCCCATTTTGCTTGCCTGGATTACTTCTCCCAGATTTCAGCAAAACTACTCCTTCCTGGAAACTTTTCTTCAAGCCTCACCCCCGGTGAGCGCTCCCTCGGCTGTGCTCACCCCATCTTAGAAGTACTTTCCATACTGCACTGTGCCCTCCGTGAGGTCAGGGACTGCATCCCCTTTCTTGTGGAACCTGGTGCAGGTGGGCCCTCAGGGAGGGCTCTTTGCGCAGCCTCTGAGCCTGCCACAGGAGGAGAGCTTGGAAGTCAGGTTGCTTGGAAAGGACCGGACAGCTCAGTGCCAGCCATGCGTCCCAGCCCTGTACTTCCAGCCCTTCCGCCATCTTCTTCCCTCCCTCCCCTCTCCCCCACCCCCCTCAGCAATGCCCTGGCAGGACTGAGTGTTTTCTGCTCTTGGTAACCTGTGACCAAAGCCACTTGCAGCTAATTAGCACTGGCTGTGTGTTTGACCCCTGCCCCTGGCTGGCGCACACCACCCCAGCTCATTCCCATTTAATGGGCTCAGCACCCGCCTGGCAACACCCCGTCTCTTCCCCTTCACATGATTGAGCTTCTAGCCTGAGGATTTTTTTCTTTTTTCTTTCTGGTTTGCTTCACTTTATAATGAACACTTTCTTCTGGCTGTTCTCTTCCCTCCTCCACTCACTGTGTGTGTGATGCTGGCTTGGGTCCCCTAAAGACAGGCTGAGGCAGTCGTGGGCCCTGCCCCTGGGGAACCTTTAGTTGGGGCTGACACGATGATGTGGAGGGACAAGGATGGGGCACAGGGATGCACAGAGGGAGGGACCCCAGAGAACATGTGGTCCAAGGTCTACACACTGTGCAGAGGAGAAGACTGAGGCCCAGAGAGCGTGAGCAAGCAGATCAAGATGACTCAGTGATCTAAAATGTCTTAGCCCGGGTCCCCCTAAGCCCCAAACAACGCCTGAAACAAGGTCTATGGATATGGGAAGAAACAGAAGTAGGGAGCCGGGAAGAATGAAATAGGAAGGAGAATAAGCCAGTTTGAGTGCTTTACCATCACACCGGGGGGCCTCTAAGTGCTTCTAAAATGTCTGCTCAAGGTGGGGGTGGGGTGGGTTAAGAGGGCACTATTTATCCTTCAGCTTCTGGCCATCACTGGGCAATGGCTGCCTCATGCCATGGTGGTGTCGACATCTTTGCACTTTTTAAGGTTGTTCGTATGTCTGCATGCTGGGCAGGTTCTAGGCAGCTATTGCCAAGGTCGGGGGAGGGGTGCTGTGAATAGCTGATTCCCACAACAATGGCTATGATGAAAAGTTGGGCTGAGAGGTTGGGCACACGTTGGAGCTGACATATGATGGAGCTGTGCAAGGACAAGAGAGCATGGCCAACTGCCTCAGTCAGGAATGTGTTGGGCAGCAATGATCAGAAAACCCAACTTCAGTGTCCAAAAAAGAGAAAACTTCATTTTTCTCCCATAATAAGAATCGGTAGGTAGCTACCGGTACAAATTCAAGGACAGCAGCCCTGAAGTCTGAGATTTTCTTAGTCTTTCTGTTCTCAGCCCAGGATGGTTGCTGAAGTTCCAGCAATCACATTTGCATTTTCAGCAGGAGAAAGTGGAAGTATGGTGGAGGGGAGAGAGGCAGTATCTTTGTTAGGTCAGCAAAAGCTGTCCCCATGATCCCTCCAGCACATGTTGATTGGCTAGAAGGGTTGTCATTTAGTATCTTCACGTGGAAGGGAAGGGGGCTGGAACGAGGGCTGGGGCAGCCAACCAGCCATCTGCCATCCAGACATGGCCCCGTTTTCTTTTTCTTTGTGCAGCTGCTGTCCTGTTCCCCTGTCCCCACTACACACTTCATTTGTTGCTTCTAACTCATGGCTGGCCCTGGTCTTTGGGACAATTTAGGCATATGTTGGATTCTTTTCACTGAGACCAGACAGATGAGAACAGATGGAAAATAACCATGAGTTGCTCCATTTTTTTCTTCCTCCACTTCTATCTCCCTTTGAAAGAAGGAGAAGCCCCTGGGGGAGATGAAGTGGGCATCATCTGATTCCGTCAATGACTGAGCACTGGCCGTCATGAGAAGGGTGTATTTTCATGTGGCTGTTCCCCTCTCCTGGCCAGTGGGTGATTTCACCCAGTGATGAGCCTAGAGGAGGGTGCTGAGGGGAGAAATGAGATCTGGGCTCCCGCAGCTGTCCCTGTGTGTGCTCGGGACACGGGGATGCTGGGCAGTGAGGGGTCCCTGCCAGCTGCACACCTGACCCAAGCACCATCCATCCGAGGGCTTTGGTTAAGTTCAAAGTCCTGAGCAGTTATTCAGTCTCCTCCAAACTCCAGATGGGCAGGGGCACTCATGTCCCAGCCTCTCTAGACAGCTTAGCAGGAAAGCCTTTGTCTGGACTCCCCAAAAAGCCAACCCTGAGATAAGAATTCGAGTGACAATAAGGGAGCTGAGAGTAAGACAAGGAATGGAAGAGCCCATGGACAGTGATATCATCCTAGGTCCCACTGTGGGCAACAGAGTCCTCTGGGAGACCCTGTGGAATGGAGCTCAGAGTTACCCACCCGAGGGATAGGGAGCTGGGGTATGTATACACCAATTCCCTCAGTTACCGGTGAGGGCTGCTCCCAGGGCCTATTAACTCCTAGCATTCTGGCTGTCAATGTGAGCAGGCAGAACAGAATCCAGCTGCCAGAGAAAGCCCTCTGGTGAAGAAATGCAGGTGGTGCCAATTGGGAGCTAATCTGGGAGCGGCTAAAATGGTCAAGGCCGGGGCCAGCGGGTGGAGCCCCAACAGTGGCTCCTGCAGACAGGCGGATGTCCCAGCTGGGCACATCTCAGTGGGCACTACCAGCATTTTGGTGGAACGATTTTTCTTGGGTGGAACAATCGCTCTTTGTAGGATGCTGGCATCCCAGGCCCGTCACACTTCCTCGTCACTGTGACAACCAAAAAGGCCCCCCACCCTGCACATTTCTAAGTACTCTCCCTCAGTTAAGAACCGTTAAGAATGGTTAAGAACCGTCAATCCAGTCCAACCCCTTTGTTTTCCAGATGAAGGCAAGTACTTGCCCAGCAACACACAGCTAGTTTTGAGAGGCGGAGTCAGACCTGGAGGGCAGGTTTCCTGAGTCGTTAACTTGCTTGTTCCCAAAAATATTGGGACGGTTCAGCACTCACTCACTCATTCATGCATTAATCAAAAATTATTGAAATGTTCTCTCTGAGCTCTGGGCCCAGTGTCCCCTCACTAGCCTGGCACCCTCCTGCTGGGACCCAGACCCCTCCTGCTTATTCCAGCCTCCCTGGAGGGGGCCGTGTGCCCTGTGGCTGACGGGCTCTGTGTGAGGGGAGGGCCCATGGCTACAAGATGGGCTGGCACGGGCTGTCGCTGGATGGGAACTTCACTCTTGAACAAGGCTTCCCCGATGCCCTTCCCTGCTGCTGACAAGGGCCCCACAGCTGCAGTGATGGTAACAAGGCCCTTAAGTAGGGAAGAGAATGCTTTGGGGATGCTTCCCGCAGCCCTCTCGTCCCTGTCTCCAAACGATCCCTCTGCTGTCTGCCCGCGGCACCTGCAGCCAGGCTCCTGGCCACTCTCCCCACTCCAGGCCCCTGGCTCCTCTGTGATTGGTGGCCCTGCTCAGCCTGGCACAGACTCCTGGCACCGGGTGCCCTGTGAGCGCAGCGCCAGCCTTGGAAATGATGGAGGGTCCCTGGCTGCTGCACCGAGGGGCCTGGTTACCCTCCCTCCCTGTCTCCAGCCAGGATCCGCCCGGCCTGGCTCCCTCTGCTCTGCTAAGGGCAGGGACCAGATGGCGACTTATCAGGGCTGATTTACAGCCACAGCTAAGTCGGCTGAGGATGAGGCGTGGATGCCAATGGGCCATGCCCTGACAGAGGGGCCTGCAGGGTAGCGATGGGGGACAGAGTGGGGAGAGACAGGACGTGCCCCAAGGAGAGAAAGTGGGACAAAGAGCGAAGGAGAAGCACGGGGCCTTAAGAGGAGAGAGAGGAGTGGGAGAACAGAGTCTGGGAGACGCGAGGGAGGAAGCAGCACAGCCGATGTTTATGGGGTACTTACCATATGCCAGGCCTGCATTTTCTCATGGGCTTTGCTTTAGGGCCGGGCTGTCCAATCTGGTAGCCACTAGCCCCAGGTGGCATTTTAAGCTAAAATTGAAATTAATTATAGTTAACTATAATTGAAAATTCAGTCCCTTAGTCACACGAGCCACATGTCAAATGCTCCATAGTCACACGCGACTGGTGCCTGCTGCTTCGCACAGTGTGGATACAGAACATTTCCGCCGTGGCAGAAAGTTCTATCGCACAGGCTGGCAGAGGGAAGGCTGATATCAAACAACAGCTGAAACTTTCATGTTGCTGATACACACCTGTATCTCCATCCATCCATCTACCCACCTATCTATCTGTCTACCTACCTATCTACATATCTATCTAACATCTACAGCGAATCTATATCTATATAGATATCAGGCACTGTTCTAAGAACTCTACATGTAATAATTCATTTATATCAACCCTAGATGATAGGTATTTATCTCAAAGGTCAGCAAATATTTTCTGTAAAGAACCAGATAGTAAATATTTTAGGGTTTAATATTTTAGGCTTTGTGGGCCCTGCAGTCTGTCACAAATGGCTCCATTCCACTATTGTAATATGGAAGCAGCAGTATGGGGGTGGCTGTGTTCCAATAAAACTTTATTTATGGTCACTGAAAGTTTAAATTTCATATAGTGTTCACGAGTCACAAAATATTCTTCTTTTGACTTTTTTCAACCATTTAAAAATGTAAAAGCCTCCTTAACTTGTGGGTCAGTCAAAAACAGGCAGTGGATTGGATTTGGCTCATGGGCCTGATTAGATCACCCCCATTTCACAGATGTGGTAACTGAGGCACAGAGACACCATCTGGGTTGTCTGAGGTCACACAGATAGAAATGGCAGGGCTGAGATTTGCACCCAGGTAGTCGGGCTCCAGAACCTAGGCTCTTAACCTCTTGACACATTAATGAACAAAGTCATTTCAGGTAGTGATGATTGCTGGGAAAAACTATAAGTGTGACATGGTAGCAACCGGGCAAGGGTGGGTGGGTGGGGTGGACACCTGTATGTGAAGAACAAGGAAGACTTTGAGAAGATGCCTTTTGACTCAAGACAGGGATGACCAGAAGGATCCAGCCACAGGATGAGCCAGGAGAGCAACCTAGGCGTGGAAGGGACAAATGCCATGCCCTACAGCAGGACCACAGGCCAGCGTGGCTGAAGCACAGAGGCACAAAGGCATAGAGAATGAGAGCAGAGACGGACGTGACCACAGTTTCATGAACCATGATAAGAAGGCAGTATCGTAAATGTGATGGGTCCTTCGGCATTTTAGCGGAAGAATGATTGACATGATTCACATATAAAACCAAAGAGAACCCTGGGTGCATAAAAGAGGTGGGCAGCTAGTTAGGAGGCTACTGCAACCACACACACAAGCAATGAGTGGCTTGGAATGAGGCAGGGGCTGTGGAGACATAGGTACAAGGATAGTTATGGGTGATGTTTTGTATTGGAACCAATAGAATTTATTGTTCACATGGATATGAGAGGAGAGGGAAAAGCCTGGAATTGCCTCCTAATCTGGGGGTTTGAGTGATGGGTGGAAGGTATTGCCATGTAGAGATTGGAAGGACAGGACAGGACCAGGTCTGGGGTGGGGAAATCAGGACTTCTGCTTTGGGACATGCTAAGTTAGAGATGCCAAAATAGGTGGTTCTGTATTGGAGTCTAGAGCCCAGTGGAGAAGCCAGGGTGGGGGATACAAATCTGGGACCAAGGAAGATATGGGCAACAAAGAACAGTGGGTCCCGGAACTGCACACAGCCTCTGTGGGGGGGCGTCGAGATGGAGGCTCCAGCAAGGGAGAGAGAAAAGGAGCAGGAAGCAGAGGGAGAACCACGAGTGTGAGGTCACAGAAGCCAGGAGAAGAGAGAGTGTAAAAGATCTAAGAGAACTTAAGAATATGTCAAAAGATGCAGGATGGTCCAGCAAGATGGAGATAGGTGACTAACCAATGGGATTCAGCCACATAGAGGACAATGGTGACCTTGAAAAGAGCAGCTTCCATAGGTGGTAGAACTAGAAGTTTCCAAAGCATTACCTCATGGTTAAGTGGGGTGCCAGAGCAGGACAGGGGTGAGGAAGGCGGCATGGGAGAGTCCCGTGGCCGGCTGAGGGCAGCGGGAGTGAGGTACAGGCCAGTCTTGTGATGCTATGACTCCTCAGGTGAGTGGCATTCTGGGAGCTCCAGGAATGAGCTCCAAGTTCCCCGAGTTGCCTGAGATGCACCTTCCTGAAACCTCTACTGCCCCATCTCACACTCCCTCCACACCCAGCCCTGCCCAAGGTCGTGTGGCTGGGCCACCAGGCACCAGGGCATGGCTGGCACATGCTGTTCTAAAACAGACCTGGTTTGTTTTCCCCACTCACCGGCACCACCTCCAGGTAAACTTTCTCACCTCCTAAAGGGTGGGGAGTGGGGGTCCCGTCTTCTTCTAACTATCTGCCTGGTGTCCCAGGCTGTGTGCTGCCCTCCAGCCATGGGGTACACTCTGTGCCCAGAGGCCAGGTCACAGCAGAGCCTGTGCAAGGCTGAAGATCACTGCAACCACCAGGGGGAGGGTGCAAGAGTCAAGCCTTCATTTTCCTGCAGGAGCCACTGACCACCTCACAAGGTCCAGGGCAGGAGGTCACCAACGACTTCCCCTCCTTCCGAATACTTGAAGGCAGAATGCCTAGAGCAGGGGTGGGCAAACTTGGTCTGCAGAGGGCCACACAGTAAATATCGTAGGTCTTGGGGATCCTATGATCTCTGTCACAACTACTGGACTCTTTCTTTTTGGCTTGAAAGCAGCCACAGACATGATATAAAACTTTATTTACCGAATCAGGCAGTGGGCTGCAGTTCTGCTGACGGGTTAGGGAACTGGGGCGGGAAGGGGTCTCAGGGGGAGAGGGGTGGGCGCTGGGCTCCAGCAGAGAGGATGAGAAGGCCTGGGAAGGACCTCAAACTGGGCACTAGAGGTGAGGAAGGGCCCTCGGAGGGAGGTGACAAGATAGACAGTCTGATACCTACTCCTGAACTTAACTACTTTTTGGCAGGAGGCAGAGGCTCTAACCGGCAGGTATTGGAGAGACCAAGAGCAGGCAAGGTGGGCGTGTGCACCTGTGTGGGGGGAGGGTGCCAGCAGGAAGGGCTAGCCGTCCAGGCTGGAGGTGGCTTCATGGGCTGCCCCATCAAGCCACCTCCCCCAGGAGCTGCAACAATTGTTTCCTGTGGTTCAAGTCACCGCAGGCTTCCAGCATAGGACAAGCGTAACCATTACCCCTTCCCACTGAAATGGCAGTAAAGACGGTCCAAAGGGAGTGTATCCATCCCCTGCAAGACAGCAGGGAACCATCCATGGACCAGAGGTCTGAGAGGAGAGCAGGGAGTGATTGAGTCAGATCAGGGGAGAACCCAGAGCAGAGAGGCAACCCGCCAAACTCACCAGGTCTTAGAAGGACAGCAGGGAGGGAGAGACTCCTTCTTCTCTTGCAGCCGACAAATACGAGGCCAGAAGAGGAAGGCGGGTCAGAGTCAAAGTGATTAGTTGGGAGACTGTCTACAGAACAGCTGTGCAGTCAGCTGCCCCCAGGCCCCAGCGTGGAGAGTGGCTGCAGGGGTGATGTTTACCCCTGGCTGGAACCGGAACTGTGCCCTGGGAGAATAATTTCCTAAGACTTCTGGGATGTAGGTGTTAGCCTCACACCGTCACACCTTCCTTCACGTGTCAACATTCCATGCTGTGCACATTCACAGAGTTTACAGGAAGGCCTCTCATTCTGGGGACTTCTGATTCTCATTTTATCGTTTTATACCCTTCTGTACTGTTGGATTTTTTTTTTTTTTTACTACAAGCATGTATTACATTTTAAAAATTTCTTAAGAAGAGCTAAGATAAAATATTTATACCATATTTAACAAAATACTAATATTTATACTATTTGAAGAGTTTTCATAAATAATCATAAAGGCAGCACTATAAAAATGCGTAAGGAATATGAACAGGCAATTTACAACAAGCAAAAGGCTGGTGTGTCATACAGAGCCCAGACAGAAAACAGAGTTCACCCCCAGATGGTTCAAATGATGGCAATTACATAAAGGATCAGCTTATGGGGGGTGAACAGGGTTAAGGGAATGAACAAGGGATGGCCAGGCCCCCAGAGGCCAGCCAGCGTAAGAGGCTGTCACCACTCACGGGCTAAACGGATTTCAGTCCCACGAGAGGTGAGGCGTGCGGAGGGGCTGCCCTGGGGGAGCTGTAGTCTTAGAACAATGCCAACGTCGGAGACATGGGGCTCAACCAGGGAAGAAATACCCCAACCTCTCTCTCCTACCACCCTTCAAACTGCTCACCCAGCATTCCAGAAAAACACTCCAGAGGCAAATTCACACATAAAATCTTCATTGTAGCATTCCTTATAATAGGAAAGACAGGAAATAATGTTAATTAATGTCCATCAATAATAGTGATTATAATGTTGGTGAAGATCATGAGAGCTAATAGTTTTGTCTGTGTGTGTGCGTGCGCACGTATGTGCCAGGATTGATTCTAAGAAATTTGCATGTATTATCTCATTTAATCTCACAATAATCCTGTGTGGCAGGTACTATTATTATCTGCATTCTACAGAGAGTTAACTGAACATTAGTAGAGGTGGAGTGAAATTATGATATAGCCACTTTATGGAACAGTACGGCCATTTAAAAAAGAAGATAGATCTAAATACATGAATCTGAAGAGAAACACATTAAGGGAAAAAAGGTCATAGAAATGTTTGTATAGTGTAATCTCTTTTATATTTTCAAAATATCAACTGTGTGTGTGTGTGAGTGTAGAAGAAAGGCCTGGAAGGACACACTTGACAAATGCTGGTGCTCACCAATGGGAAGGGGGACTATTGGGGATTGAAAGAATTTCATTTTTATCTTACATGTAAGCAGAATGTACTCACATATTTCTTGTGTACAAAAAAAATGAAGGAATAAACAAGTGAAAGAAAATAGAAGAACGAGCCTCCGTGTTGAAACTGGGGTTCCAACCCACCAACGTGGCCACTGCCCCTGTCTAGCTGTGTGTTCTTGCTCCTTGCTTCTCTAGACTCAGTTTCTTTGTCTACAAAAGAGGGTTCTAATGGCTGTACCCACCCTATAGCTGGCGTGAGGAGTGGGTGGGTAGCCAGTGAGGAGTGTCCTACAGCTTTCACTGCTGAGGGCGTGGGTTAAATCCCTGGTCAGGGAACTAAGATCCCGCAAGCAGAATGAAAAAAAAGAAAAGAGAGATAGGCAGAATGATTAATAACAAATGCACATGTATGTCTATACACAACCGAGGTCAGCAGTGTGGCAGACTTGAAGTTTTATAGAAAGTGGCATCTGTTTGGTTAGGGAAAAATTGTTAGAAAAGATACATGCAGTACACCTCAACAGATAGAGGGCATATGATATATAGCTAGCACAGGGATTCTCGATCTTCTGGAAGTATGAGAGTCACTTGGGACACCTGTTAAAATGTAGACCACTGGCCCCTCTCAGAACTCAGAGAAGGTTCTTTTTTTTTTTTTTTTTTTAAGATTTATTTTATTGATTAATTGATTGATTGATTGATTGCTATGTTGGGTCTTCGTTTCTGTGCCAGGGCTTCCCCTAGTTGCGGCAAGCGGGGGCCACTCCTCATCACGGTGCGCGGGCCTCTCACCATCGCGGCCTCTCCCGTTGCGGAGCACAGGCTCCAGACGCGCAAGCTCAGCAGTTGTGGCTCACGGGCTCAGTCGCTCCGCGGCATGTGGGATCCTCCCAGACCAGGGCTCGAACCCGCGTCCCCCGCATTAGCAGGCAGACTCCCAACCACTGCGCCACCAGGGAAGCCCCTCAGAGAAGGTTCTTGTGTAGCAGGTTGGGAATGGTCCCCAGGAACCTGCATCTTGAAGAGCATCTTGGGTAATTCTGGTGCAGGAAGCCTGCAGACCACCATGTGAGGCCACCCGGGCAGCAGGTGGAGCATGGACTTGAAGGCAGGGCAGAGTCTGCTTCCCAGCTCTCCACTCACTGGCTGCGTGACCTGGAGTAAGTGATTTAAACTTACTAACCTCATCTCCTCTTATGTGAAGGACGGAAAACGTCCGGATCTCATGGCTTTGCTGTGAAGATTAAACCGATGATGTATGTAACCTGTCTCCAACATATTAGGTGCTCAAGAAAGGAGAAACTCTTACTATAAAATAAATCATTCAGGTATTCAGGACAAAGAACTAGGGTGGGTAAACAAAACAAACAGCTCACAGAAATGAATCTCATATAGTCCTACATAGCAGCTGAAATTCTAGTCCTGAGTTTCCTGAGGTCAAAGCAGAGAAGGAAACATGCTCGGTTATAAGATTCAGTGACCATAAAATAAAAACAAACCCATTGTTTAAGACACTTTTACCCTAAGAAAGAATTTCCTTATAGGTATATTTCATGAGAGGTGTGTAACATAGTGGAAAATGTCCTTGATAACATCCCTACTTTAAATACAAAGACATTCTTCTATGTCTACAGTTGTAGGCACTGGTAAAAGAAGGCCAGGAAGCACTATGCTTCCAGCTCCGGGATGGCTGGGGAAGGTGGGTGGGTAGGGGCCCAATTCTGGCCTTAAGGCTCCCTAGTGTCCAGGGGACACTGTTCTCCCTGACCGAACAGAGCTCGAAACCCAGACCTGAGGCCTGCCCTGCCCTCGTGTAGGCCAGGCACGTCCTCTGTGCTTGGCTGCTCAGTTGGGCAGAAAATGGCTTGAAGAATCATGTCCTGGGAATCAGCAGCCTCATCCCCTGATCAGAACTTGGAACAGAGGCCAAGGTCATTTAGTAGAAAAGTGAGTTAGAGAACCCCAGGCATATACCTCTGTGACTTTCTAGACCTTAATAGTAATTATTTGCAGGGTGTTGTCAAGCCCCCTCTGAAGGTCTATTTTAATAAAGCTCACATGCTCTGAGCACACTGATGAGTGTTGATAGGGAGCTAAACACTGCCTGGGAGAAACAGCTGGTCTGCACCCTCTCCGGAAGCTTATTCAAAGGGGAATCTTTACCCAATGTTGACAAGGATCTGAATTTTACACCTCCAAGGACTGTATTGTAAAACACAAGTGTATATCTTTAAAGTCCGGAGGGGTAAGTACCAAACTTACCTCAGAAGTTACCTCTGGTGAATGCGTTGTATGGGGGTGGAGTTGGGGGCCAGGGGGTCCCCTGAGCGGGTGGTCAGGGAAGACATTTGTATTTTACTCCAAATACTGAAGCAGTGCTTGACTCTGCTACTAGGAGAATGTTTGCAAATATTTCTTGTGGAATAAAAATTAATAAGAAAAAAAAAAAAGGAGAAATGCACCAAACCAGGTTTCTCTGTGGAATAAACAAGCTCATGGATATGAATACGTAGTGGGCCCTTATTTAGGCTATTTAGACATAAAAGATACACTAGACTATTTATTGAACCCTGATGAGGTGCCAGGTGCTGTTAGACATGTGTTAGCATATTGAGTTGACCAGATGACCCTACCAGGTAAGTATTATTTGCCCCATTTGCAGATAGAGGGAGTCAGGGCACAGGTGGAACTATACCCAGAGCCCTCAGCGGTGCATTGATGGGTTAGTGAAATCACAGAGCAACGTGAAATGGATTTTCTCCTCCCAGAGAAAAGCAAAGAACACGGAGAAAATTCTTCCCTCCCTACCTGGGAATCCTCGGAGAGAAACTTGCAGCATCTGCTCACATGTTATTGGGGAACAAAATGCTAGGAAAATTGGAAACCCTGCAATTCCGCCCCGCTGGAATGAGTCTAGGAGGGTAATCAATCCTCCTGACAAGGAGGAAGAGCGGGGGGTCCTGGTCACCCAGGGGAACAAGCCAGCTCACCCTTTTTCAGTGGGCACTCAGGGAAGACTCCAAACAGGGGGTCGTGGCAGTTTGGCCACCAGGGACTATCCTGCAGCTACCGCCCAGGGCGTAATGGGGGGTGGGGGGTCTGAGCAGGTCCCTTTTCCCCAGAAACGGGGCCGGCAGCCAGCAAGCTCACAGCTGCCCTGTCCCAATGCTAAGATGGATTTTATAGGAGCAGCTAGATGGGCATAAACCACACACAGGTAGGTTGTTACTCGCTCCAGATTGGTCGTGTTGAACGCAGGCCTTGGCTTTTAGAACAAGTTCCCTCTCCGCTTCCTGCCTTCCCCACAGCTAGAGGCAGATGAAAGAGGAAAAGTCCCAGCTGGAACTGCTCTCCCGGTGACTGTGCCACTCCCAGCCCTGGGACCCCCTGGAACCTGTGCTGGGGGCCTGTCAGCCCCTCCCTCCCTCAGCTTCCCTGGAAGTTCCTTGGGGGCTTTCCTTTTCCCTCCCCCAAGCCTCTAGTCACTAGGTGGCAGATAGCCAAAGACTCCCGCCACACCAACGGTCGAGTTTACAGCCCAATTATATGGGATTCCTGTGGCTGAAGACAGCTTGCGATTACTCTCAACCTTGATAGGATTCTAGGGATGGGGGCTTTGGATTCAGGTCTTCTGGATTCATCAGCAAGCTCACAGCCCCTGGACCGGGTTAGAGTCACTCCTCCACCTTGTGGTCATCCTTGGAACTGCACCCCGGGAAGGAAAGCAGATCCTGAGAGCACTTAGCCCAGCCAATAAGGATACGGAGGTGGGTGGGGGGGACTTAGGATGATGATTTATTGATGACCACGATGATGACGCTGAGTCAGTGAGTTTGAAATCACTTGCTTCTTTCCACTTTCTGCTCACGTCACCTCCTCACAGAGGCTTTCTCTGACCACCTTACTTAAAATAACACCCACCCATCATTCTACCCTCGACCCGGCTTTACTTTTCCTTTTTTTATCATCACCTAAAACATTATTAGTTTGTTTATTTGTTGATAGTGTAAGCTCCACGAGGGCAGGAACTTTGTCTTGTCCACTGACTTACCCTCTCTCACTAAGAGTGCCCGGCGTGCATGCAGTAGCTGCTCAGTAAATGTTTGGGGAATGAAGGAGTTAATAATGACTCCCTTACCCACCCCTGTGCCCAACAGTCCTCCAAGCCCCTGGCAAGCCCTCATGTCCCTCTCCCGCAGGCCCAGCGATGCCCCTTGTGCTGGGAGTAATGACCATGTTGGACCCCTAGGCTCAGCCCCAGCCAGCCTGTGCTGGTCTGGCCCTTCATGCTCAAGCCCCTGCCTCACTTCTCACCTTTAGTGCCTGCGTCCCTCAGTGTCATTCCCTGCGCCTGTGGCTCTGCCTAAGTCACAGCGGCTTCAACTTATGGCCCATCCGTTGAGTGCCTGGCCCCGGGGCTAGGTGTTTTGTGTACACTGACCTCTAATCTTCATAGCAACCTGCAAGGCAGGTGTTTGTTACCCTCATTTTTCAGATGAGAAATGAGTTCAGAGAAATTAAGTGATTTTGCACATGTGATTGCTGCCACCCTGGTGTTTCCTAGAGACCATGCCCCATGACGCTAATGGGTGAAACAAATAAAGAAAAATTCGTATGAACCAGAGTTTCCATGGTGAGAGATTTTAGAAAATGCTAAACATGGCAGGATTGTTTATACCAGGACTTCTCAGAACCTTTAAAATACCCACGGGCATCGCAACCCTGCAAGTGGGGAGGAGCATATGGAGAGCACAGCGGGTTCCAAACTTACTTGACTTTGGAACCCCTTTATCAAAGAGCACCTCACAGAACACGGCTTGGAATTCGATGACTGCAACCTTGAAAGCATCAAGAGCCACCTCAATCGCTCTGACCAGGGATGCCAAGGGGCGGGGGGGTGGGGGGGTGGACAAGTGTCCGGCATCTCCAGTATGTATCTTGCTTGATCTAGGGACAACCCTGTGAAGGACGACTCATTTATCCTCACTTTCTAGATGGGGAAACTGAGGTAAAGTAATTTGCCCTATTTGCCCCACAGATATTTGATGCAGGTAGAGCGCGACTCTTCCCCATGATGACCAGGGTAAGAATAATAATGAGGATCTATCGGGAATGTGGAGGCAGCCACGGGGCCTGCTTGAGAGGAGCTGGGGTAGGGGTGCGGCTGTGCCGGGCCTCTGAGGGTCCCCCCAGCCCTGACAAACACACTCCTGCAGCCACGGCCCTCCAAGCTCCCTGGGTCCACATTCTCGCCCGCTCTTGCACTTTTCATTAAACACCGCGTATGGCGGCTCGTTAAAGAGAAAACAGTTGTTCTATTTCTGAGTAGCCTCAGGAACTTCTGACTATTTTTACTGCTTGAAAAACACTGCAGAGAATTTTGTAGTGTTTGAACTTGACATTGCCTCTGAGCCCAGCAAGGCCTCCAGGCCAGGGTTGAGAGACAATTCTCTCCACGCCAGGACACCTTCCTCGCTGCACCAAGGATCTGCCGCAGGCCCCTCCTCCCCCCAGGATCATCCTTCTCATTACTGGGGGTCCTCATTTCTGGAAGTTTGCCTCACTTCCAAGCTCCGAGAAACACACCATTTGGCTGTTTGGTTCCCTGTTTTGTTCCTAGTGCTTTTTCCGAGAAACAGCCTATTAACAGCATTAGCTTATCCTTAGATAGCACTTGCTGGGCACCAGGCACCGTTCTAAGCTCTTTACCTATGTGAACTCGCTGAAGCCTCACAACAAGCCTGTCAGATAAGTAGTGAAATAGATGGGGAAACTGAGGCAAAGAGGGGTTAATTTCCTTGTCCAAGATCATAAACTACTGATTGGTGAAGCCAGGACTCAAACACAGGCTCTAGAATTTGTACTCTTAACCACTCCTGTTATGCCATCTGCTAATAAACTCCCAGGTTTGGCCCTGCTCTTGTCTACCACCCCCTTCAGGGGTTGTAATGCTGCCACCAAATCCCAGCCCAGTGATGACAGCTGGGTGGGCTGCCTGCCTAGGTCTCCAACCATCACCTGATCCTGGATCGCCATCACCTGGATTGGCATCACCTGTGGCAGATTGCATTTCCCAAAGATGGTGCAACAGTACCTCTCATGCCACATGTTCTTCTAGAAACTTCCTACTCCCCCCACTCCTTGAACCAGGGAAGATCTTTGGGACTGCCTCAACCAACAGAGTGTAGCTGAAGGGTGACACCATGTGGCTTCCGAAGCCAAATAATAAAAATATCATGCAGGGAATTCCCTGGTGGCCCAGTGGTTAGGATGAGGTGCTTTTACTGCTGTGGGCCTGGGTTCAGCCCCTGGTTGGGGAGTTAAGATCCCGCAAGCTGCGTGGTGTGGCCAAAAAAAGAAAAAAAAAAATTATCATGCACGTCTGCCTTCTCTTCAGGGACTCAGCCACCATGTTGCGAGGAAGCCCAAATAGCTGTTGGAGAGACCCATGTCTCCTAGCTGACAGCACCAACTAGCACCTGGGGGTGGGGGGTGTGTCACTTTGAAAGCTATCCTCCAGCACCTACTTGAGTAACCCAGCTAATGCAATGGAGAGCAGAGGCAAGCTGTCCCCACCCAGCCCTGCCCAAGTAGCCGAGTCCTGAGCAAAATAAATGATTATTGTTGTTTTAAGCTCCTAAATTTTGGGGTGGCTTGTTACATAGCAACAGACAACCAGAACACTTGCTGTGACTGTCTTTTGAAGCATTTTGTGACTCTGGGTGGTCGTCCCTGATGCAGCTTATTTTACTACTGGGTTTACTATAGGGACCTCCCTGTGCTTCTCTGTTCCCACAATTCCTGTCTCCCTAATAGAGAAAGTGATGGCTGATGCTTTTCCATCTGCCCATCTCACTGCAGGGAACAGGGCAGCACCAGACTGGTCCAGCTGCCAGCCATCCTCCCAGCAACTGAGATCCAGTCTCTTCACTAAAAGGACTCAGTTTCCTAGGCAGCGGGGTCAATTGCCATCTATTTTCTAGTTCACAAATTCTCACTTCAGCAATGCATCACTCTGCTATTTGCCTCTCCTATTGAGTTTTAAATTTCACTTCTTTTATTTCACTTATGGAAGTTATATTTAGTTCTTTTGCAAACTGGTCAATTTTGATAGCTCTTCTTTGCTTCACCATCCTTTCAATCTCCTTTTCATTCTTTAAACATATCAAACTTACTACTTTTGTACTGGGTGTCAGATGATTACAGTAGTTCCCATTTGGGGGAATCTGATCCTTCAATTTATTGTTTCTCATAACTCTTGCTCATGGTGGCTTGTTTCCTTGTGTATTTGGTGGTTTTCAATTGTGAGCTATAAGTTATTTGCAATTTTTATCTGTGAGAATACTTCAAGATCTGTATTTAAAGTGTGTTCTTCACACTGGTCAGTATGGTCATTATTAAAAAGTCTACAAATAACAAATGCTGGAGAGGGTGTGGAGAAAAGGGAACCCTCCTACACTGTTGGTGGGAATGTAAGTTGATACAGCCACTATGGAAAACAGTATGGAGGTTCCTCCAAAAACTAAAAGTAGAGTTGCCATATGATCCTGCAATCCCACTCCTGGGCATATATAGGGACAAAACTATAATTCAAAAAGATACATGCACCCCTGTGTTCATAGCAGCACTATTCACAATAGCCAAGACATGGAAACAATCTAAATGTCCATCAACAGATGAATGGATAAAGAGGATGGTACATATGTGCAGTGGAATACTACTCAGCCATAAAAAAGAATGATATGATGCCATTTGCAGCAACATGGATGCAACTAGAGATTATCATACTAAGTGAAGTCAGAAAGAGAAAGACAAATACCATATGATACCACGTTTATGTGGAATCTAAAATATGACATAAATGAACCTATCTGTGAAAGAGAAACAGACTCATAGACATAGAGAACAGATTTGTGGTTGCCAAGAGGGAGGGGGTTAGGGGAGGGATGGAGTGGGAGGTTGGGATTGGCAGATGCAAACTATTATATATAGGATGGATAAACAACAAGGTCCTATACTGTACAGCACAGGGAACTATATTCAATATCCTATGATAAACTATAATAGAAAAGAATATCAAAAGAATGTTTATGTAGGTATAACTGAATCACTTTGCTGTACAGCAGAAATTAACACAACATTGTAAAACAACTATACTTCGATAAAAAGAAAAATAAAATGTGTTCTCCAGAAAAGATTTGTGTTTGTTTCTGCAAGGCTCCTGGGGTTACCACCAATTTGGAATCACTGGCAAATTTCACATGGATTTACAGGTTGACCGCATCTTATTGCACTTCACTTTATTGTGCTTCACATATATTGCATTTTTTTACAAATCGTAGGCTGGTGGTGATCCTGCTTTAAGCAAGTCTATCAATCAGTGCCAGTTTCCAATTGCATCTGCTCACTTCGTTTCTCTGTGTCACATTTTGGTAATTATCTCAATATTTCAAACCCTCCACCAGCAAAAAGATTACGACTTGCTGAAGGCTCAGATGATGGGTAGCATTTTTTAGCAATAGAGTATTTTAAAATTAAGGTATGCATTTTTTTTAGACATATTGCTATTGCACACTTAGTAGACTACAGTATAATATAAACATAATTTTTATGCGCTGGGAAACCCAAAAATGTGTGTGACTCGCTTGATTGCTGTGGTCTGGAACCGAACCCATAGTATCTCCGAAGTATGTCTGTATTAGGTCAAATATGAATCTTCAAGGACATGCCACCATGGCCACATTTGTCTCTTTTCAGGTCCCCTGAGGTCTACTTTTCCTCTCTTCTAATAGTAGAAGTATTTTGAAAGAAAGTCTGCTTCAAGTTTCACTCTCATTCCAGTGCCCCAATGTGCAAAAATCTGCCACATTTTGATCTGAGTTAGTTTTCCTGTTTCTTTTCTTACCAGAGGTCCCAAAGACATCCTTAGGGCACTGTGTACCTCTGGAGAAGAAGGGGGCCCTAAAAACGGAGGTGTTAAAACAACAAAGGAAATAAAAGATAAAAATTTTTATGGAAAAGAAAAATTGTGGGTTTGTACCAACTTCAAGAAAAATATTTCATGGGACTAACAGCTAAAATTGTTTTCTAAATGCTTTGGCAGCTCTCCCTGCCATATCAATAAGTTAATTATGATTGAATTTTACCTTTCCTTAAAGTACATTCCTCAACCCGGTAACAAGTGGTTAACATTTATAGGCCCTAAGGCCCTAAGAAGCAATTCTCAAAAAACTCTTTTCGCTTCAAATATCTTAACTAACTCAGTGGATCTTTCAGTGGTTCAGCATTTTTATCCACCTGGTTAATCTGCACATGTCTGGTTTGACAATCTCTGCATTATAGCAGGTGTATGAGTTATACGTTGCTACCACCAAACTTACTGGCTTTAAACCATGAACATTTAAACAGTCCGTGATCTAGTCTGGGCTCAGCTGTGTGGTTCTTCTGGCCTCAGGTGGATTTGCTCAAGTGTCTGGAGGTGAGCTGGCTTTTGGCTGACACAGGCTGGCCCTGGCTAGGAGGACCGGGTTAACTTGGTTCTCTTCCATGTGTCTCTCATCCCCCAGCAGGCTGGCCTGGGAGTGTTTTCAAGAGAGCATTTTTTTCAAGCCTACGTAGTGTCTCACCCACGAATATTTCACTGGACACAGCCAGTCACATGACAAGCTCAGAGTCAAGGGATGGATTTCACTCCACCAGGTGAGAACATACAACAAAGAGTGTGAATACAGGGAGAAGTAAAGAACTGTGGCCAAATGATGTGATCTATCATAGCCAGTGTCAGGCATTGCTCTCACGGGGGGCATGTCAGGCCGCTGGTTTAATGGACCAGGGTGCCCCTTAGGCACTGGGGCACAGACAGACAGAACTCTCCTCCCTCCTTCCTGAATCCACTTTGGTCTTTGACTTCAGAGTCAAGGTGTCTTGCTCTCTCACTACACACCTACTGCTCCTGGTAACACAATGTTAGGGTTTTCAGAGACCACTTAGGAAGGCAGCAGTCAAGCAGGGCTGATCTTCCTGGGGCCAAGGAGTCCACTCCCCAGCTCAGGCCAGGGCAGCTACTCAAGTCTCTGGGCATGTTGCTGAAAATAAATAAAATGTGGCTGGAGTTCGATCACTTAAAAACTGAACATGGGGCTTCCCTGGTGGCGCAGTGGTTAAGAATCTGCCTGCCAATGCAGGGGACAGGGGTTCGAGCCCTGGTCCGGGAAGATCCCACATGCCACGGAGCAACTAAGCCTGTGCACCACAACTACTGAGCCTGCGCGTCTGGAGCCTGTGCTCCGCAACAAGAAAGGCCACGATAATGAGAGGCCTGCGCACTGCGATGAAGAGTAGCCCCAGCTCACTGCAACTAAAGAAAGCCCGCGCGCAGCAACGAAGACCCAACGCAGCCAAAAATAAATAAATAAAATAAATTTATTAAAAAAAAAAAATTCTTAAAAAAAAAAAACTGAACATGATTTCTTTCCTGCATTAACTGGGGATACCTTAAATACATGACCTGGAGAGAATCTATCGAATCTTTGGTTTGTCAATACCATGCCAAGGAAAGGAGTATAAATCAGAGAGCAATTATAAGAAATTGTGCAGCATGCTGCGAAGCCCAAGGTCAGGGGCCAGGACATCCACTTGCCTCCATGAACTCAGAGCCCACACCAGGGCTGGGGCACACCAGGTGTGTGCTTAATAAGTGCCCACCAGCCTTGGCTTCACAAGCAAAGAATATGCTTGTGATACTTTGGTGCAAAGAGAAGGGCCAAGTAGATGTATCCTGAGAAAGATTAGGGGAGACCCTGAAGGGCCTTTGGTCTGAACCAAAGGTTCATATAGGGTATATTTGTCAGAACTATAAAGGGAGCAAGTGACAGAAACCTAACTCAAGTTTGCTTAAAAAGAATGGGAGACTTATTGTCTCAGATGACTGAATAACTTGGAAGGCTGGCTAAGAAGCTGGCTTCAGGAATACTTGGAACCAGCAGCTCTGTCCCTTTCCCTCCCTCTCCTCTGCTTCCCAGGTTTTTTCTGCCTAAACTCTAATCTCACTGACCTTTTTTCTTCACACTGTAGGTGGAGGGTAGGGAATTGTTGCAGAACTGATCAATAACCAGCTCTGAACTCACCTCCATCTGGAAACTTTGTGACCAGAGAGAGGAAAGGGCTCTCTCTTCTGAGATCTTGTTTGAAAATCCCCAGGAAGGGTTCTGACTGGCCAGGCCTGTGTCATGGGATCCATCCTAGGCTGATGGATGGAGCTGGAGTTGGGGGTATGGGGCAGGAATGGGGTCCATGATTGGCAGTCTTCACCAGAACCACGTGATTCACAGGCGCATTTCCAGAAGACGAGGATACTGTTGTGGGCAGAAGAACCATCACGTCCACCACAGAGGGCAGATCATTCTAGTACAAGGGACAGCTTTGTCCCTATATGCTTCACCTACACGCCTCACCTAACTTATGGGGGATGAGCACTGGTAGAGATTTTAAGCTACTCTTTTCCTGAAGGGAGACTGGGCTGAGGTTAGTGAAATGTGGATGCAGAGTGAAGTAGACAGGAACTATCACTTTCTTAAACGTGCTAAGCACTATACAAGGTGCTTAATAAATATTATCTCTTTTAAGTCTTATATTGAACACTTGAGGGGTTCTTAGTCCCACTGAGGCCCAGGAAGGACAAGTGGGTGACCCAAGGTCAAACGGTGGTGGAGCACCTGAAACAAGGCTCTCTGACCTACTCCCCAAATAACCTAACTAGACCGTGAAACCCTCTCGGAGCGCCAGCAATTCCACCGCCGAGTTTTGACCCTGGAGAGGTAAGGGCTTATGTCCATCAGACAACGTACATAAGAATGTTTCCAGCAACTTCATTCAGCCCCAAACTAGAAACAAGCCAATGTCATCAACAATGGAATGGATACATAATTTGTGGCATATTTGAACGTGGAATACTCCCTGGGACAGAAAACAAACAAACTTGTTAACATGCATGAAGAGACATTTTGTTAGAAGCCAGACACAAAAGAAAACATACTGTATGCAGTGCATTTATAGAAGTTCAAGAACAAGCAAAGCCAATCTTGGTGACAGGGATCAAATAGCAGTTACTCTGGGGTGGGGTAGAGACTGGGAAGAGGCACCAGGAAGCCGGAAGGCGTGCTGGGAAACTGTGGTTACTTGGGTGTATCCATAGATAAGAAGGCAACAAGCTGTACACTTAAGATCTGTGTACTCTACTGTATATATGCCACACGTCCATTTAAAAAACAACTATTCTCAGGTTTGATTGAAGTGCCAAACCCTTCAAATTTGCATTGTTCTTTAATTTTCATTCATTTCATTGTTCATTCATTTATTCAGAACAGAACCTGGGGTTTTCCCATCTAGGTTTCCAACTGTATTCATTTCTCTGTATATCTCCCCTACAGGTGCTTTAGTGAGACCTCACTCAGCAGACCACTCTGGGGTTCCACCCTCCCCTTCACCCAGTTCCCAAATTCCAAAAAAGAAAACCCAAAAGTTCCAAAGGGGCCTCCTCCTTTCCTGGGCTCAACCATCAGGGTGAGTTGGGGTTGGGAATGCCAGCTCCCAGCACACGATTCTCCTGAGCCAGGTGGCCCTCGTGTGGCCAGGAGGAGCTGGAGCTCCCTGGAGGAGCTGGGGTGGGGCTGCCTGGCAGAGGCAGGGTGTGGGGAGATCAATCCTTCCACACTTGCCCTGAAGGAGGAGCATCAATAGAAACATCTTCATAGAAGGCACTGGAACCAGACACAGGGCCATGTCTACGGGGGCCAGACGCAGCGGGAAAGGGGCTCTGTTTTGGGTTTGCTTTGCAGGTTGGCTAGTTCCTTACTTACCCACTGGATGACTTTGATCTTGCCCATGTCAACTTCCTTACCAGCAAAATGGACCCCAAATACCCATTCATAGGGTTATCTTGAGTTAGAGATCAAAAGTAGACTTTGCAGAAGGGCTAATCTAGTTTACACGGTGCCTTCTCGTGAATGACAAAAAAGGAATCCTTCCTCAAGAGATTTTACTGCCTTACATTGGAAATTTATCATAATATACTGATTTTCTTAGGACAAGAGATATCACAGCCATCTGTCATAAAAAATGGTCATATTAAGCTTTCAAAGCCACAAGGTCTCTAATGTGACTGGTAACCAGTAGGGTTGTGCAGTGCACAACATGAAAAACCATATATATCCCTGCTTCCAGGATATGAGGCAATGAGAATAGAGGAGGTTTGCCTTATTTTTCTAGCCAGGAGGCTTAAGTTAGCGCCTTCATTCTTGCAGGGCATTACTCTTGCTATGGACTAAATTGTGCCCCATCCCCACCCCATGAAACTTCATATGTTTGAGGCTTTGGGAGAGAATTAGGTTTAGATGAGGGGCGGGGGGGGGGGGGGCTCATGATGGGATTAGTGCCCTCATAAGAAGAGGAGGAGGCACCAGGTTTCTCCCTTTGCCATGTGAGGACACAGTAAGAAGGCGGCCATCTGCAAGCCAGGAAGAGGGCCCTCACCAGGAGCCAACAAAGCTAGCACCCTGATCTTGGATTTCCAGCCTCCTGTGAAATACCTTTCTACTGTTTAAACCACTCAGTCTGTGGTATTTTGCTATGGCAGCCCAAGCTGAGTAAGGCAGATTTTAGTACCAAGAAGTGGGGTGCTGCTGTCACAAATACCTAAAAATGTGGAAGTGACTTTGGAACTGGGTAATGGGTAGAGACTGAGGAGTCTTAAGATGCATTCTAGAAATAAGGACCTTAAAGGGGATTCTGGTGAGGCCTTAGACGGAATTGAGGAACATGTTATTGGAAACTAGAGGAAAGGCACGATCCCTGTTTTAATGTGACAAAGAACTTGGCTGAACCGTCTCTAGTGTTTTGTGGAAAGTAGAACTTTTAAGGGATGAAATTGAATACTTAGCTGGGGAGATTTCTAAGCAAAGCATTGAAGGAGTGCTTTGCTTCCCTCCTGACTGCATATAGTAAAGCACCAAAGAAGAGAGGTGTATTGAAGAAGCAGTTGTTAAGCAAAAAGGAACCAGAGCTTGAAGATTTGGAAAATTGTCAGCCTATCTGTATTGCAAACAATGAGATAGCTTGATCTGAAATGAACATGAAGGGTGTGGCTGAACAGGATTTGATAAGGAGGTCATGGGTACAACTTGGGGGATGACACTGGTTCCAGGAACCTCACAGATAACAAAATTCAAGGATGTTCAAATTCCATACATAAAATTGCATCGTATTTGCACATAACCTGCGCACATCCTCCCATATACTTTAAATCATCTCTAGATTACTTATAATACCTAATACAATGTAAATGCTATGTAAATAGTTGTAAATACAATGTAAATGGTATGTAAAGAATTGCCCGCATGTGGGAAATTCAAGTTTTGCTTTTTGGAACTTTCTGGAACTTGTTTTTGAATATTTTTGATCCGTGGCTGGTTGAATCCACAGATGTGGAACCTACAGATGTGGAACCTGCAGGTGTGGAGGGCTTACTGTATATAATGACACTGCCAGCTTGAACTAAAGGGGACAGAGAAAACAGGGTGAAATGAAGGAAAACTGCTGGACCTCTTAGATGAGCCTTCAGGGCTGGATCACAGAGCTGTTTGACTGCAGCAGGTGCTATTCTTCAAGAAAAGGGAAGATGGATCCCAAAGGCAATTCAGAGGTCATCAGGACCCTCTGTTCAGGGGCCAGACAGCCCCTGACTAAAGCCTAGGGGCCAGGGCTGCCCAGAGTGTTAGGGATGTGACCCCCACTCAGCAGAGATGCAGAGAAGGGACCCCTGGTCCAGTGGGTCTGGAAGGCAGAGCATTGAACCAAAAAGGATTATTCTTGAGACTGAAGATCTAGTGGAGTTTCCCTTGCTAAGTTTTGACTTGCTTGGGACTTATTACTCCTTTTTTCTTTTCTGTTTCTCCATTTTGGAATGGAAATGCCTATCTTTTGTCTGGAAGCACATAACCTGTCTGGATTCACAGGTTCACAGCTGGAGCGGAATTTTGCCTCAGAATGAACCCTACCCGAGTCTCACCCATATCTGATATTTAGATGAGACTTTTGGCTTTAGACTTAGACTTGATGCTGGAATTAGTTAAGGCTTTTGGGAGCGTATTTTTTATGAGAGAAGGACACGAATTTGGGGGGTCAGGGCTGGAACGCTATGGATTGAATATTTGTGTCCCCACCAAATTCATATATTGAAGCCCTAATAGGATAGTATTTGCAGGTAGGGCCTTTTGGAGGTAATTAGGTCATGAGGGTGTAGCCCTTGAGATGGGATCAGTGTCTTCACAAGAAAAAGAGATGGTAAGAGCTCCCTTTTTGCCTTGTGAGGACACAGCAAGAGAGAGGCTGTCTGCAAGCCAGGAAGAGGGCCCTTTCTAGAACCCAACCATGCTGGCAGCCTGGTCTTGAACTTCTAGCTTCCAGAACTGTGAGAAATAAATTCTTAACGCTTATGCCACCTGGTCTACGGTATTTTGTTGTGGCAGCCACAGCAGACTAAGACAGTTCTCATTGTCTGTTGAAGTAACTATCCCTGAAGATATACTGATAATGGCTTGTTATTAACCCTCACAGGGACATTTGAATTCTAGGGTCTAAACTAAGCCCCCCAGGAGTGAAGTGCTCGTGGTGGGTCTTTGAGCCGCATGGTTGTCAGTGGGCAGGGATGTATTTAAGGGAGAAGGGAGGTGCTGCCACCTCCTGAGACAGCTTCCCTCCCTCGTCAGACTGCAGCCAACACTCTCCTCCGCCCATGCCTGAAGATGGTCTTGGCTCTGGGTTCTGAGGCCCTGCTCTCTGGAAAGCAGACTGATCCTTCAAGATGCAAGGGTATTAAAGTCCCTGAGGCGGGAGTTTACCATCCCTGTAGCCTCCTTCTGGCTATAAAATTAGACCTGCCTATTTCAGAGAGCCAGCTGGCAGGTGGGAGGAGTAGGGAGTGGGCTCTGACCCCTCCAGGGATGCCTGACTTAGAGACAATAAGGAAAGTCATCTAGTGTCTTCTACACGTTTCCTTCCCCACAGTTTCTGCTTTAGTATTTTGGGAGGAAAAAAAGGCATTCTGGTAATGAAAGTGGGCCCTGCTAGGAGAAGAACATGGCTGCCCTTGGAGGGACTGGATCCCTGGGGAACCCACGGTCTCCCGAGCTCCACAGGGCTTCCTGGAGGCTGAGCCTCTTCAGTCCCTTGTTCATTTGGCATCTCCCATGGGTGCCCCAGTGTGTAAGCCGCGGGGAGACATAGATGTACAGGAGAACACCCACACTCCTGCCAGGAGCCCACAGCCTGCTGTAGGACTCAGGCTTGCAGACAAATCATTACCAAAGGGTGTGAGAAGTCCTACAGGAGAAATGATGGAACTATGGTGCCGGCGGGATGCACAGGAGGGCAAGAAAGTCCTCCTGACCCCTCAGGAAGGGCTCCCAAAAGGAGGTCACATTTGTACACCATGGGTCAGAGTGCAAAGGCAGAGGATGGTCTGGGAACAGCTGAGGGGCATGGGATGGGTTGGCAATGGATAGACCCAGACACCCAGGCAGGGGCAAGGTCCTCGGGGGCCTGTGGGTGGCAATGAGTGGTTCGGATTTTATCCAAAGTAGGTGTTGGAACTATAAGATTTTCAGCAAAGGCAGGGGGTAACTTTCCCAGCGAGGAAGAGCACGTGCTCATCTGAAACCTGGGCTCTCCCAGGAAGGAGCAGCGGGGGTCTGAGCCCTTGGACCCTCCTCCCTGGAGCCTGGCTGATGCCTCTAGCCAGGACCTTGCAAGTCCAGCCCAACCCTTGACTGTGTTCTGTGCGGGTTGGCCCACCTGTGTTACCATGACTATATCCCTTCCAGTCAACCTGGAAACCTCCAGTGCAGCTTCTCCAGTCATGGCTCAGGTATTGGGGTTCTTTTGTGATCTTAACACGTGGGGGTCCAGGAGTAGGTGAATCTTGAAAGAAGAAATCATTAATTCACCTTGAGAAACTAGCAGAGCTCCCTGCCCCTGACCAGGCTGGGGCTTGGGCCAGAACTGGGTCCTGGGAGGGGGCAGAGGTGGAAAACAAGAGGCTGAAGGGTCCCAGCCCTGACTCTACCCAGTCAGGCTCTGGAACAAGGCATTCGTGTTCCTCTTTCTCTCCTAAGAATGTCTACATGAAAATACACTTACACAGTAGAGCCCAGGCCACACACAACGTGACTCTCAACCAACGGAACACGCTGCTGCCTTCCCTGCTCCGCGTGAAGGGAACCTGACCTCCCAATAATCCTGCAAACAAATGAGCTTGATTTTAACTCCATTACCAGGGCTAATCTGTCGACTCCCACCTGACTCGCACAGGAAATGGGCTCATTCATTATGGATGGTGTGTGCATTTTGCTGAGTCCTCCAGAGGAATCCGTCATGTGGTGTGTAGTGACACTTTCCTAAGCAAAGGGCGGGGCTGAGACGTGTCTCCCAGGAAAGGCTCAGGTCCAGAGGGCAAAGGGCTAAAGCGTAAAGTGATGCCTCTAGCCCCCCACCCCCACCCAGCAGGCAGCTCTGTGCCCTTCAGTCGCTCCTCCACTTGCTGACCCTGTGAGGAGCTCAAGGCCACGGCTTCATCTCCCTGGGCAGCTCCATGCCCGTTTTGTCCTCAGCCCCTCTTGGTTTACAGGGGGGAGGACAGGGAATCTCAGGGAGGGAGCTTAGATGAGTTCTTCCAGGGCAGCGGTTCTCAACCTTCAGGGCACATCAGAGTCCCCTGGAGGGCTGGGAAAAACTCAGATCGCTGGGCCCCACCCCAGAGCTTCTGTTGGGCAGGTCTGGGTGGGCCTGAGGATCTCCTTTCTAACGAGCTTCCATGTGATGTTGGGGCCGATGCTGCCGGCCTGAGGTCCACACTTTGAGAACCACCGCTCTAGCTCCTTACCTGGCACCTTCCTCACAGGTAATGCTGGAAACACTACGTGTGCTTCTTCCTCTTAGTTGCCTTCTCCCAGTCACCACTCTTTACTGTTTTATTTTCTTGTCTGTCTGCCTTCCCAGACCGTCAGTCCCTAGAGAGCAGGATCTGTGTCTTAGTTACCTGTGGATTCCCAGGAAAAATACTTAGCAGAACTCAAACTGCTTGGAGAGCAGTGGATCTCTCTCCGGGAAGAAGTGGCATTGGGGTGGGATGGGTCCCAAGAGGCACTGTTACTTTTTCATTGTATATACTGCTATACTGTCTGGATTTTTAAAAAGGAGAACAATTCATGTATTATTGTGTGATTAAAAAATTATGTCAAGAGAATGAGAAGACAAGCCACAGACTGGGAGAAAATAATTATAAAAGACACATCTGATAAGAGACTGCTTCCACAATGTACAAAGAACTCTTAAAACTCAAAAAATAAGCAAACAACCCAACTAAAAAATGGGCCAAAGACCTTAATAGATGTCTCACCAAAGAAGATATACAGATGGCAAATAAAAATGAAAATATGCTCCGCCTTATATGTCATCAAGGAAATGCAAATTAAAACAACAAGATACTACTGCATACCTATTAGAAGGGTCAAAATCCAGAACACTGACAATACTGAACGCTCGTGAGGATGTGGAGCAACAGGAACTCTCCTTCACTGCTGGTGGGAATGCAAAATGGTAAGGCCTCTTTGGAAGACAGTTTGGCGGTTTCTTACAAAACTAAACCTACTCCAACCATACGATCCAGCAATTGTGCTCCTTGGTATTTACCCACAGGAACTGAAAACTTATGTCCGTATAAAAGTCTGCACATGAACGTTTCTAGCAGCTTTATTCATAATTGATGTCCTTCAGTAGCAACCAAGATGTCCTTCAGAAGGTGAATGGATAAGTAAACTGGTACATCTAGACAATGAAATATTATTCAGTGCTAAAAAGAAATGAGCTCTCAAGTCATGAAAAGACATGGAGGAACCTTAAATGCATATCACTAAGTGAAAGACGCCAATCTGAAAAGGCTCCCTACTGTACGATTCCAACTTTATGACGTTCTGGAAAAGGCAAAACTATGGAGATAATAAAAAGATCAGTGGTTGCCAGGGAGTTAGAGGGGAGGGAGGGATGGAGAGGTAGAGCACAGAGGATTTTTAGGGCAGTGAAAATACTCTGTGTGATTCCATAATGATGGATACATGTCATCATACATTTGTCCAAACCCATAGAATGTACAACACCAAGAGAGAACCCTAGGATAAACCATGGACTTTAGGTGATAATGACGTGTCAGTATAAGTTCATTGGTTGCAACAATGTATGACTCAGGTGGGTGATCTTGATAATGGGGAGGCTGTGCACATGTGGGAGTGGGGTACGTGGTAAATCTCCGTACCTTCCCTTCAATTTTGCTGTGAACCTAAAACTGTTCTTAAAAAATTAAGTTTAAAAAAAAAAGAATGGGTAAAGGACCATTTCTTTGACTGAAGCATCCTCTCTAAAGATACTAACGCTGCTATCCCACACCCCCACTGAGTCCTAAAATGTATTTAGCTAATAGCATTACTAAGCGCCAGGTGCTGCTCAAAGAGTTTTAAATACACAGACTTATTTAGTCCTCAGAACAACCACGTGAGGTGGGTACCATTTATTATCCCTCTTTCCCATGTGGGGAAACTAAGGTACAGGGATGTTAGTTACCTTATTCAAGGTCACTTGTCTAATTAGCAGTGGGGTTGACATTCACCTGCTGGTAGACTAGTTCTGGGATTGTGTCTTGACCTCTAGGAGGGTTGTATCACTTAAGTTATGAACAACTTGAGGATGGTCAAAAGATGGAGTCGTATTTATTTACACCTAACCCACTTTCTTCTAAAGAATATTTGAGGGAACTACTACTGATTTTGTTATCCAGAGCTTACACTGCCTAGAAATGCTATCATATATATACACAAAACTATATATATATATACAAAACTATATATATATACAAAACTATATTTGTGCTAGAAACACAATACAGAAACACGAGCTTAAGCACATGTGCTTACTCCCCACCGAAAAAAGTCGTCAAAGTAGATGTGATCAGTGGCTTCTGAGATTTCTTGTTCATACTGGCTTCTCACTGGTTACTGGCAGGCATACAGCATCAGGTGCCAAAAAGGAGAGGAAACATTTATGGGGGGTGGGGACAAACCTTAAATACAGAACATTTTCTTCATTAGCCTGATTTTTTCTGTGCATTGGGAAAAGAGCTGCATGATTTGATTGACTGGCCCTGCTCTCAGAACCCCTGAGTTCCTTGTCAGTGGAGCTTGAAGCTTCTGGACTGCAGGGCAGTTCAGGAGCTCTTCATCTGAGCAGCTCAGGCCGCATCCAGCCTTACTGAGTCGGCATCTTCAGGGGCTGTGGAGGGGAGGAGCCTGGTTTTTCTCTCTCTTTTTTTAAATGCCCTGCAGGTGATCCCAATGTGCAGCCAGGGCTGAGAGCCACCTGGAAGGCCCCCTGCAATTTTAAAGTTCTGATTGTCATTCTAAAATCCCTCAGTTTTTAAAAATATTTTGTGTTCTTATCCCTGTCCCACAGCCCCAGAGTCCTGGCCTTTCTGGGGGACGGTGCTGGGTTCCTTTAGAATTTAATCACCTCCTTGGAAGCGGAGCCCAGCTCCCCAGGGGGTTGCTTGTTCACCTCTGGTGAGGCCAGTGGGCTTATTGATGGTTTCTGATTTTATTTATTTCCCCGCCTCGGAGATGTTCTTCTGCATACAGAGAACTCGGGCTGTCTGCTGCCTGCACAGCCAGGGCCACTGTGAGCTAGTCCAGGATGGATGGCAGAGTTTGCCCAGCCCGTTGGCTGAGAAGCTGGTCGCCTTCCTGGGGGTGATCTATGTGATGCGGCAAGGCCCTGCCTGCAGCCGAACGTCTTCCCCACGAGCTTTCCCAGCACAGGGCTTCGGGATGGATGGGACAACACAGGCCTTGCCTGCAGGAAGCGCCTGGAAAATTCTGTTCTAACTTGGAGGGTTCAGCTCTGCCTATTTATCCCTTTGCTTCGGCACCAGTCCAGGATGGCATCAGTCGGAGCTTGTGCTAATGCATGTTTACTTCCCTGCCCCACCTTCTTTTGCCTGGGACCAGTTTGGAGGACACAGCCTTTGGGAGGGCAAAGGTCTATGTTGGAGACCGCAAAGAGGGGATAAGCCCATCATTTGTACTTGATTTCTATTTTTCATGCTATCTCACTTAACACCCACTCCCTTCCCTCCCCTGCCCCCAACCTAGCCAGGTTCCTGCCAAGTAGATGGAGTATAAGTCAGGATCTAAACAGGAAAACAGAAATAAATTCAAGTACACAATGGAGGGAATGTAACGCAGGGGCCTGGTCATGCAGATATTGGAGGAGTCAAGAGCCAAATAGGGCACCAAAGTAACTTAGAAATTAGCAACCTTGAGAAGCCACTGCCAGTTCTCAGGTTGGAGAGAGAGAGGGAGAGAGGGAGAGAGAGAGAGGGGGAGAGAGAGAGAGGGGGAGAGGGAGAGAGAGAGAGAGAGAGAGAGAGGGAGAGAGAGAGAGAGAGGGAGAGAGAGAGGGGGTGGGGGTGTTGGCAGAGCCTGGGACCTGGAGCCAGCGGGACAGCTGGGACCAGATGGCCTCTAGAGCCAGAGCTGGGCCATAGCTGCCCCAGGCAGGCAGAGAGGGACCCAGACCCGGCTGCTTCCTTCCTGATCCTGTGCTCCCTGCTGGGGAGATGAAACCCAGCTGACTCAGAGTCTGGGGAAGGCAGATCAAGGGCAGGGAGAGGACTGAGGGCAACAGGCGCGAGACCAACACAGTAGGATCTCCAGACCACCCTGTACCGGCTGTGAAGCCACTTAGCCAAGACCCCACGGCTAGTTCGGGTCCGGGCCAAGGCCTACGCTGACCGCCACAAGGCTGGGACCCCATCGTGGGCCTTCCCTGGGTGGGACATATCAGGCCTCTGGCTCTGGCCCTCTTCTTTAGGACCAACCACGATCTGCTTTGAAGGCAGGTGGCTGACAAGAAAGGGTTGACTGTGGTGATGCTGACTCACCGAGCTTCTCTTTCTCGGCTCCGGCCACGTGAGTCCCTGCGGAAGAGACAACGCTGCGTGCTCACCGGTCTGTGTCCTCTGTCCGAGCACACGGCAAGACTGTGTCTCCCAGCCTCCCCTGCACCTAAGCTGGGGCCACGTGACCAGAACCAGCCAATGGCGTGTGGGCAGGAGCCTTGTGGGTCTCTTCCAATCCAAGGCACTTAAAAGCAGGTGTGAGGTTCCCGGTTCTTCTCTTTCTGCCACAGTCCCCTGGAAGCTGGCACGTATTGAACACGACACCACAAGATAGAAGCAGCCATGATCTCTGTAGAGAGGATGGCTGCCCCAGGGAGTCACACAACCTACAATGGAATGTGTGTGTCAGAAAATCTTTATTGCATTAAGATACTGAGATTTCGAGGGGGTTTTGTTTGTTTGTTTCTTTGTTTTCTGATTTTTTTTTTAAGCCACAGCATACTTGACATTACTGCAATACAGTTGCTATATGCTATAACAAGTCCTCCCATTATATCAGGCCCCCTCTTACATGCTTCTGCAGGCTTTCCACAAGGGCAGCCCTGGTTCCATTTCAGGGGTCCTCGTTGAGACTCTGGTCTCCACGGAGGCCAGGGACTGCCTTAGGCATGACGTTATCCCCAAGCTAGCAGAGTGGCTGGTGCAAAGGGGAAAAGTAGCTGTAGACTAAATGGATAAGTGAATTAAAAAAATGAATAAAAGCAAGACCAGAACTAGAACTTGGCTTACACTGGAGCACTAGAAGGAAAACACTCAGTCGAAGGGAGCCAGAATATAACTCAGGAGAAGCTGGATGGATTAGAAAAACAATCCATTCAGGACAGGTGAAATACAAGGCAAGGCTTTCAGAAGTTAAGCACAAGCCCCGCCAATCCAGGAGGAGGCAAGAAGAAAACCCAAGGGGACCCAGGATCGTAGGGGACCACAAGCCTGATAATATCCTCAGTGAAGGGCCAGCCTCCACCACTGGGACAGGGCCCAGGAAGGAGGAAGCAGCACATGCAAGACAGGGTGCGATCATCCCACTGCACTTGGCCTTCTCCCGGCATCTTATTTTAGCTGTCACATTTAAGAAGGATTTGGAGGTTCTGGAGGGGAGCCAGAGCCAATAGGAGAAATGATGAAAAGTTGGGGAAAAAATAGAACTTGTAGGAAAAGCCTAGAGGGTGGGTGGGAGTTAGATGGGGCTGGGGGAGGAAGGCAGAGGTTAATGGGCACCTCTCTAGCTCAGGGGGGTAGAACTAGGGGACCTGGGTTCATAAAGCAAGAAAGACTCAAGTTAGACTTCAGTCAGCGAACATCAGTTAAAAGGGAGTGATACGTTGGAGGAGGTGGTTGGGCTTCTGGTGAAGTCATCACCTCCCTTGGCGGTCCCTCTTCTCAGCACGCCTCAGTGGGCCCCTCCCTGGTCCCATAAAGGGCCAGGCACAAAGGACGACTGGGAAATGTGAGGTCCTAGAGGAAAGACGAGAGAGGTCTGATAATGCCACTGGTGTCACATGGCAAGAAAGAAGAGGAGACTGACCAGCGTCTGCCTGCTCTGGTTTATGTATCTGAGGCAGGGGGCTGGACCAGATGACTTCTGTGGGTTTGGAAATTCCTCACATGGCCTGAAGAGCATTGTTTCAGCAGTTTGGTATTTGACACTTTCCGCCTCGGTTTTATCCTGCATGGCTATAGCCCTAGGAAATGTCTTATATCTGTTGGAGCAGTTCACATGTTCTAACCATAGCCCTGGGACAGGCTTTAGAGAAAGGGTCACGGAGAAGTGAGGAAACCCCATGTATCCCCGGATGTCAGGACTGGAAGGGTGCTGGAAGGGTGCTGGGAGGAGCAAGGGGCTTTCGAACATGATTTTCCTGCAAGAGAAAACGGATCCAGTTCCCCTAGCGGAAGGGCCTCTCTGTTCTTCTCAGGCCTACGGCAACGTCTGAGCAGGAGACACTCAGTCCCTCTCCCAGCAACGCACCGGTGGGATCTTTGCTCCATCTTCCTGCCCTCAGCACTGCCCTGAGGCACCTCCACGTGGCTGCCTCTTTCTCTCCACGGGGGGGGGGACAGTCTCTGGGCTTCCTCTTGCTTTGCTAATGCTTTATAAGCCAAACCACAGGCCCTATTTGGGTCTATGGAGGCAGAAGGGGCTAATACAACGACCCCCTCCCCCCACTCACTTACTTGCTCCTAGGGACCGTCATGGGTCTTACCGAGCGCCCCAGTCCCACCTGACCCCTACCCTTTCCCCTGCCCTAATGCTGCAGCCGCCCCTGCACCTGGCCACAAGAGGGCACCATGCCATCACCACCCTAGCAATCTGGCCCTCTCCTAGACCCCCTTCCTTATAGGACAGAAGGATTCACATTGGCACAACTAGGAAATATCAGGATATTCTAAGGGGTTTAAATCAAAAGGTGTAAAAGGCTGAAAGATAGATAAAAATACGTGCCCGGCCCTGTGCCAGATGCCAGGGATTAAAAAGTGAATGAGACCCACACCTGCCAACTTCTCAGTCCTAAAAAGGAAACAAACAAGGAAACAAGTAATTACTACGCAGAGGGGTAGCCTAGGGAGATACAGAAATGTAGCCTTTTGAGGGAACACCTAAGAGGGCCCCCTGCCCCCCAGCTGCAGCAGGGGGCTCAGGAAAGATTCCTGGAGAAGCCAAGTCTTGAAGGGTGTGCAAGAAGTAGCCTGGTGAAGGAGGGAAGGGCAGCCCAGGGAGCAGGAACAGCATGAGCAGAGGCTCAAGAGGCATGAAAGTTTTCATACTGGACTGTAGGGTAATTAGAGCTATGCCATAGTCTGTGCAACAGGATCTGTTCCTTTCCTTGCTAGGCAGAGGAAACACCAATTGTGTTGAGCTTAGTGGGGTTCCCAGACCCTCCCGTAGTCCTACCCTCCCCCTCCTCCCCCTCCCCCTCCTCTTCCTCCTGGGGCGGGGGAGTGGTGTCACTCTGTCCTCACTGGTGCTCGGGATGCTGATTTCCTGGTTTAGGTATTATTATCATTTTCAGTTTGCTGATAAGGAACCTAAGGCTCAGTAGATGTAGGAACCTGCCCAAGTTTGACAGCTAGTGAGTGACAAGGCAAAACTCTCATCCAGCCCTTCTAGAAGATCCTAGATCCTATGGTCTGTGCTGGCCAGAAGAAGGGACAGTGCCAAATGTTCTCTCTCCACAGTGGCCTATAAGGCTGGCCATTTGTAAGCAGATTTTTTTTTTAAATGGGTGTTTTCTGACTGTAAAAGTAATGCATGCTCATTTTTTAAAAACTCAAACAATATAGAAATTCACAATATTGACAGTAAAAGGCCCCCCTAATCCCTCCTCTCCCTCCCCAAGATAACTACTACTTGGGGTATATTTTCTTCTAGACTTTTGCATGAGTTTGCAAATATATATTGTCCATTTTTAATGGAATGAAAATTAACAATTAAAATAATTGTTTCTGCAATTTGCTTTCTTCACTTAACCGTCAGTCTTGGACAACTTTTCATACCCGTACACACTGCCCTATAAGGCAGGGGCTGTGGTCCCCACTTATCGCTGAGGAAGCCGGGCTCAGGGAAGCTTAGTTGCCCCAGGCACACAGCCCACAAGAGACAGGGTTGTCAGCACCCCAGGATCCAGGCGTCCAGCGGGGACTTGCCCACAGCTACACCTGCCCACTCACCACTTTTCTCCCAGCAGCCTCAGCACCATCGTCAGCTGCTGGGAATTTTTAGGAATGGATTTCTGTGTCATTTGCAATAGATCAGGAATATCGCAGCAAGACAGATTGCCTGAGCTTTTTGGGTGGTTTTCTGTGAGCTGATAAAGTCCTGTCAGTTGAAAATCAAGACTCATCCCTCATGTATATCGATGATTCCTTCTTTCAGGAAGACAGCTTTCAGGTGGGAGATGCAGGTGGAGTGCAGCAGTGCAGACCTGCTGACCCAACAGCCTCCCGAAATAGCCCTACATCCATCCGGACCTGAGGAGGCGTGAGTCACGGGGATTCAACCAGGGGCATCCCTTAGCCTCTCGCTGCTCAACGTGTGGTCCCAGCTTCCCCGGGCACTAGTTAGAAATGCAGAATCTCAGGCCTCACCGCAGACCTGCTGAATCAGAACCTGCAATTTAACAAGATCCCCAAGGGACTCCGGTGCAGAGCAAAGTATGAGTAGCATCGCTTTGGCAGTGTTCTGGAGCCTGTAAAGCCAGCCCGTGGCTTCTTTTCTAGATGTTTCGTTGATGTGCTCAGTATTAGAAACTTAATAAGAGCTAGCAATTACAGGGAAGCGTCTACGTGCCAGGGAACACTGCAAGGGTTTTACTTGTATTAACTCATTTAATCCTCACAAGGACACTGTGCAATGAGGTACCATGACTATACTGACCTTACAAGGAAGAAACTGAAGTGCAGAGAAGTTTCCTAACTTGCCTGAGGTCACGTGCTAACATGTAGGTGAGCTGGGACTCCAAGCCAGGCCCCCAGAATCTCAACCACTACACCCCACTGCCGGCAGGAAGGTGAGCCCGTCTGACTCCACGAAGCTGTTCTTACGGGCACCTCCTAAGCAGCATTTCCCAGCACTTGCCAACACATCTTGTTCTCTCCCTTACTGCCTTCTGCCCCCTCAAACACTGATCACCTAAGGGGAACCACGACACTCAGCACTGGTGCCATCATGGCCTTCGCAGCGATGCTGGGACCAAGAAGTAATGACAGCACATCACATTCGCAAAACCCTTTGTCCCCCCAAGAACCGAGGGAGAGGAGACAGGTGTCATCTTCTCCATCAGACAAGTGGGCCAAGGAAGTCAGAGACACCAAGTGACTTAGCCAAGGTCACACAGAGCTAAGATGCAGCTGGGCCTCCTGGCTGCCTGAGCATGTTCCTTTCATCTCCCCCGGCTGCCTGCTTTTCTAGAAGACTCCATCCCAGTCTCCCCACCCTGAAGGCAGCCCACATCTCCTCTCCATGCTTCCGCAGCTCTGTGGGGAAACCTGGTCCCTAATGGAGCCACAACCTCTCTCCCAGGCTGCCTCCTGCCTGAAACCACTATAAATCACAGCTTTTTCCCTTCATTCAGACTTGATGTTTAATTCATCGCTATTCTGGCTGCTTTAATGTAGAACATTTATTCAGTGGAATAGCTTTGTTTTGCCTCCCAAGCGTTGTTCTGTTTAGAATACCATTTCCATTGCAGGGGGTGGGGCTTGCTATTAGCCAGCTCCCAGGATGCGCCTCCTCCCATTCCTCAAGAATGGCCCAGCTCTGCCTTCTGTGGCGACCCACCCTGGGGCTGTGAGTCAGCCTCTGTGCCTGATGAGGAGTCCAGACTTTTCTGTCTTTCGTCCAGGCACCTGACATTTTCCATTTGTCCCCTCTCTCCCAGGCCATGTGCCTGATGTAATGAGCTGCCTCGCTCCCTGTTTCCTGTCTCCCAAACCCCACAGCTGGGGAACTTAGCCCCTGAGGTCTGGGCCTGCCTCAGGCCCAGGGCACAGGAAGTTGGAGGGTCCTGGCAGGCAGCACGACTATCATGTCACACCCTTGGAGCTCCTGCCTCATGCCATTGACCACATCTTCAGCTTCCCCCAGTTTAGACAATTCTAGAAACTTGGGTTTCTGTCCTTAGATGCTTATGCCAGGACCCCACCTCCCATATGATAATTTCTATCATCCTGAATATCAGCATATTTAAAGTCAAGAGAAAATGGCAAAGACTGCTAAGGGTCTACAAAATATCCATTTTCCCCCTCTTTTGTAGCAACAAATCCCTTAGCTGAGTACAGGGCTTAAAACTCAGCTTACATATAAAACTATACTCCCATCCTCCCTAGTAGTCACGTATGTCCATATGACTAGATTCTGGCTAATGAAATCTAAGTAGAAGTGTTGTGTGGGTCTTCTGTGAAGCCTTCCTAAAAAAGAGGAGGCACAATTTTCTTAATTTCTTTTCTTTTACTTACTAGTTGGAATACGGATGCAAAGGCTGGAGCTCTAGCAGACATTTTGGACCATGAGATGGCACTCACATGCTTCCACCTTGCCTGAGGCTGGAGGAGGGCACTTTCTATTTTTCCATACCAAGCTTCCTAGCCTGTCTGTAGAGGGTGATGGTGAAGCACAGCCTGGGAGACCAGGCTGCTCTGGTTCGAATCCTGGCTGTACCACTTACAGACTGCACAACCTTGGGGAAATTGCTTAACCTCTCTGTGCCTCAGTTTCCTCACCTATAAAAGAGGTGGTAGTTCATACCTGCCTCATAAGGTTACTGTAAAGATTGTGTTAGTCAGCAAGAACCCAGAATAAATGTTAGTTATTACTATTGTCCATGAATTCCAGATTAAGTTCCTCTTGCAAGAGAGACTCTGACATGGTCAACATTTTGCCATTTTACTCACTTTTCACATTATCATATGATCATTGATGGTTCTTTGACAGCAGGCGGCAACTGTCTTATTAGTCTTTGTTCCTCTGTACTTAGGATGGTATCTGGCAAGTGGAAGACAGTCCACTAAGAATGTGTTGAATAGACCTGAGTGGAGCTAAGTTATTTCCTCGTTTTTCAGATGAGCATCTCTCCCATTCTCTCTCCTCCTCCCTCTGTCTCCCTCTGTCTCTCTCTTTGGCTCTCTTTCTGTCTCTGTCTGTCTGTCTCTCTGTCGTTCAGTCCGCCATCCTTCTCTCTTTCCATCTCATACACTCTCTCTTGCTCTTTCTTTCTTTATCAGCCTTTCCTGCTCCAGCCTTCCAACTGGCACTGGCACCCTTTTCCTGGGCTTCCCACCCCAAAGTGCACCCTCTTCCTGCTCCAAACCCCCACAGAGGCTCAGTCTTGTCGTGAAGAGCCTGCCCACTCTCAGCCGTGCGGACACTCAGGCGTCAGGGCTGGATGGGACCCTGCTGCCCCCTCTCTGTTCCAACCTCCTCACTTTTCAGATGAGGACACCAAGGTCCAGAGAACAGAGGACACTGTCTCACGGTCACATGGCCAGTTTGTCCCAGAGCTGGGAATTGAACCCGGGCTTCCCAACTCCCTGCCCAGTGTTCTTTTCCCGATGGCATCCCCAGAAGCAGACTGGTGGACATGTAGTGGGAAACCATGGGGTGTTTGTTGAATGAATAAATGAATGAATGAATGAATGAATTGTATCAGGAGGGAAGAGTTGCTCCAACATCACCACTTCTGGTTTCTCTGGAGACCCTCGTGACCTCTGGCCCCTGCCCCACCAACATAAGAACAGATGGCGGTGGGGAGGAAGGCTGACCCCTTGTGTCCAGGGGTTCCCAGACAAGGTCTTGTCTCCACCGCTCATGTGGGCAAGGTCATCTCTCCTCCACCCACATTCTCTCCTCTACTGACTCCCATGTGCATAAAGGCTGTTTTTATTGTTCTCCCTGGAGTGATCTTTAGAGGCCCCAGTCCCTTCTCTGAGATTAAGCCTCGTGCCAGGAGTCGTGGACCTGCCCTTTTCTCTGGGGCTCGCTGTCTGCTCATAGCCATCTGTTCTGGCCTCAGCACTGCCGACAGGAACAAAGTGACTCCTGTTGGAACCCTATAGCTTGTAGCTGGCTCTGCCTGGTTTTTTTTACTGCAAAGGTGGCACCCCCTTTCCTCTCAAGGAGAAGGGGGGAATGGTTGACTTGACGCTCCTTCCCACAAAGCCCAGCCTGGGGCCCTCCCTACCGGCCCAGCCCGCTCCCTCATGTCCTCCTCGCCGGCACCTCCCCTGCGTTTCCCGAACGCTACCTGGTGCTGCAGTTCCTCCTTTAACTGTTCTTGTCTTAATTCCATCCCCTGCAATTGGAGCCTGAATAATGAGTTATTTTACAGGAAGATGGATCTGGGTATTAGGGCATCATTTAGTTTGCCATTACAACAGTCAATTTTGGTTACATGCTCAGCTGTGAAGGGGAAATGGGCCAGGATGCTGGAGCTTTCTAAAGCATGGTGCTTGTGGGGGGGAGGAGGGGGCACTGGGCTGAGGGGCCAGAGGGCATGGAAGTCTGTCTAGCTTTAGCCCATATTCTTTATTCTTAGAATATGACGCTGGGGAAGAAATTGTAGGACTGAAAAGGGATGGAACCCTTTTTGGAAGGGTAGGAAAGATCAGGGTTTTGAGGCCAGACATGCCAGGAGTGGGAAGGTATTTGTTAAACAACTGAGTGAAGGACCCCAAATTAAAGAACGTTTCAGACTCGTCAATATTTCAAGACAACAGAGTGGCTGAATATCCCTACCCACCATGGCACCTACCAGACCCAGTGCAGGACTTATAGTGCCTTTCCTTTTGGATCTCCAAGTCTGATGGGGGAGATACAGCATCTTCCCTCAGGGAGCTCCCAGTCTGATGGAGGAGGGAGATTCTCTTTCACGTCACCTACACGGGGTGGGGGGGGGGTTGGGGGGAGACCTTCCCCACCTCCCACCCGTCTCTCAGTGTCCCCTCATCCTCTATTTCCCTCATGTCACTTCTCACAACCAAGCAGTGCCCTTTTCATTTATTTTATTTTGACTCACTTGCCTGTCTCCTCCTCAGCTAGAACAAAGGCTCCATGAGGACAGAACCGGATGAGGAACCCCCAGCAGAGAGAGAGAACACTGAGTGTGGAGTTGGCAGACTTGAGGTTTGCCCTTTGGAGAAGTCATCACACGTCTCTGAAGTTCATCGTCCTCGACTGTTTCATGAGCATTTCGTGCTGTAACGCTTGTGACAATGCTGTTTCCTGCACAGGGTTGTATGAGTGCTGTTATTAGTAACATCATTAATCAGTGTGGTGGCAATCTCAAAACCTGTCTATGACCAATGAGCCCACGGGCATTGAGGGGAACCAAGGGAAGCCTATCCCGTCAGGAGACTCAGATCAGCCACCACTGAACAAAGCAATCCCTTTTGACTCTGGTCACAGAGGGGCCATCCCCTGGCCCTCAGAGGACCTCAAATATCTCAGGGACCTGTGTGCTTCCAGTTTGGCCCATTGGGGAGATAACCAGAAGACCAGGGAATGATTTGCCTGAAGCATTTGGGTACCAGTAACAACAGAAGTTGAACAGGCTTTAGCTACATTACCAAAGCTATTACAGTTAAAAACCACTAAACAACCACAGCTTGCTTCCCATCATCCACCCCACGGGCATCCAAAACAAAACCAGCAAGAATGCGTTAGAAGAAAGCAGACACTGAGATTTATTAATATCTTGTGTTTGTCCAGAGCTTTCAAAGCAAGCCCCCGGGCATTGAGGACACGGCCCACCAGGCACTGTTGAGCAGCACCGCAGGTCCGCCCCGCCTCACACCTCCACCCCAGAAACTTCAAGGTCTGAAGTTCATTTTTCAGACCCATTATCAGAGAACATTTCTGAGCACAGCTGTAACACAGGGGGATGGTGGGTGAGGGATACTTTGACATGGGTGGTCCATGGGTCACAGTTGAAGACCCCGGGGGCAGGCAGAGCAGCCAGAGAGTGGGAACTGGGATTTGGGAATCCTCTGTGTGGGAGCAGAGGCACTGACTGTGAATCCTGGGGCCAGAAGTAAGCCAACAGCATTGGTCTGCAAATAACCCTCATCCTGCAATTGTTGGCAGGCTCTACAAACAGAGGGAGGTCCTACAAACAGTACAAGTGTGTTAAATAGCTTCAGACTCTCTAAACAGCAGCTTGCTCTATACACAGAGAATGGTGCAGTCATCAGGGACCTAGTGAGCAGACAGTCACAGGATTTATACCCCAGGTTTAAAGCCACAAACCAAAAGACCATCTGCTGGTGCAAGTAGGAGAGAGAGTAGGGGTCAGTTTCAGTGTTTCAATGAGGTTGTCATAAACAAGGTGGTCTGAAGACCTGAGCCATTCATATTGCTCTGTGGGGCACTCACTGCCCGCACCCTGGAAGGATCTGGTGGGGGGCAATTTTCCAATTCTTCTCCACGGCTTCACTTTGGCCCCCAGCATAACATGGCTCCTCATGGGGAATCTCTGGGCATCTGGCTGTGGCAGGCTTGGACCATGCCTTATTAAGAGGGATGCTGGGGGCTTCCCTGGTGGCGCAGTGGTTGAGAATCTGCCTGCTAATGCAGGGGACACGGGTTCGAGCCCTGGTCTGGGAAGATCCCACATGCCGCGGAGCGGCTGGGCCTGTGAGCCACAACTACTGAGCCTGCGTGTCTGGAGCCTGTGCCCCGCAACGGGAGGGGCCGCGATAGTGAAAGGCCTGCACACCACGATGAAGAGTGGCCCCCACTTGCCGCAACTAGAGAAAGCCCTCACACGAAAACTAAGAGACCCAACACAGTCATAAATAAATAAATAAAATAAATAAATAAAGTATTAAAAAAAAAAAACTTTAGGATCTAGTGGGATTTGATTCCTCATAGATTTAAAAAAAAAAAAAAGAGGGATGCTGGGTTCCTTGCAGAAGGCAGAGGCTGGTGGCAATCGCATCATGTGGCATTGTTGAGTCCTTCTGGTTTACAGTCCATTTGGACATCCATTATTTATGACGGTGGAGTGGCTGTGAATGAGCTGAGACTCAATTAAGATAACGTTCTCCTGCACAGAAGCAGCGGTTAATGCTGAGAAGTTATTCCAACTCACCCTCTACACTGCACAGAGCCAGAGATACAAGAGACCAAGAGAGGCTCAGAGACAGGGAGACAGAAGCAGAGAACAGAGAGATGGAAAGAGAAAGAGGAAGGCAGACACGCCCTGAGTCAAGAGTGGGAGCCTCTCCCCACAGCCCGTCTTGGCCCTTATCCCCCGGCCTCTACGCCGGAATCCCTGCTCCCTGTCCTGGAGGAGAGGGACCGGGTCTCCTGGAGTTGAATCTCCCAGGGTCCACAGTTCCCCTCTCTTCCTTCCCTTGAACTGTCCATCCTACATTGTCGGGTTCCCCAGCACATGGCAGAGTTTGATACGTCCCCTGAGGACTGTGATACGTCTCCTGTAAGGAGAAGGGGATGCCAATTCGACCTGCTGTGCCGTCTGCCCTAGAATTCACGGAGCCGGACCACAGGAGAGGCAGGTGAGGCCGGCAGGGCTCCCAGGAAAGGATGGAGGGCTAGGGAAGAGGAGGAGAGGTTGGGGGTCAAGGTGGAGAGAACGTAGGTGGTGGACAAGTGGCTAAGAGAGGTGGGGGAGCGGGAAGGGAGAAAGGGAAGAAAGGGGAGGGAGAAAGGGGGGGCTGGTGTGGGATACGTGCAGGGGAGGCTAGAGAGACTGAGGTAAGAGGGGGCAGGGAGACAGTGGAGGCGGGGGTGGGAGAGGCAGGGAGGGGCCTCATCAGGCATGTGTTTCAGAGCAGGGAGAGCCCATGATGGGTAATTATGGTGCTTCATTGAGAGGCCACCAAGGGAACTCTGTCCACTGGGGCCCTGAGTTGAGAAAGTCAGGGTCCTACATCCTGGACCTACATCCTGGGTCCTACATCCCTGCTCAGCTCCCTGATGAGGACAAAGTCCTGGCTGAGCACCTGGGGAAGCAGCTCTGTGGGCAGCAGGCACAGCTGCATCCACCAGAGAGCCTGGACCTGGGAGCTGGGAAGGAGTCTTCTGGTGGGACCGAGTCCTGTTTGAGGGAGGCAGCTGGCGGCCCAGTGCCCCGTCTCCTGCTGTAGGTACTACGGCATCTCTGTCCCGATCACTCCCCCTTCCGTTCATTTCCAGATGGGCAGCCCTGCAGGTTGCCCTGCAGAGTTCCGCTGAGTCTTGGTCACAGTCACCCACCTCCTCCTGCTTGGACCGTGCTGCCTTCCTGTCAACACACAGTTTCACTGTCATCACCACCATTACTTTTTAGCTTGTAATCTTGAGGGCAGGAGCTGTACGTCACCCGCCGCTGTGCATGCATGTGTGTACACACACACCCTCACACACTATTGACACAGACCTCAGACCTACTCCAGGGAGTGCTGTATCAGTCAGGGTGTTTGCAAATCTACTCTGGTTAGTTTAAGCAGAAAAAGAAGATATCAAATCTTTGGGGGAGCCAGACTCAGACTCTGGGGGAAGTCACACAGTCAGGAATGATGCCCGACCCACCCCTCGGCTCTGCTCTCACCAAGACCCCACAGCTGCACGATTGGGCACATGTATTGTGGTGCTGATTCAAGGTGCTGGGTCCTGGACCTCCACCATTGCTTCCCCCAAAGCCAGATGGCTCTGCCTCGGCTCTGACCAGGAAACAGCCACTCTGTGGCACCTGTGCCTGCATGCTTGTCTCAAGCCGAAGCCTCCTACAGGGGCGTCCCTTTGGCCGAGTCCAGGTCCATGCCTGTGTGCTGGATGTCACAGAGGCTGGGAAGAAAGTCTGGTTTCTCACCCCAAGAGGTAGGACTCCCAGAGTGGGAAATTCCCAAACAGGGCAAGGGTGTTCAAGAGCTGCGGGTGACCAGAAAGCATGCCGACGTCCTCAAGTGGTGCTGAGGGGTGGCTGAGTGCAGAAGTGGAGAGCAGCAGTGACCAGAGGGGCCACTCACTGAATTAATCCCCGACATGTATTCCAGCGCTCAGCGCATGGAGGGCCAAAGGAGTATAGCAGACACGCTTCCTGCGCTCAGGAAGGCACTGCCCTGGGGAACAGATGTGAATGTGTCCCATCATCCGTCACCGTGGGAGGTATGTGAAGGTATTGCAGGGGAGCTGAGGCACCTGTGATCAGACAGTCAGTAAGGATGAAGTGGCTGAATCCAGGCACGGCAGAGCCCTGCCGGGAAGCAGGGAAGATGGACCCTTGGCGTCTTTCCACCTGTAGCTCACCTGCCTGGGAGCTGTCCAGTCGAGCTGGAGAAGGGCTAATGGATGGGAATGGCAGGGGTGTCCCTTCCCCAGGTGTGTTTGCTGGCAAAAAAGGTACCCAAAGTGAGGGAAAAGAATCGGACCTGAAGGCATGAAGCAGGGCAGTCTGGCTGTGCACACCTCACATTGCCAACCTGCTCTCAGGATACTTCTGCCCATCGGCTGCCCGTGTTCCCTCCCCGCCTAGCTTGGTGCAGGGCCATAAAAGACAAGAACACTCCCCGCTGGACTCCCCAGAGGTGGAAGATACTTGTGCTGGGATTTCAAGCACCTAATAGGGACCGGGGATTGGAGGGCATGGGACCCCTTGCCTTGCACCAGGTGGTCATTCATTCTACCCAGGTGTCACCCAGGTGGTGGGAGCTGTCTTCTGCCCACTCCCCCATGTCTGTACCCCAGACCCTTCACAACACATCAGCAGGCAACTTCCCGTCATGAATTGTTTCCCATTTCCTTTTATTTTTGGGGCTTTCAGCTAAAGGGATCTGTGAGCAGCAGGCAAGTTCATGGGCCTAATAGGGCCTGAGGCATCTCTAACCAGACAGGGAGCGTGTGTCTGGATTTGTCGCCCGACAGGTACAGATGTTGGAGGCTCTCATCCATGAGACGGAATCACTCCCGGGGATTGAGAAGCTCAGACGGCTCAGTCAGAGGCAGGCTGCGCATCTCAAATGGGGGATGGAGGCTGCTGGCAGAGCCCCTCCAACAGACCAAGGTCAGTAGGCCCAGCACTTCATAAACGGAATTATGGAAGCTCTGCCTCGGAGCTGAGAATTTCTAAGGATGCATTTCTCATCACCTCCTTCCTATCACCAAGGAGTCCTTCCCAGGTAAAGGTAAAGGGGTGAACAAAATCTCTGAGGCGTGACACCCGGGGTGAAAACCCAGCTCCACTATCTGCTTGCTGAGTGACTTGGGCCAGTCACTCACCTGCCCCAGGTCTCTGTTAACTGTCTCGCATGTGGGCCCGTTGTGAGCAGCCAGTGGATTCTCTGTGTGGTTGTCCAATCCTCTGCGCTTCTGCAGCACTTTATTCCTACTTCTGTTAGGTGATGTCATGGTAAGAAACCCTGGCCTGTACTCGTTAGCTGTGTGGCGCTGGGTCAATTACTTAACCTCTCTGAGACTAGTTAGTTGTCTAAAATGGAGGTGGTGGGCTTCCCTGGTGGCGCAGTGATTAAGAACCCACCTGCCAATGCAGGGGACACGGGTTCGAGCCCTGGTCCCGGAAGATCCCACATGCCACGGAGCAACTAAGTCCGTGTGCCACAACTACTGAGCCTGCGCTCTAGAGCCCGCGAGCCACAACTACTGAGCCCACGTGCCACAACTACTGAAGCCCGCGTGCCTAGAGCCCGTGCTCCGCAAGAAGAGAAGCCACTGCAATGAGAATCCCACACACCACAACCAAGAGTAGCCCCCACTCGCCGCAACTAGAGAAAGCCCGCGCGCAGTAACGAAGAACCAAAGCAGCCAAAAATAAATAAATTTAAAAAAATAAAAAAATAAAATAAAATAAAATAAAATGGAGGTGGTGACAGTACCTACTTGGTCGGGCTGTTGAGAGGGTTAACACCTGTGAAGCCCTAGGACAGACTGGTGCCCCATGAGCCCTTGGGAAACGCTGCTGGTTGTTTTGCTGGTGGCAGTGGTGTAGGAGTCTTCCAGTATCCATTCCGAGAGTTAGATGATTCCAACTTGTTCATCTGGCCTCTCCTGTCAGCCTGGGAACTGGCCAGGGGCCTGGACTGTATGCAGCCCGGATCCTGGTGAGTGGGGGGACGTTCCATGAATCCGCCTTTGATGAATCAGTGAAAGGGCCACTGCCATATGAAGGTAACGTGTCACCCCAGTGCCGTGCAGAGCAAGCAAGACCCCCACGGCTTCCTGTCCACTGTGACTCCTCCTCTCCGGTTCTCAGTTTTCCCATCTGTGATGTGGGGATAATTGGCTTCAATAATGTCTCTGAGGCATCCAGCACCATCCCTGGCTCATGATGGGGGCTTAAAAAATGGTGGCTGGAAGCCGTCCCACGAGACCCACCCTGGAAAAACGGTGAAGCTGCCCAAGAACCTCCCACCTTTCCCTGCCCCGGCCCACCTCTCCCTTCTGCTGCCTGCTCGAGTCCAGGTCAGTGCCCCAGGCTCCAAAATGAGCCCAGCCCACCCCCAACCCCCCAGAACCCTAGTCAACTGGTTATTGGAGGATGGTTGTGAAAAACTTAGTTCCCATGAGGTATAATTCATGGGAATTAGGTTCTCCCTTTCCCAGGGCCACCTGCATTTACAAGAAGTTTGGAAATGGCATCATTCACGAGGTAGCAAGCAGGTAAAGTAAAGGTTTAGAGTAGTAAGTTGGATAACAGGGAGTGATGGGAACCAGAAAGAATTAGCACAGCATTCAAATCCAAAATCGTGAAACACTATGTTGGCCAAAGCAAGCACCTGGTTATGGGTCCCCAATTTGCCACCTGTGAGATAAAGGTGGCTGCAGTGGTGGGATCCTGGCTGAGGATGGAGCACAAATGGGGTAGCAGCAAGTACCCCCTCTGCCTTCAGACCAACGCAGGGCAGCTCTAAGTCTCCTCAACCAGTGAAGAAAGTCTCTCCTCCCTTCTCCTCTCAAAGGAAGCCCGAGAGAGGCCAGTGTCCCTCATGCTGCTGTGAAGGCCCTCCACCTCTGTGGCCACCTCCCTGCAGCACAAGCTGGGGTCAATCTTGTCCTTTCCATGTTTAGAAAGCGTTGGGACCTAAATGTCAGCAGACGATATCGGAGCAACATGACAGTTACCAGCTTAAACTGAAAGGAGGAAGGAAAAGCCCACCCAGCACCCATCAAGCCAGGCCAGAGTGGGGAGCAGAGCCCTGTGCTTCCACGTTAATCCTTCACCTGCCCTGCCCTGGGGAGGAGGTATCTGGGGACAGGGAAGTGGTGTGCTCAGACGTGGGCCTGGGAGGCACTTGACTCCCTGGGGGCAGCTCCAGCCTCCTCTTCCCCTTGGGTGCAGGCCTTGGTGGGGCAGGCGTGCCAGGCCAGGGCCCTGCCCTCACCTCCGAGCCACCCGAGCCCCTGCAGCACCTCCTCCTTCCCGGCTGGCCTGCTTCTGGGTTTCCTGGAAGCGGTGAGACGGTAGAGGTGAGCCCTGCAGGGCCAGCGCAGCCTGGGCAAGCTCCCAGGAAATGTTCCTGACATGCGCTTGGCCTTCTTGAGGGGGCTGCTCATTGGGCATTACATCCTCCCCCAGATGTCCTGGAACTGTCTAGGCAACCTGACCCAGCTCGGCCCTCCGGCTGCGGGTAAGCTGTGGTCTGGATTTGCTTTCCCGTTCCTTTCAACCCTCTGGAGGAGGGAAGGACCCTTGGTCTCTGAACAAGGGCAGTGCTAGGTTGTCTTTGAAAGGATCTGCTGGGATTTCTACCATCTTTCCTCCAGTGTCCACATCAGTTGGGTCGCTGAGTCCAGCTGGTGGTCCCCCGAGCCACGCCAAGAGCCTCTGCTGCTGTTTCTCCGAACACCTGCAGCTTCTTCTCCATGACGTCACATGCTCGTGACGTCAGCCCATCCATCCCCACCCCACACCCAGCTCCTTGAGCCCAGGTCCCCTTAACCCCAACCTAGGTCCCTGGGCCCTCTTGGGGCTCCCTTGACATGGACCCAAATCCAAAGGCAGACTGTCCCTGGAGAGCACTGGGCTGGGAGTCAGAGTTCAGAAAGCCTGGGCTTTAGCTGTGCACACATCATGTGCCTTCTCCGAGCCTCAGTCTCAGAATAAATTCATCCTTTACGTCCTGACTGGCTGTGAGACTCTGAGATTTCTAAATACTGTTTTTATAAACAGAGTAGACTTGGCCATACACACACACACGCATGCACGCACGTGCAAGATCCCCAGGGAGCTGGGCACAACTTTGCTGGGTCAACACAGAGGCACTGGCCAACTCCACCCAGAAAGGGGTGGGGGACAAGAGGTGCTGGGGAAGGAGGTGCGGCTGAAGAGAAGGTGGGCAGAAAGCCAGGAACTGCCTCCAGTTGACAACCTATCCCCCCCACCTGACAACACATCCCCCACCTGGCAACACATCCCCCACCTGGCAATGCATCCCCCCACCTGATAACCCATCCCCCCTGACAACCCATCCCCCCACCTGATAACCCATCGCCCACCTGACAACCCATCTGCCCACCAATCCATTCCCCTACCTGACAACACATCCCCTTAACCAAGGCCTGTGGTTTGAGGGCCTCTGGGCCAAGACTGGGTTAAGAAAACCTGCTGAGGGCAGGCTGGAGGGAGGGCAGAGGAAGCTGGCAGTGGGGGGAGATTTAGAGCAGGTAAGAGCAGGAGTAAAGATCTTCACCCACATAGTAGGAAAGTCTGAGCTGGGCCAGACCTGGGGGCTCGGGGCCCTGCTCCCCTGCCATTGCCACCTTGGCACCGGCCTCAACTAGACCTCCCAGAGATGCCACAGCCATGTTGATGACCTTGAGGCTGCACATCCAGTTTAATCCACATCAGCGTCAGAGTGAAGGTCTCACTGTCACTCGGGGATATTTATAACCTGCCTGCCAGGCCCTAGTACCTGGAGGCTGCCTGGAAACTAGGCCACAGGAGCCACAGAGGAGGCAGGCTCTGCCCCTGCCCCAGCCTCGGGAGGCTCCCAGGGAGTGGGGCCCGAGTTAGGGGACAGAGGAGAGAGAGCCTCTCTGCCCAGCTAGAAAACTCGCCCCACCTACTGGGTGAGTGGAGTTTCCAGAAAGGGCTTCCCGTGTCCATAATAAGCTTGTCTCTAGGCTGAGTCTCCCACTCACTCCTAACAAGCAGCCCGTCGACAAATGACCCAGCTGTGTGCATCCTCCCAGTGATCAAATCACCCAAGGGCTCCCAGTGCTGGGGGGCAAAGCCTTCACCCACACCACCTCCCCACCCGCTCCATGTGGAGGGGTCACGGGGTCATTACGGACTCAGATGGCCTGGGGTCCAGTGCGGGCTCCACTGATCTCTGTGTAACCCTGAGTAATCTCATGTGAAACTTTCTGGGTCTCAGTTTTCTCATCTGTAAAATGGGCTTAACAGTGAGGCTTCCATGAATAAAATGCTCAGGATGGTGCCTGGCACATAGTAAGCACTCAGTGTGTGCTAGCTTGTATAGAAAAGCTTACTGATTAGGAGTAGAGGCTCCAGACCAAGGCTACTTGGGTTTAAATCCTGATGCTGCCACTCACTGGCTGAATGTCCTTGTACCCATTACTTAACCTCTCTGGGCCTCAGTTTCTTCCTCCCTAAAATGGGAATAATAGTACCTACTTCATGGGGTCATTGTGAGGATTAAATGAGTTAATATGGAAAGCTCTGAGAATGGTGCCTGGAACATAGTAGGTGTTCAGTTAGTATTAGTTCCATGATGATGATGATTCTGGCAAGATATTCTTCCAGCCAAGCTCCTTCTCTTCTTCCTGCCCCTGTACTTAGCTGGCACAGCTACCCTCCCTATTCACCCTCTCCTTCCTCTTCTTTCCCAGTTCAAGTTCTGCACTTCTTTCAAACCCCACCTCCTCCATGCAGCCTTCCCTGACCACTTTGGTGGACTCTGCACTGCCTCCCTTCTCTGATCCCCTAGGTCTGACCCTCCCCCCCCACACACACATTATTCCTCTGAGTAAATCTACTCTGCGGGCCCTGAGGCAGGGGCTCTGCCTGGCCCAACTCTCCTCCCCACCTTGGTGCACAGAGCCCAGCCTCGTGCTGGGTGAGCAAAAGTGAAACCAAAGCTTTCCTAAGTCAGACTGGTCCTTGATGAGTCTGGACCTGTCTGCTCCATGTAGGCATCTATTCTTGAGCTGGGGGACAGTGCATCCTAGGCCCCAACACACACACGCGCGCACACACACACACACACACACACACACACACACACACACTGTGCTTATGCCCTGTAAGGTAGAATGGAGTTGTTTCCCCAGAAATAATCCCCCATTCCCACTAATGACAACGAACATGCATTTTCCCCAAGCCCAGGCATTTTCTGGATTTTTCAGTCCTCCCCAACCCTGGGAGATGGGGCACACCCAAGAGCCTAGGTGGGGCTCTTGGCAGGGTGACATCTGACATCACGAGGGGGTACCAAGGCAGGACACCCCAAGAACCAGGGCCCAGCACGGGGGAGGGAGGCAATGGGGGTGCTGAGGCACTGCAGTCCCTTCCTGAGGAGGAAAGGGAACCAGAATGTCATTGTTTTCTCTCCCTTGAAGGCCTGACAGACAGCAGTCAGCCTTTCTGACCCTGATGCTGTTCACACTTGCTGTCTCCAGGCCACACTCAGCCCCAGGCACATCAGAGGGCTCTGTTGACCAGCGTCCCCTCCCCCACCTCACCCTAAAGGCCTGGCTGGGCTCCCAGGAGCTGCCTGTCTCCCTAGGACCTGTCACAATGGAGGTCTGTCCCCTCAGCCCCCTCCCCTGCCTCCCCCAGTGATCACTTCTCCTGGGGTGCGCCCTGGACGGAGGCAGCCTCGCTCACCCCACAGGGGCCACCTTTGGCGGGGGCCCCTCCTTTTCCTATGAGCCGGGGCAGGGGCAAGGGAAGAAGGCGGTTCAGCGGGGGCAGGGAGGGAGTGCTGCCCTTGAACTCATTATTCTGTGGGTGACAGAGGGCCACTGTCACCAGCCTGAGTGCTCAGCCCTTTCTAGCCTCCATGTCAACCTGCCCCAGAATAGGTGAGGATGGGAAGAGGCCCTCCTGCAGTCCCCTCGGTGGAACCCCGAGCCTGTCTGCTTGGCCCTCACGCCTCTCCCTTGTTCTAATCTAAGACGGCCTGAAAACGGTCTTACACTAGTATCTGTGAATCTACAAATGAGAGCTGGAAATTAAGCCTCTCCACTTTGTAAGTTATCTCCAAGGATAATACCTTCCCAAAGGAAGGTTTGTCTAACGGAGGGAGCCCGGGCCAGGGGAGAGGGGAACGAGAGAAGCCTTATAAATCCAGCCAAGCGTTGGTCTGTGTACTCCAGCCCCATGCAAAGTTAAATCCGGGCCCTTCTTCCCTAAACAGCACGGGGTTATGTGCAGTATGTGTATCGGTATTTACAGAGCACATCACAGCTAAAAGATGCCTTCCAACACGCTCCATCCATTTGTTACCCTTCTGCACTACAAGACAGCAATCCTCTTCCACATGGGAGGGAACTGGACCTCGGAGCGGCTGGTCCAAGCCTCAGCATGGAAGGATGTATCAGATGCCCCTGGTGCCCCACCCAGATCTCCTTCACCTGTCAGGCACCTGCCCCAAGCTGCTGCAGTGTTGGCTGCTAATGGCTTACAATGTGCCCTTGTCCAGCAGACTGTGCTTAGCCAACAGGAGCCACTTCCCTGGGAGACAGCCAGGAGGTTAAGGCCTCCATCATATGCCCCTGCCCTGGGAACAGCCCTTGGCTAATGACACTGGGTAGGGACTAAAGGCAGCCCCCTTGTCTTAAGGTGGGACAACTCCACATGCCATTCAGCTCCAGAGCTCCTCGGGGGTCAAGCCGTGGCTTAGCCTCACCTGAAGTGACTTCTTGGCCTAGATTCTTCTCGTCCTGCTCCCCTCACTCCCTCACAGCTTCTCCTGAGAGCACTCCCTCAACAAATCACACAGACTCGGGGATCCCAACGAAGACCCCTCTTCTGGGGAACCAGGAGGGCTAAAACACAGGGCTTCTGATCTGAAATCTTCATGCTCTTAAGATAGTTCCTGGGGTGTCTGTTGTGGTGAGAACCTAGCTTTCTGCCAGGATCTGTCTCCCTCTCTTTCTCCCAGAGGAGAAGCAGGTTCTTACCACTTTCCCCCCTGAACCTGAGCCCCGGCTCCGCCCACAACCCACAGCCTTTCCCCCTCCCTGCCCCCAGGCTGTGGCAGCCAACGCCATCCATCCACCATCCTCCTGGGCCTCCGGGATCGCTACCCAGTGGCCTGACTTGTTAAGCAGCGCAGATGGCAATTAATTGCATGATATGAAAATATCCAACCCTAATTATTTCAGGGATGAGGCCAGGGACCATAAATAAATAATGAAGAGGCTTTCCAGAGTCTCCTCGGCTGGCCCCTGCTCTAGCTTGCGGAAGGCTGGGGAGCAAGGGGGACCCTTCTCCTCACAGAGTTCAGCGGTGTGGGGTGGTGAGACAAGAGGCCATGCCGAGGGAGGCGGCGTGAATTTACCAGGGGCACGGAAATACACAACCGTTAGGGCCACCGTGCTGGTCTTGCGGACAAACAGGAAGCAAACAGCAGTGGCTCCCTGGATGTCCTCTGATGAATAACTGATTGTAGAATGCAATCTGGTGAACGAATTCCAGGAGGATCCCCAGTCACCCCCTTCTCCCACATCTGCCTCTCCTTCCCTGTCCCATGCCAGGCCAAGGCAGGTTTTTCATTTTCCCCAAATGATTAAGTTCCCTTTGTGCCTCACCCTGAGGTGGCCGCCCTATGGGTATGCCCCTGGGGAGCCGCAGTCAGACGCCAGGAAGGATAGGCTGCAAGCTCAGATAGAGATCTGAGCCACTCAGGGCTGCCCTTTGCTGGAACAGTGTGTCTTTTTCCAGCAACATATCACAACAAAGCCGTGGAGAGAAAGAAACAATTTGCATTCCTGGATCCTTTTATGTGCCAGAGTGAATGCCAACGCACACACACACAAAGGCACACACACACACACACCCAGGGACACACACGCACAGGCACATTTGAACAGATGGGGCTCCCATACTTTGAAAGCCTGAATATGAACATTGATATTTATGGAGGGAGAGCTATTTACTTCACAAGGGGTTTTACAACAGGGCTGCTTTAAACAGTAAGCAACCAAACCACATTGAATAGAATTTGACTTACCTGCACATTTTCAGAAGCCCATGCATTGTAGAGGTGCGAATGTGTGTTTGTAAATAAGCAGAACTTGTCAGCGCCTCTGGTCATCTAGTCGGGGAAGGGGCAGGCACTTCTGATGACTGGCTACGCACCTAGCTGGATCCACACACCAGTTCCTGCTCCAGCTGGCAAAGAGGAAAACAAACCCTGACCCACGGCTCACCTTCAAAGAGGTTCCCCCACTGACACCACCCCCAGTGGTTGAGCCTCCCATGAGTGTTTTGAGGGGGGCAGCTAGAAAAGAGCTTATTAACCGTCTCTACCAACTCCCTCATTTAACAGATGAAAAAAATGAGGCAGTGGCCTGTCGCAAGCCCAGGGCCCACCTGACCTTGGGCCTTTAATGCCGTTCTCCCAGCCATCTCCACAGTACCTGGTGAGGCCAAAAGCAATAAAGAAAGCTCCTGGGAAGTAGCCTTGCTGTCCGGTCTCCTCCAGGCTTGGGCCTGCCCCCTCATTTCTCTGCCCTCCTCCTCTCCCTACTCCAGGTGACAGATGTGTCCTTTGAGTGTGAGCTAGCCTATGACACTCCCTTGATGAGATTAAAACTCACTCCCTGGGTAAAAACCTTACCTTTTTATTAAGACCTCACCCTTCAGAACCAACTCCTGTGTCAACTGCTTACTGCGGGTCCCACAGGACTGTTCCGGTTCCCCTTAGAGGGGCTGGACACCCAGGGACATGAAGTCAGAACAAGGAGTAAGATTCATTTCTCTCCTAATTTCCAGTCCAGAACTTGTCCCAGCAGAGAAACACACACACCTCTTAAGATCTAAGCTCCTTTTCTGTAATAACAATAAGGCTGATCATAAGAGCAAACGCTTCTTAAAAAAGAATAGGTGACACATATGCACACGGCACCTACTACGTGCCAGGCAGTGTTCTAAGCTCTGTACATATGTTAACTTATTTGATCACCACAACAACTCAGAAGGAAGTTCTGTCATTACCTCTCCAGAGACCCAGAGTGGTTAAGTAATTTGCTCAAGGTCACACAGCTAGTAAGCAGCCCAGGATGGAACTGGGCCCAGGAAATGTGACTGCAGAGTCCAAGGTCTGACTTCTTGAACCCTTCAGACCTGGCCCTTGCTGCCATCTCTGACCTCAGATCCTACCATCCCTCCTCACCCCAGCCCTGCTACTGCTCTCCAGCTACAAACACACCATGTTCATTCCCACACAGGGCTTCTGTCTTTGCTGTCCCTTTGCCTGAAATGCTTGGCCTTCAGACTTTCATGTCCCCTGGGACAGGCTCAGCCCGATGATACTATCTGAAGCTGTCACCATAGCCACCCCCCTTACCCGTCACTTACTACACATAGATGTGCTGTATTTCCTTCAGCATTTCTCACTACCTGACACGGTCTTACTTCTTGGTTTACTGTTTCTGCCACTGAGATGTAAAGTCCGCAGACACGGTGATCTGGCCCTCTACTTCACCACGGTGCGCCCTGCACCTGGACCAGCTTGGCCTGGCACGTAGCGGGTGCACACTGCTGCGGACTAGAGTGTGCCCACTAAGGCGTCCACGTGAGGCGCGGCCCACAGATGGCCGTGTGTGTGAGATAGTGCTCTGCAGTGTAGCACCAGCTAGAAGTGGTGAGACCAGCTTAACATAAACGGGCTTTCTGGCAGCCGATGCTAAGAAACAGAATGCCTCTGAGGACTGATCTGTAGTTACCCGGCCTGGAAGAATGCGGAACAGAAAACAGAACCCCTGTGTTGGAGCCCAAGCATCTCCACCACCTGGCCCAGGCCTTTTGCTGGTTGCCTGGAGAAATGGAAGACTTGATTAAAAGGTGTGAGGAATTGGCCCCTCCAGAGGCCTTTGAAGGGCTGGGGACAGGAGCTGCGGTGGTCCAATTGCTCTAGTTACTGAGTGGAGCTTCTAAATATAGCCGGGCCAGGCATTGGGCCCTGAGGAGGAAGGTCTGAGATCAGATAGGATGGAAGGGGCACCCCTCCCCCCAGCTCCCTGCCCCCCACCTGACCACTCCGTGCCCAGGAGCAGTCTGGGGAGAGGGGATGCCACCTCTACTCTGACAAGGAGATGGGGGGAGAGAGGCCAGCAGGGACCTAAGCTTATGAATGTTCTGACCCAGACCCAGGGCCTGACCCAAGCTGGGGCATTCTGTTCTGGACAACAGGTGTTTGGGAAACGCAGGATCACACACCCGTGTGTGGTCTATGGAGGTACCACCAAACTCTGGCGGATGTGACCCTTGTTCTGTGGCACTCAGGCCTTGCCAATTTCAGTGCTGCTCCAAGCCCTCGTTTGTGTGTGTGGTGATTCATACAGTAGGAGGAGAGTACCCAACCCCCGTCTACTGTATGGTTGAAGGCCAGTACATTAAATATGATGCCTTCCCAGAATGGAGGCGTGGATATGGAGGGGGGAGAAAACTTCAAAACCACCATGAGTGGCATGAGGCAGGATTAATCCTCCTTGGCCTGGCAGATGCCCAAAGCCTCTGCTTCCGCATAGAATGTCCCAGGAGTCCTGTACTGAATGGGAAGGGCTGGGCAAAGCTCTCCACAGCAGGGGGCATGCAGAGCCCAGAGACATTTAGCAAGCCCAGGTGTGCACCTCTGCACTCCACCCTGCCCGTGGTGCCAACATGCCCAATGTCCTTGTCTTTTGGTCAATCTGGCCTCTGGGGGTCCTGGTGTCCCTACCCCCCACGTGATGTTCCCCCTGGACTGTCAGGGAGCCAGGAAGCCTTGGCTGGAAGTAGGTGGCTGGACGCAGGGACGGTGCAGAGGGCGCCCACTCTTGTGGCCCAAGATTCTCCCTATCAGAGCATCAACAACAATCATCCTGCCCCACACCCACCAGCAAGGGACCTCGTCTATAAAATGGGACAATAATGCCCTCTTCAGAGAGTTGTTATGAAGATGAAATGATAAGGGACAGTAAGGCACCCAGCACAGTGTGTCAACCAAAACAACAAAGAGGCATGTGGACATCCACCCTGATTCTCTCTTCTCTGGACTCTTTGGAGAGTGTAAGTTGGCCTTTCCTATGAGATGTGGTCAAAATTTGTTATTGCTTTCTACCATCTTGAACTGCCCGAGACAACTGTCTTCTCCACTCCTACCTCCAGTGGAACTCCCACCACCCCGCTGGGCACTCCCCATGCTGGCACCAGCTGCCCCACAGGCCAGGGCTCAGTTGATCAATGGACATTGGGACTGGGTGCCCTCTCCCTTATCCCCACTGGTTTACCCAGGGTCGGGGGAGTTGGCAAGGAGCCTCCTCCAGGGACCACCTTCCACTGCCCTCTGCTATTGCCCAAGGCTCCACCTTGGGTCTCCCTACCCAGGCAGGGGATGTGCTGTTGGCAGGCCCACCCCAAAGCCTCTCTTGAGCCCCTCCTCCTTTCTCGGGTGAGGGCTCTCAGGACTGCTCAGAAGGCAAGACTGGGATGTGAGTCGGAATCCTAGTACGAGGAAAACACGGCCCCTCCCATCACCCCTGCTCCCCGCCTCCCCTCCCTGACCACAGCTCTGCTCTGCCCCTCCACTTACATCCGAGTGAAGTCAAGTCTTCACATGGCCAGGTCTCTGCTCCTCGGCCAAGTGTCCTGGCGCACCCCCAGCCTGCCTCGAAGCCGACTCCAGAACGTCTGCTTCACCCACGGCCGAGGGGCCCCACCATCACCCAGGCTCCAATAGAGTCCCTCTTGCATCAGGCTGGGATGAACAGGTTCCTTTAAGAGAGTGTTTTATACCTTATTCTTTACTGTTTGAGGTGGTGCATGGAGTGATGAAGTTAGGACAAGAGTCTACCTTTACCTTCTACCCCAACAGGTGGACTGAGTTTGGAAAAGAAGAGAGATGAGAATTACAGGGAAAGGGCCCTGGTCCCTGGCTGCCTCACTACCCACTTCTCGAGGGACTCCCCCGCCCCTCGAGTAGTGATCACTTCCTGTGGCCTCAACAGCTCTAGAGCAGAGCCTGCATCACTTGGAGGAGTGGGATCACCTTCCTGCGTGTGGTTACATTTTGTGGAGGGTGTTCTGTTAACGTGAAGGAATGGGCTCCCCACCAGTGCCAGGTACTGGGCAAGGCTGGGGGCAGGGTGGGGCAGTGTTCTTCACCGCTGTGGTTTCTTGGTGATTGCTAAGGGACAACTGTGTGAATCGATGACTCCTCGGCGACAGATGAATGTGGCAGCAAAGCTGACCACATCTGGGGAGGTGTGACTCACAGGGAATCGGGGCCCTGCGCTTGTGATGTGTACTCTGGAGTGATATCAGGAGCTCTTTGGGGACTTTTAGTTGATACTGGGACAGGGGGACCCATTTTCTTCTGGGTCTGGGGGAGTGGGCCACCATCCCCACCCCCTGTGCCCATCTGCCCTTTTTTTCTTCCCTTCCTGGGGTGAGAGGATGGCAAACACCACAGGAAGTGTTCCAGTGCAAGTCCTCACCCAGAGCCGGTTTTCTTGTTCAGATGGTGACGACAGACCACCCTGCGTGCCGAATCTGTCTGTGCTCAGGGTCCAAGAGGACAAGAGAATGGATCTGGTTGACCAGGGCTGCCTGGAGGGGGTTCGGCACAGACCTCCTTTCCCGGTCCCTGGGTGAATTCTGAAATTCAACATGCCCATTGTTAGTCAGGATGGTATCAGTACGCCTTGGCACAAATATGGATCAGAGGATTCTAATATCAGATAAGGGAGACTAAGCTAGATGGCCTCTGAGGCACTTACCGTGCCAGTCCAGTGATTCTAGAACCAATATACCCAATACTGTCATTAATATGATGTAACTGATCACAGTGTGTTCATGGTACATATTATAAATATGATGGAGACTGTTAGCCTTCCATTTCTCCAGTTCTGGGTGTTATGGATTTAACTACTCAGTGCTTCTCAGTTTATAAATGCACAGCTGCCTGAGCTCGATCTTCCTCTGTAGCCATTTTACCAATTAAAGAACTGAGGCTGAAAACTAAAGGCTCCCCCCTTACTCATGAAGAGAAGGGAGTCCCCTCACTGTTCTCTCCTGCCCACTGTCCTTTGGCCCACTGTCTGCTCCCCACCACAAGCCCACAGGACCACGTGCCTCCAAACTTTAATGCCAGTGTTTGCTCCCTCAGGCCTCCTCTTCCTCAGAAACAACCATCAGTCTTAACTGACTCCTGGTTGGACTCAGAGTAAATCTCTTCCCCTTCGAAGGCCTCAGTCACTTTTTCTGATAAGTGAGGCACGTGGGTCTGCAGACCTCGAAGAGTGCCATGAATCCTCAGCTGAGAGCCACCTTGCACCAGGCGGTCCTCTGGCTAGTCCGTCCTTGCTCAGGCCGGGCATTCCTGATACGAGGGGACCAGAGAGGGCTGCATGAGAAGCACACCTCTCTTTGTCAACCAGAGATGGTTCCTTAGGGAGACTTGTGAAGGCCTCATGGGCCTGGGCCTAAGTGCTTTCACATCTCACCACGAAGGGCAGAGCATCTTGTACTCAGCAAGTCACTGAATGTGAACTGTTCTGATTTCTTGTCTCCTGCATGGTGCCACTGGCCTCTGTCTCTTAAAGTTCACAGCCCAGGTGTTAGGAGTCAGGACTATAGGAATTAAGGAATTGTCTGGGTTTCATATCAATTCCAGCACAGGAAAATATGTTTATTGAAGGCTTCCTCAGCCATGTCACTCCCCAGGACTGTGACCTTGGACATAGAGGTTTGTTTAACTCTCTGTGCCTCAGTTTGCTCATTTGGAACATGGATATCCTACCCCATGTCATGGGCTTAGTGAGGATTAACTGGCAGAGCACATGTGCAAAGAAACACAAGCTTCTCCCTTCTCTACTCATAAAGCCCTTTCTGCATTGTTAAGAACTTTCCTTTTCATGGAGCCTCAGAACAGTCAAGGAAGGTCAGCAGGGGCCCCACCTCTTGGGCTTCTGTCTTTCATCACAGATGCCAGGGCTTGGCCCATCCAAGTGCCCTTTGGAACATTCCAGAAGGCTAGATCTTGGCGTTCCTCCTCTGCTCCCCTTTCCCTGACCTCCAGCTTAGCCCCACTCCCCATACCCAGGAGTCACAGCTGACCCAGGGATCATGATGGTTTTTAAAAGACCAGTGGCTCATTATTTCCTCCCTCTGCACTTTGGTCCAGTGGGCTGGGCTCAGCTCATTTGAGGTCAGGACCTGGGTTGGGGTGATGGGTAGAGCTCGGCCACAGAATATTTATAGGGGAGTCTGGAGCCAGGCTTCTTAACTTGTCCCAGATGTGACAGCTGTTGTGTCCCCAAGAACGTGTGTATCCCCACACGCACCGATCCAGGTTAAAAACTGACAGGTAAGAGTGATAGGTATCAGGAGCCCTGAGGTGCGGACACAGCCCCCAAAGCAGGAAGAAAGAGCACCCTGAGGCCAGAGCACAGGCTCCCCTTCCTCAGAGGGCTGGCCCCTGCCTTTGTATGTTGACAAACACATTGGCTGCCACTCCCACTCCTGCCATGGACTCCCTAGTGGCTGGGACATGAGCGTGGAGAAAAAAGAAAGGAAAAATAAGGGGTGCCTCCCCATGTTCTGAGTTTTAGGAGTCCCCTCTTTCACTGCTCTAACCAGAACCAGGGGGTCTCTTCTGCATCTCTCTCTCTGTGTCTCTGCACCAAGCACTCACTTCCGGGTTTCAGGTTGTGCTGAGTTCTGCTCAGGGGAGGCCCAAGGAAAAAATAGGCTCAATTCACCACCAGTTCAGTGGTACTTGGAATCCTGGTGCCTCTTACCCCCCAATTCACTTGCTGGTACTTACTGTTCAGAGACTTCAAATAGTTGTACCGTATACTCTGCTCAGGTTTTATAGTCTGTGGGAGACAGAGGCTGCCATGTGTTTACTGCATCTCTCCTGGAACTGGAACACAGTAAGATTTTAAAGCCCCATCAGGTTATAAAACACTTGGTCCTTCTCCTCTCTCCAGGAAGAAGGAGACAAGTCCTGGCTGACTGTCACATTGTCCTCCATCCCCATGAAAACACAATCACACCTATTCACTTATTCATTCCTCTCACAAATATTTCTTGAGCACCGGTTCTGTGCTGGGCCCCTTCTAGACACTGAGAATTCAGCAATGAAGAAACAGACAAAGCCACTGTCAGGCAAGGCAGTCAGAATATAAACAAATAATTAAATATATCATATGTAGGTGGTAAGTACTATTGTGAAAAATAAAAGAAGGTAAAAGGATGGGAGTGCTTTTTTTTTTTTTTTACAAAGCATGGACAGGCAGAGCCTCTTTGAATAGGTAATGAAATCTAAGGAGAAAGTAGAAAAAAGTGAGTTCTCTAAATATCTGAGGCAGAAGTATTCCAGGAAGAAGAAACTGTCAGGGCCCTTTGAAGATAGAGAAAGTATGTCCGTTCGGCAGGTCTGAGGAACAGCCAGGGGGCCTGTGTAAGCAGGGAGCACAGGGCAAGGAGGGGCGCTGTTGAGGATGAGGTCAGAGGTTGGTGGGGGGTGGGGCAGGTCACATGTAACCATGTAGGTCATTGTTAGGACGCTGGGGAACAGGGAGTTTGACACGGAGGAGTGGTGTTGCCTGACTTCTAATTTCAAAGGATGGGACTTCCCTGGCGGTCCAGTGGTTAAGACTCCGCCTTTCAATGCAGGGGGTGAGGGTTTGATTCCTGGTTGGGGAGCTAAGATCCCACATGCCTCGCGGCCAAAAAACCAAAACATAAAACAGAAGCAATATTGTAACAAATTCAATAAAGACTTTAAAAATGGTCCACATAAAAAAAAGTCCTTAAAAAAAATGTTTAAAGGATCAGTTGACTGCTCTTTTGAGAATAGATTTGGGCAGGAGAGTGGGAGGCCAAGAGGGAAGCAGAGGAATCATCTAGAAGACCATGAAATAATTCAGGAGAGACAAAACCGTGGATTGGTCCAGGGCGATTCAGATGGAGGAAGTTAGAAATGGTTGGGTTCTTAATATATTGATATGTTGAAGGTAGTGTGGACAAGAACTATTGACAGTGGCATTCAGATGGAGAGAGAAGATGAACGGTCAACTTGGCATTGCTCTGGAGACCGTTTGGCAATCACCCTGATGACCCAGCAATCTCCAGCTCAACATCCCTGACATGATATTCAGCCACTTAATGCATACTCCTGGGGAGAGAGGATTCACCACCTCACACAACAGCCTCACGCAGTCCTTGAAAGTTCTTTCTTATACTCAAAGTCTACATCTGTGCTTTCTCTCACTGCTCCTAAAGCAGTACAGGGCAGGTCTCCACCACCTCCCACACAGAGTCCTCCAGATTGTCTGGCTTCTCTCTCGGTTCGCATCCCCCATCAATGCCATTTTCAGTTGCTCTGGACATGAACACATTCCAGAAGGAAGTAGCTCTGGGTGCTCTACTTCCTTCCTCGGTAGAAGGGCCAGGGACTGATTGTTCTCTGAGGTCCTTCTAGAACATCATTCACAGATTATGGTAAATGATTTGCATTCAGACCACAAATTTAAATTTAGCAAATTCACTCAACCCTTACCCTTTTTCAGGTGGGAGGAATTAGAGAGTTAGCTTAGATCTTGCTTCTTACCACTGAGAAAGCCAAAGCCGTTAGAAGAGCATCTCCTTAGGTACCACCTGTCAGCATCCATGTCCACACCCCCTGCTTTCCCTCCCATTACAAAAATGGACTACCTGTGCTCCTATCTAAATTCAGCCCCTCCACTTTTCTGCTATATTCCACCCCTTCTCTCATGTTCGAGAACACTGGTGACCTGAGAGTTGGAGGGAACAATGGAATAGAACTAATATTTTTAAAATAAAATTTAAGAATCCTTTATAGAAATAAGAGAAAGCCTAAATTCATGTAAGAGCTAACCATGTGTCTGGGAAAATTGAGAATGATCAACTCAGAGACACAGCCTAAAAAATGATTAGACTTTAAAGACAAAGAAACCATACTCAAGGACTCCAGGCACAATACTCGTAATACGTACAAGAGTATGAAAATTATATTGGCATCAGGATATTTAAGAGCAACCTGCAAAGCAAGGCAAGAATGGAACATTATTTTCAGGTAACCAAAAGAAAGGAAACAAATTGTGAGTCAAGGACTTTATATGCAACAAAGCCATCATCTAATTATCAAGACTATAGAAAAATAAATTATATACGCAAAGAGTAAAAGAATCTGTGCAAATGAGCCCTTCATGGATAACCTGCTAGAGGATGAATTCTATCCAATCAAGAGATGACAGGGGAAACTTTGGCAAAAGAATGATGGAGGATGTCATGTATTTAAAGTGTATTTAAAGCATGTAGATCTAAAATTTCATGAACAAAGGTGGAAAATACTTTGTAAATGTCATATGTTCTGATAAAGTAGAAAAAAAATGCAACTTGAAATTTGAGCTAAGAAGGAAGGCAGTGGAAAGCAGAATAAGATCATTTTTGCATAGGGAACAGGTAGGAATCAAATGATACCATTTAGAATTGACTATCCAGATAGTAAAAGGTTAAGTAAGGAAAAAGGAGAATGAGGATATCTTAAAAGATATCAATGCAAAGGTAACTACCAGAACAAAATGTACACTTTTATAAATATCAAAGCAATTTTTTAAGAACAAAGGAGACATAGAGAAGGAAACAAAATAAATATAACATAATGCATGGACTAACTATAATACAAAATGTTGTAAGGAATTTACACCCAATATATTAGTCATATCAATAAAAGTAAAGGAGACTAACTTGCCTAGTAAAAGAAATAGATTTTCAAAATATCTTACAAAGGAAAACTCCAGTCTCTTCCATATACAGGAGAAACACTTAAAACAAAGTAATGCAAAGGCTAAAAAATTGAAAGAGGATGGGAAAAGTTATGCCAGCTAAAAAGAACAACTCTAAAGCAAGGGTAGCAAGCCTAATATTAGATAATGCAGAATTTAAGCCAAAAATATCAAACGACAAATAAAAACATTATACTGTAAAAAGGCACAATCTACAATACAATAAAATAGATCAGTTAGTAATATCTATGTACCAGATTACAAAGAAACAACCTATTTGTAAAATAGAAATTACAGCAATGCAAGGAGAAATAGATAGAAACAATAATGATAAGAGAGTTTTACACACCAATCTCAGAATGAGAAGGGCACATGAACAAAAAATAAGTATGAATAGGGAAGACTTAACCAACATGAATCATAAATTAGATTTCATAAATATGTATTAAATGCTGCACCCTTTAGGAAAAAATATACTTTCTCCTCAAGCAGACATGAAATATTCGTTGAAATTGATCATATATTATATCACAAAGGAAACATAAGTAAGTTCCATAGTAGAAATATTACAAACAGAATTCTCTGATCACGTGCAGTAAAAGTAGAAATAAAAAGAAAAAAATTTAAATGCCCTTCCAAAGATGGAGAGAAAGGGACTGACTTGACTCTCCCACTTAAAACAACAACAAAAAATCTGAACGAAATATATGAAACGATGGTTTTCAAGATACCAGACATCAAACCATGAAGGACTGTGATCCTGAAGAATTGGGAAACAAAATGAGATGAGTTCTACAATTCCATCAGCTTGGTGCCTGGAGAGAGTTTCCAGGCCACAGCACGGGGGGTGGTGGGGGGGTGGTGGTGCAGAAAGCCAGGCAGAGGCCAGTGGACACCCTGATTCGAGAAGCTGAGAGTCTGAGGAGATCAAGGTAGCCAGAGTTCACAGGACAGAGTACCAGAGAGAGGACAGTTGCAGAGGGTCCTCATCAAATATTCAACAGAATGCTGATAAGCACATACATGTAAGGAAACTACCTGTCTTAGTCCATTTGGGTCGCTATAACAAAATACCAAAGACTGGGAAGCTTATAAACAACAGAACTTTATTTCTCACAGTTCTGGAGGCTGGAAGTCTGAGATCTGGGTGCCAGCATGGTCCAGTGAGAGCACTTCCCTGGTCCCAGACTTCTCATTGTATCCTCACATGGTGGGAGGGGCTAGGAAGCTCTGTGGAGCCTCTTCAATAAGGCACTAATCTCATTCGTGAGGGTTCCATCCTTAAGACTTAAGCACCTCCCAAATGCCCCACCTACTAAAACCATCACCTCTGGGGGCTAGGATTTCAACATAAGAATTTGTGGGGAGTGGGGCAGACGCAAACATTCATCCACAGCACTACCCAAAGCTGCAGAAAGTACCTCCTAAAAGGATAAGAAGAGGGACTTCCCTGGTGGCGCAGTGGTTAAGAATCCGCCTGCCAATGCAGGGGACACGGGTTCGAGCCCTGGTCTGGGAAGATCCTACAGGCCGTGGAGCAACTAAGCCTGTGCTCTAGAGCCTGTGAGCCACAACTACTGAAACCCGAGTGCCACAACTACTGAAGCCCGTGCACTTAGAGCCTGTGCTCCCAACAAGAGAAGCCACTGCAATGAGAAGCTCGCACACTGCAACAAAGAGTAGCCCCCGCTCACCACAACTAGAGAAGCCCATGCGCAGCAACGAAGACCAAACGCAGCCAAAAATAAATAAATAAATAAATTTATTTTAAAAAAAAAGGATAAGAAGAAACACCGCCGGATACTCTCACAGAACCTAGAGTAGTGTCTGCTCCAACTAGCTGAACTGGAAAACCTCATAATTCATGTAAATTATATAGAGTACTCAGAAGGATCTTGCTTCAAAAGTGGGGAATAATTAGCCCTAGACTAAACATTGCAATGGCTCTATCTGACAAATCTTTAAACCAAGACCTGAAAGGAGGGCTTCCCTGGTGGTGCAGTGGTTGAGAATCCGCCTGCCAATGCAGGGGACATGGGTTCGAGCCCTGGTCTGGGAAGATCCCACATGCCGCGGAGCAACTGGGCCCGTGAGCCACAACTACTGAGCCTGCGCGTCTGGAGCCTATGCTCCGCAACAAGAGAGGCCGCGATAGTGAGAGGCCCGCGCACTGCTATGAAGAGTGGCCCCCGCTTGCCGCAACTAGAGAAAGCCCTCGCACAGAAACGAAGACCCAACACAGCCAAAAATAAATAAATTAATTAATTAATTAAAAAAAATAATGAGCTCTTTCAAATTTAAAATATTAAAAAAAAAAAAAGACCTGAAAGGATTGAACAGTTTCCAGGTAACTTAACTGCATCCCAGAACAAAGCTCAGGAATATTTATAGGAATACAGAAATATTCAAAACCCAGTAAACTAAAATTCCTAATGTCTGGCATCTAATAAAAAATTACCTGGTGTACAAAGAAACAGGAAAATATAACCCATAATGAGGAGAAAAATCAATTAATTAAAACCAACCAGAACTGGCCACAGATGTTAGAATTAACAAAGACATTAAAACAGTTATTATAACCATAATCTATATGTTCAAAAGTTAGTACAGAGACATAGAAGATGCAGAAAAGACCCAAACTGAACTTCTAGAGAGGAAAACTACAAGGCTTGACTTGAAAAATACAGTGGGTGGGATTAACACAGATTAGACACTAGAGAAGATTAGTGAATTTTTAAGACACAGCAATAGAAATGACCTAAAATGAAACACCCAGAGAAAACATAATAAGAAAACAAAATGAAAAGAGTATCAGTGAGCTGTAGGACAACTTCATGCTGCCTATTATACCTATAACTGGAGTCCCCAAAGGATAAGATAGAGAGAGACCAAAAAAGTCTGAACAAATATTGGCTTAAAATATTAAAAATATGATTAAAAAATATTAATCTACAGACCCAAGAAGGTCAACAAACCCCAAGCACAATAAACACAAAGAAACGACACTAAGCCAAATCATAATAAAATTACTCAAAACCAATGATAAAGAGAAAAGCTTAAAAACAACCAGAGAAAAAGACGTCTTACATACAGAGGAACAAAGACAAGGATGCTAGCAGATTTCTAGTCTGAAACAATACAAGCAAAAAGACTGTAAAGCAGCATCTTTAAAGTACTGAAAGGAGTAAACTGTCAAGCTAGAATTCAATACCCAGTGAAACTATCTTTCAAAAACTAATGCAAATAAATAATTTTTTAGCATGCAAGAACTGAAAGAATCCATGCCCTGCAGGACCACACTATAAGATTTGTTAAAAGAAGTCCTTCAGGCAGAAGAAAAGGATACCAGATGGAAATACAAAATTACACAAAGAAATGAAGACCACTGAAAATGGTAGCTATGTGGATACATATATAAATTTTTTTCTTATTATCTAAATCTCTTTGAGAGATAATAACATTTAAGAAAAAAAACTCCACTGTAGTGTGGAGTTTATAACATATGTAAAAGTGAACTCTATGACAGAGATAGCATAAAGGCTGCAAGGAGATAAATATGCTACTGAGAGTTTCTTATAATATATATGAGGTAGTATAAAATCACTTGAGTTAGGTTGTGATGAGTTAATGATGTATACCATAAGTCCTTAAGCAACCACTAAAATAGCAAAACAAAGAGTTATAGGTCATAAGCCACTGAAGGAGAGGAAAATGGAGTAAAAATTTAATTAATTAAAAAGAAAGCAAGAAAAGAAAAGAAAAATCAAGGATATATGGGACAAATAGAAAACAGACTGCAAGATGACTTTTTTTTTGACATATTTAAACTTTATATCAATAATCACATTAATGGAAATGGTCTATACACCCCAATAAAAAGGCAGAGATTTTTTAAATGGATGAAAAAGCAATCCCCACTATTGCTGACTACACAAGACTCACTTTAAATATAAAGACACAAATAAAGTAAAGGAATGAGAAAAGATATACTGTGCTATGACTAATCAAATGAAAGCTGGAACGGCTATATTAATTGAACGCAAAGTAGATTTTAGAACAAGGACTATTACCAAGGATAAGGAACGTAATTTCATATGCTAAATTAGAGGTCATAAAAATCCTAAATGTCTATGTACCCAATAACTGAGTTGCAAAATACATGAAATAAAAACTGATAGACAAGTCCACAATTATAGTTGAAAGTTTTAGTACCACTCTCTCAATAAATGATACAACAGAGACAGAAAGTCAGTAAAGATATAGGAGATTTGAACACAATAAATCACCTTGACCTAATTGACATTTATCATCCTCCATCCAAGAACAGCAGAATATATATTCTTCTCAAGTAAACATGAAACATTTACCAAGATATTCTGAGCCATAAAACAAGTCTCAATACATTTAAAAAGATTCATGTCATACAAAATATATTTTCTGAACACAGTGGAGTTAAAGCAGAAATCAGAAACAGAAAAATTGAAAATCCCTGTATATCTGGAAATGAACAACATACTTCTAAATAAGCCACAGATCGAAGAAGAAATCATAAAAGATAATGAAAGTATTTTGAATTGAATAAAAATGAAAGCAAAATTTATCAAAATTTGTGGGATGCTGCTGAAGCATTATCCAAAGGGAAATTTATAGCACTAGAGAAACACCCAAATTAGAAAAGAATAACCTCGCATCAGTAAACTCCCAGCTAGACTAATGAAGAAAACACAGATGAAACACAAATTATCAATATCAAAAATAACAGAAGTGACATTATTACAGATTCTATGGGTATTAAAAAGGTAATAGCAGAATATTTTGAACAATTTTATGCCAAATAATTTGACAACTTACTAAAGTGGAGAAATTCACTGAAAGACACAAACTCCCAAAACTTGTGCAAGAAGAAATAGATAACCTGAGCTATTTTAAAATTTTACCTTATAATTAGAAACCTTCAAATAAAAATCCTTTGGACCTAGGTGGTTTCACTGGTGAATTCTATCAACACTCAGAGAGGAGATAATACCAATTCAATACCAACTTTTCTAGAACATTAGAAAGAATAATGAAGAATGAGTTGAGAATATTACCCAACTCATCTTATGAGGCCAGTATAACCTTGATAACAAAACCAGGCAAGGACATTATAAGAAAATAAAACTAAAGACTAATATCTGTCATAAACATAGATGCAAAAATTATTAATACAATTTTAGCAAATCGAATTCAGCAAAATATTAAAAGAATAATATGTATGACCAAGTAGGATTTATCCCAGGAATTCAAGTTTGGTTTAACATTTAAAATAATCAATCAGTGTAATTTACCATATTAAGAAACTAAAAAGTAAAAGTTATGATCATATCTATGGATTCAGAAAATCACTTGGAAAAAAATCAAACATCCATTCCTGATAAAAACTCTAAGCAAAGTAAGAATGGAAGGGAACTTCCTCAACCTGATAAAGAATATCTTTGGAAAACCTACAAATATAATCACACTTAATAGTGAATAACTAAATGCTTTCCCCTGAAAAGAAGGAAACAAGATAAGGAGGTTGGCTCTTATCATTTCTGTTCAATATTTATTGAAGGCTCTAACCAGAGCAGTAAGGCAAAGAAGAAAACTAAAGAGCATCCAGATTATAAATAAAGAAATAAAACTGTTTGTATTTGCAGACGGCATTATTTTCTATGTAGAAAATTCTATGGAATCCACAAAAGCAGTTACTAGAACTAATAAGTAAGTTTAGCAAGTTTGCATGATATAAGACAGTAGACAAAAATCAATTTTATTTCTATATATTAGTAATGAACAATAGAACATTGAAATTAAATAAATACCATTTACAATAGCATCAAAAATGTGAGATATTTAGAAATAAATCTGACAAAAGATGGTCAAGACCTGTATACTGAAGCCTATAAATCATTGCTGAAGCAAGTTAAAATAGACTTAAGTAAATGAAGAGATACATCATGTGCATTATTTAGAAGACTCAATATTGTTAAGATGTGAATTCTCAAACTTACCATTAGATTGAAAGCAATTCCAATCAAAATGTCAGCAGAGTTGGGTTTTTTGTTTTTTTTTTTTTGTAAAAATTGACAAGCTGACTTTGAAGTTCACATCGGAATTAAAGAACCCAGAATAGCCAAAACAACTTTGAAAAGAAGAACAAAGTTGGTAGATTAATGCTACCTGATTTCAAGATTTATTATAAAGTTATGGCAATCAAGACAGTGCAGGATTGGAATAAACATAGGCAAGTAAATCAGTGGAACAGAAGAGAAAGTCTAGAGATAAGCCCACATATACATGGACAAATTACTTTTGACATAGGCACAATGACAATTCAGTAGAGAAAAGATAACCTTTTCAAGAAATGGTCCTGGAAAAACAGAATATCTGTATGTAAAAATATAATAATTTTCTGATATACCTTGCATCATATAACAAAATTAGGTTGAAATAGATTGCACACCTAAATGTAAAATCTAAAAGCATAAAACTTCTAAAGAAAACATAGGAGAAAGCATTTGCAACCTTTGGTTAGGCAAAGGTTTTTCAGATAGGATATCAAAATCATGACCCATAAGAGAACAAATTTATAAATTGTATTTCATCAGAATTCAAAACAGCCCCTCTTTCTTATACTCCTAAGAGAATGAAAAGACAAGCTACAGACTAGGATAAAATATTTGTGAATTATAGTTCTGGCAAAGGATTTATATACAGAATATATAAAAACTCTCAAAACTTAATAAAAATAAACCATACAAATCTATAAGAAAATGGGCAAAAGGTTTGAACAGGCATTCCACCAAAGAAGACATATGGGTGGCAAAAAAGCATATGAAAAGATACTCAAGATCAGTAGTTATTAAAGAAATGCAAATTAAAACCACAGTGACATACTACTCCACACATTTTACAATGGCTAAAATTTTAAAAACTGATTATGTTAAGTGTTGGTGGGATGTGGAGGAACTGAATCTCTCATATACTGCTCTAGGGAACATAAAAACCACGATCACTTTGGAAAATAGTTTGGCAGTTTCTTAAAATATACACACATCATATGATCCAGTCATTCTATTCCTAGGTATTTATCCAAGAGAATGAAAGCATATGTCCTTACAAATGTACACTAATGTTCATAGCAGCTTTATTTGTATTAACTAAACTGGAAACAACACAAATGTTCATCATCAGTTGATAAAATACTGATAGATAAACAAATTGTTGTACATATTTACAATGGAATTCTATTCCGCAATAAGAAGACATGAACACTAAAACATGGATGAGTCTCAAAATAATTATGCTGACTCAAAGAAGCCAGATAATAAAAGAGTACATACTGCATGATTCCATTTATATAAAATTCCATGAAAGGCAAACTAATCTACAGTGACAAAGCAGGTCAGTGGTTGCTTGAGGGGAATGAAGGGTGAGAGAGATTACAAAGGGATAAAAAGAAACTTGAATTTAATTGTTCACTCCCTTGATTGTAATGGTGATGATATCACTGGTGTTTAAAATTGTCAGAACTTATAAAATTGTATGTACTTTGAATACATGCAATTTATTGTATGTCAATTATATCTCCATAAAGCTGTTCAGAAAAGACTTTCAGATGGAAAAATATTTTTAAGATGTCCTTCCAACTGTAACTGAAAAACAATCTTTTATTAAACAATTCTTAGGTGAGAAAAATACCAACAGGAATTAGAGAATTCTGAAAAAAAAGGATAATCAAAGCACTAAATATCCTATTTATAAGACATATTTGAAGCAGAGATCAGAGAAAAATTATGGTCATAAACACCTATATCTCTAAAAATGGAAGAATAAAAATAATATAATTAAAATTTCACCTCAAAAACCAAAAGAAGGAATTCCCCCCTAAAAACCACAAGGAAGAAAATAATAAAGCTAAGTACGTAAATAGTTGAGACAGAGAGCAGGAAAGTAGTAAATCTAAACTATAAATTATAATCCCAGGGTGTTTTTGGAAACTGACTGATAGAGACAAAATAGTAGCTAATCTAATTTAGAATAAAATAAGAAAACATGAATTTATATAATAAGAATTGACAAGGAAGAAATAACCATTGATATATAGGAAAGTTTTTTAAAATGTGCCTACTTTCCACACATATATGCAAATAAAGTGGGTGGAAAGAGTAGGGGATTGAGTAAAAATTCACTGATTATACATTCTATATGGTTTGAAATTTAGAATCATGTTAATATTTCACATATTCAAAGAATAAAATTGAATCAACATGAGGGAAAAGATATTTACATCATCTCTAAGTATCTTCCAACAAATTACTTACTAATTACAAAAGAAAGAAGTAACAACTTTACAATGGTGAAATCTGGCTTAAAAACATTTTGATGAAGTGATGAACATTAGCCTAATCAATAATGGGACAAACCAACATCATGGCCCCCTATGTATTTCACTGACAAGGACAAAATTCACTTAGAGTTTTTGCCAAGGATGCACTAACTGAATCCAATCCACATGTAATACAATACAAAAGAAGAGGGAACTGTTCCAGATTAAAGAGACATGACAATTAAATGCAGAATGATGCTGAATTGAATTCCGGACTGGAAAACATAACTGGTACAAAGGACACTACTTGAATAATAGAAGAAATTAGAATATAAATTGTTGATTAAATACTAGTATTGCATAGATGTTAACTTTCCTGATTGTTAATGATACTGAGCTCATACAACAGAATTTCCTTCTACTTAGGAAAAAAATAACTATTGAAGAGTAAACACGCATGATGAAATGTAAATTACTAGTAAATGAGACAGAGAGAGAGAGAGAATGATAAAGCAAATATAGCAAAATGTTAACCATGAATAGATCTAAGTAAGCAAATATAGGAATTCATGTACTATTCTTGGAACTTTTCTATAAACTGGCAACTAAAACAAAATAAATGTTAAAAAATTGTATTCACACCTCTCCTATAGCACCCTTTATACCCATTAAGTACTCCAATTTCTATATTCCATAACACTTAAGTTCTAATATCAAATACATAGTATGTTTATCATGAATCTCCCTCCATAAAAATACAAGTTCTCAGGGACAGGAACATTTGCAATTTTGTACAACGAGGTAATCCTGTTTCTAGAACTGTACCTAGCATTTCGTAGATGTAAAATAGATATTCTTCAGTTAATGAATAAATGTATAATTGGTTAAAATAAGCTCTAGAGTCACATAAGTCAAATCCTTGTTCTTAGTGTTCCTTGATACAACATGGGCAAGTTACTGAACCTCTCAGGAACTTAGCTCCTAATAAGTATTTACTTCAAAGGGATATGAGGAGAGTGACATCCGCAAAAATTGTGCAGTAGGAACAAACTCGAAAAGTTTGTTCTCCACAAAAGCAATAAATAAACTGGCAAAAGCTGTGAGAATCAACTTTTTTCAAAACTCTGGAATTGAATCAAAATTTACCACAAGCAGAGAAATGGTTAATTGATTAAGAAAAAAAAAAAAGAACAGATGAGTCTAGATAAGAGAGCTTTGTGACATTTTAACTTACCCTGATACCATCTCCCGCTTCCCAGCTTGCAGTGGCATGAAGACAGCAGCTGGCATTCCTAGTATGTACCTGGAACCAGAGGGAGCAGAACAGACTTTATTCTCAAACAAATTGTGGTGTTTTTTTTTGACCCGTCTGGTGGCTCCTTGAAGAACCCTCTCAAATGGCTTGCTTTATCTCACCTCACTCAGAACAGTCCCAGGGTTGAAGTAGCAACCCAGGGAAAATTTGTTCAAAACATTTTAAGGCAAATGTATTAGCTTTTGCTTCCTGAGACTGGGAATAACGGTTGGGGAAAACAATAGACTAACCTAAAAGTTTGGGAGGAAAGGCTGGGAAATGAGATGATTTGGGGAATAAGGATTTTGAAAAGCAGTCACATATTTCTGGGAATCTAGAAGTCCATGCACCTATTCAGGGCTGGGCACATGCTCAGAAGAGAACTGAGAAGGCCCTAGGCTCTTACCTCTGGCTGAATTCAGGCTCTGCAGGAGCAGGGAGTGAAGGCTTAGGGGGAGTTGTAGTCTGCTTGGCTGAGTGTTGGAATGCATGTCCCAACACACACACACACACACGCACGCGCACACGCAGAGTCCATCTGCAAAGACTGGGGAATTTTTTTCTTTTAGTTCTAAGAGCATAAGGAAATTTCTCTTGAACCACTAACTGGGCATTAATCTAACAGAACAGACTTTAATGACCACACATAACAAAGGATACAAACTTTCCAAAACTAGTCCAGAAAAGTCAAAGAACAAGGGACATGCAAATCAAAACTACAGTGAGATGCCATTCACACCTACTAAGATGGCTATAATTTTTTTTAATAAAAGTAAAAAGTGTTGATGAAGGTGTAGAGAAACTGGAACCCTCATATATTGCTGGTAAGAATGCAAAATGGTACATCAATTGCATGTTGGCAGTTCGTCAAAAAGTTAAATATAGACTTATCATATGACCCAGCGGTTCCACTCCTGGATATATATCCGAGAGAACTGAAAACAGATGCTCAAACAAAAAACACGTGTACACAAATGTTTATAGCAGAATTATTCATAACCGAAAGGTGGAAACAATCCAAATATCCATCAACATGAATGGACAAAGAAAATATGGTATATCTGTGCAGTGGAATATTATTTAGCCTTAAAAAGAATGAAGTACTGATACATGCTACAACATCGATAAACCTTGAAAACATTATGCTAAAAGAAGCCAGACACAAAAGGTTATATACTGCGTGATTCCTTTTACATAGAACGTCTAGAAGAGGCAAATCATCAAAGCAGAAACCTGATTAGTGGTTGCTAGAGGCAAAGGGGAGGTGAGAATTGGGATTAACTGCTTAATGTGTATGGGACTCCCCGGGTTGTGGGGATGGTGTGTGACAAAATGTTCTGGAATAGTGGTAATGGTTGCACAACGTTGTGAAGCCACTGAATCATACTTTTAAAAATGGTTAAAGTGATAAACTTTATGTTATGTGAATTCTATTTCAATTTTTTTTTTTTTTTTTTTTTAATGGGATCTCAGTTCCCCCACCAGGGGTTGAACTCCGGCCTCTGCAGTGAAAGCTCCAAATCCTAACCACTAGACCACCAGGGAACTCCCTATTTCAATTTTTAAAGAAGCAATATGGGATGCTCAAATACAATGATGGATTTTGAACTTTTCAGGACTGAGTCTTTCAAAATAAGTGCCCAGTGAATATTCACACATGGGCCTCCTCCAACTGGCCTCTAAGACATTTTCCTATTCTCATTGGTCAGGGGCATCCTCATCTGCTCAGCAACCCTCTCCCACTGGCTGGATCCTTGATGCCAAGGCCCTGAGTGAGAGCCCGGGTCCCCCAGGTCCTGTGGCAGGGACACAAGGAAGCATGGGATAGTGGTAAACCGTCCTATAAGGGTCTGGGTCCCCAAGGGCTGGCTGAGACTGGGTAAAGCTTCCTCTATAGTGAGAGGCCTTTGGTTGGTGGGAAAAGGTCAGAAGTTGTCATTAGGGGGGTCTGAATTGCAGCTCTGCCCCTAACTCTTATGAGGCCTAAAGCTATTCACACCTCTCCTATAGCTCCTATAGCTGGATGGTGCTTTTCTCTGAGGTAAAATGGAAGTGAGGACTCTGGGATCACAGGCATCACATTATCAATGTGGTTTGATGGTCTGCTAAATATAAAGCGAGGGCCACTGCCCTCAGAGGCCAGACTGCAGTCTATCTACATTCTGGACGGTCTGCGGTCTCCCATCCCCTCCCACACCCCCAACTCCTTCTCACAGTGCTTGGCCCATCCAAGACTCAGAGGTTCCCTAGAAGCCCCCAAACTCCACGGAGTCCAGGCGGCCTCTCCCCCTACTCCTGCCTTGGGACTGCTGGTGTAGGACCAGTCAAAGGCTCTGGAAAGTTCTAGAAGGCGTGAGGCCATCCTCCGCTTCCCCCCTACGCACCGCAGGGGTGGGCAGAGGGAGGAGGGCCTCTGATTGGAGGAGGCTTGGTGGGAGGGTGGGGTGATGGGCGTGGCCAACGGCTGGAGGAGAAGCAGTTGTGAGCAGTTAATTTCGGGAAGCGCCTTGCACATTTTCCCTGCGATGGCACTGACTTAGTTGAGGAACAGGCTTTTGGGGATCCCCCCCTCCTCCAGGAAGATCAGAACTGCTATAAGGATGCAGGAAAACCCTTGAGGCCCAGGACGTGGAGAACTGGGCACCCTCTCCCTCAACCCAGGTTGGTTGCAGAAGTTGTGGCCGGAGGGTCCCCCAGGGCCACAGTCCTGCCGTCCTTGGGGCCTGGTGCTCCTGTCCCACCAGGAGATGGGCGGTGGTTGGCAGGGCCCTGAAGCCCCTCCCAAGCCCCCTCCCCCTGGCCTCTGGCCTCACCAGAACATTTCTCTGCTCTTTTCTCCCTTTACCTCTTATTGCCTCTCTCATGGAGGAAGGATTCCAGTCTCCCATCCCAAGGAGGAGAGCCACCTGAATGCCATGAAAGACACTGGGACTCCGGGGACAAGTACGTGCCTGGCAGAGTGACCTCCCAGCCCATTCCTGTGTGCCCTGCTCTGCGCTCTGCCGGCTTCTACCAGGCCTCTCTTTCCGGGTTTGAGGGTATTATCCTGGCTTCTTAGTCTCATTTCTCAACTCCCTTCCTGCTGTGATTCGTGAAGGGTTGGGGTGGACAAACTGGAGACCTGGGGGGTCAGGGATCTCAGTTTCAAGTCCAAAGACGTCCCTCTAAGCTCTGTGTGATCATGGGAAATACACTAACCCCATCATGAGTATGTGTTCTCACCTGGAAAGTGACAAAATCATAATGCTAATTCAGAATCTTGGTGAGAATGGGAGTGATTTATGTGAGTGTCTTTTGAAGATGGATGTGCTACAAATTACTTATTGTGATTTTAACTCTGTTCTTCCCACTCTCCGCCACCCAGCTGCTGCCTTTCTATGTACCAAGTTTCTTCTGATTGCCTTTTTACTTCCACAGGATGGGTCAGTCAACAAAGAGCATGGAGGCAGCCCTCTTGTCCACCCCGCCATCTTCTAGGAACTGGGAAGCACCCTTCAGGAGTCCCCGCTCCAGCGGACCTTCCCAGGCTCCTTCCTTCCCAGCCTTTGCTGTGGCATTAGCCATCTGGGAAAGGAGCTGCTAGTAGGACGCCGACTTCTGTTCCCGGCACCACTCCCACCCCTTCCCCCCTCCAGATATCCAGTACTCTACCTTCAGGGAGGAGACGTGAATTTCAGGCAGCAGGAAAAAACCCGAGCCTTCAGGGTTATGGTTCCCTCCAAGGCCAAGGTTCCCATGATCCTCAGTGGAGAGGGCTGGGCTGGGCCCCTTCCCTTCCTCACTCTTCTTTTCCCTTTTTGTCCCAGAGCCCCGCTCTGACCCCAAGGCTTTTCCATTTACCATCAACATGGAAACTTGACTCTTCACACAAGTATACTCTTCCTCTTTTGTGCATTACGTTGTTCCTCAAAACTGCCCTTCCATGCAGGAGGCCTGTGGGGCTCAAGGGGCCTGGTCAGTCAGCTAGGCCCCCCTTTTGGGCCTCTCACACCACAGGTCGAGTGGAAAAGTTTAATAAAGTCTTCATGTCCTTCTCGACCACTGGCTTGTGGTCAGTGTGCTGATTCGGAAGTGAAGACTCAGAGGGATCCTTCCTATGCTTCCCACCCAAACCAGGTGGATGGTGTTTGTGCCACAGGGAAATGCAAAGAGGGGCAGGTTGGAGGGCTGTTAAAATGGGCACCCCTGGCCCTCCCACCTCCCCCTTTGAATAAAACTCATCACTGTCTCATCTAGGGACCTGGCACCAGCTGGTTTACCAGACACCTGGCAGAGTTTGCCGAGCATTTGCGTTGTAATAGGGCAGGAACTAAAGGAACAAATTTATCCACCAGAATGTCAGGTCAGGAGGAAGGGTGTAGGAGTGGGTAAACAGCGATTCATATTGAGGTCCTGGAATTTTATTAGTTACTATTTTTATAACTTTGTTCTTTTAGTCCTTGATTGAGGATAATGGGAACAAATCACAGGTGGGAGGGCACGGAGGGGGCTGTTGTCCTCATTAGAGTGGGAATGGGGGAGTACAAGTATGCATCATTGGCCTGTGCTGTGCACCTGAGAGGTGGGGGCAACTCTCCTGGATCCCACACCTGGGAGTGAAAGTCCCAGAACACAAAACATCAGCTTACTGGGGCCTCAGAGGTTGCCCGGTGCCCCTGCCCCTCTCCCCTACCTGTTTTCCCCGTGTGCCATGGAGACCAGAGCTGATTTGGCAAGAGAACAGACATCCCTAAGACTCCCCAACTGGGGCCCTGGTTCTGTTCTCTTCTACCCCAGTGGTGACCACAGAATATTCTGGGAGTTGTCTTCTGTTATGACTCTGGGGGCCTTCTAAGGAGCAGTAATGGTGGAGTCTGTACAAACCTGGAGCTCATTGACGCACAGGGCATGAGTTCTTCACGTGTTCTTCATCTATTCTCTTCCTTGGTGGACTTCGGAATTAAAGGTATGGACTCATTTATAATCATGATACCACCTGGCAGGGATATTGGTGCATGGAGGGCTTATTTGGAGACCTCTGATCTTTCCAGCCCCAAGACTCTGGGCCTGAGATGCATGTAATAATCACTAATGTCCTGTAATTTATAACAGTGTTATCATTGATCCATGTCATTACTCATCGTGAATTGGTGACTTCTCAAATCCTATGGGTTATTTGTACCGTATAGAGCTCTGTGATTTACAAACACAAAAATCGTTGGAGGTAGAGAGATACTATGCTATTTTACAGATGAGGATACTGAAACGGGAAAAAGACCCAACTCCCTTGAGCGAGGGGGTATGCAGTGCACTTGCCATGTTGGTGCTATATTACTCCTCCCCTGTCTCCAACCCTCACACTTTGGAAAGTGAAAACAAAAAAGAAAACAGGCATCTGGGGATTATTTAACGCTCAGTTTGTCAGGACAAAGTTTAAGGACTCTTAGGAGGCACTGGGACAGGCACAGAGAAGTCACTAGATATTTGCTCAATCCGTTTCTCCATGTCTTCTGCTTTTTAATGTTACATTTGCTCTTAACCCTCATTGCTCACCTTCCAGAAAATTTGCTGAAATTCTAATGTCCTTTGCTGTTCCATAGGTTACTTTGGGGCAACTCCAGTTTTCAAGTGATTACCTAGCCCTCCCCCTAACTAGTTGTATGACCTGGCAGCAAGTCATTAACACCTGCCTGCGTGTCTGTTTTCTCAGTGAGAAAATGGGTGATCTAACCCATTTATGAGGTGCTTACTACACTGGTTGGTAAATAACACTAGTTCCCTCGCTCCTGCTTGGACAGTCCTTTGTATTCTGTCAAAAGCTTGCCTATTTATGGTGTGTCACAACCAAAAGGAAAGAGTCCCAAGTCCTCCCTCCCGTAGCTGGTTCAAGACCAACCCAGATACCATAAAACTTTCTGAAAGACTTCCATCCTTCTGTGCAACAGCCCGCCCCCCGGAGACTGGGTGTGACAGGTCAGTGCACCTGGAACAATCTGAAAGGCCTGGGGCTCATTGCCTTCCACCATCCTCCACTCATTTAGTCTCCAGCCATCCCCTCGTGGAGACCTGGAAGGGACAAGCGGACTTGATGGTGAGGCTGTGCCCCGAAGCCTCCAGTATTCATGGAGAAGCCAGCCCTTCCTTCCTTCACTAGACCTTGAAATGCAGGTGTAGACATAGCCACGATTTTCCAGTGTGCTTCTCTCTTCCTACACGGGGTCAAGAGTCTTTGCCGGACTAGTTCCTTTGAGGAACTAGAGCCTCAGAGCGTACAGCACAGTCACTCGAATCCTGAAAACGACCTCAACTCCCGGATGGGCCCTGCTAGCCTTCTGGCCTCACTAGGTAGACGGCCCTCAAGGACACTCCATGTGGAGCCCAAGCCCTGTCCTCTGCTCCTCCCCCCTCTTCTAGATGTGGACGGCACACGGGCTGGATCCACACCTCGGACCTGTGCAGTCGTGTCCTCCCAAAAGCTCTTCTGGTCCTGCCCCTCATCCCTGCCCTACTCGTCCTTGCCTGGACCCGTCTCACGTCCCTTCTTTGTTGCTTAGCCCACAGTGGATGATGGTGTCTAACCCCTGTCCCAGCTGGACTGGCCCTGGAGGGCTGAGAGAGCCTCATGTCCACAGAGAACCCCTGGCAGAGCTGCCCTTCTCAGCCCTATCTCTCAACTTTCCAGGGTCCTATAGCCTTTGTCTGCCTCTCCAAGACCTGCTTGCGGGGCTACTGTCTTTCCTACCTCTGGCTGCCTTCCTACCTATTGTGGCAGCCAGCACTGTACCGGCTGAGTGTCAGTGGTGTGGCATGAAGAGAACTCCAGTTGTGGGGTCAGAAGATACAAGGTTTGAGACCCACTTCTGCTTTATAAGCTCTATAAGAACTTGGGGGGAAATGGACAACTTTCATCCTCAATTTGGAAAATCTATAAAGTGGGGAAAGCAGTAATGTGTAAATTGGAGTTTTTTTTTTTTTTAAAGACTTATTTATTTTTATTTATTGATTAATTGATTGATTGCTATGTTGGGTCTTCGTTTCTGTGCGAGGGCTTTCTCCAGTTGTGGCAAACGGGGGCCACTCTTCATCGCGGTGCGCGGGCCTCTCACTATCGCGGCCTCTCTTGTTGCGGAGCACAGGCTCCAGACGCGCAGGCTCAGTAATTGTGGCTCACGGGCCCAGTTGCTCCGCGGCATGTGGGATCTTCCCAGTCCAGGGCTCGAGCCCCTGTCCCCTGCATTGGCAGGCAGATTCTCAACCACTGCGCCACCAGGGAAGCCCCATAAATTGGAGTTTTTAGGTAAGGAATGGAAGGAACGATAAGCCACGTGAAAGAATTTCTTTGTAATAGTGAGACGCTGTACAGTCTAACTCTGCTGCCGACCGTGTATCTTAAATGTCTCCAGTTATGTTTCATCTCTCATGATTCCGCAGACAAGTTGGAGGTAGGGAAGGAAACTTGGTTGACCACCCCTGGAATTGGATACTCTTGCCTGGGCCCACTCCATCTTGTTCTTTACTCCAAACCGAAGATGGAGGTGTTCAGACAAGAAGATCTTGCTTTTTCATGCCTGGCGCAAAGCCGCACTTTCCAGAAATCTTAGGGAGGTGGAAGGCCCTAGAGCTCAAGAGAAAAGTCCCAGCCTCTGCTTCCCTAACGGGTCAGGGCTGGACTAAGCTACAGCTGTTTGCAGGATTCCTCAGAAGCTAGAATCTCATCAGAACGCTTGAAAGTGTGAAGATCAAGGAAGAATTTGGCCCCTTGATTGCTGCTGAGGTCCTCTCCACCTCCTCCCAGACCTCTGGGGTGACCCACAGTTGTCTCCATTTACTCTCGACATGGAAGCCAAGCTCTTGGTGTGTGGGGGTCACCTAATCCCCAGCATCGTGTCCTGCTGCCCTTCCTGAAGCACCTGTGCACCATCAGCTCTCCCAAGGGGCCTGTCCAGCTATGCGCACTCTAGCCAGCCCCCTCTGACCTCCAGATGGAGTGAAATATTTCTCTAACATTCTTTCTTCATTCAAGTTGGGACTAATGTGCTGCTTCAGAAGTAAAAACCCAGCTGGGAGCCAATCTTAATCTTCCCTCCTCAGGCAGGTGGATGTTGTTTGTGCTACAGGAGACCTGGATGTTAAGGAGAGGCTGCCTGGGGTCACCCCACCACCCCTCGGAAAGTGCTCACCGCCGGACTCAAGTGGGGACCCTCTGGCCCACTCTACATCCTTGAACAGAGCCGGCCTCTCCCTGGATGGCTTACCTGGCACCTGGCAGAGTCTTCCCATGGGTATTTACATTGTAGAAGGGAAAAAGTCTTTTAACCCAAAGGAATAAAGAAAAGCCAATGGGAGATTTTTAGTGGCGGCATTTGTGTCATTCCAGAGCCCTGGTTGTTAGATTTTCGTCACTATGCCAGATGTGAGATAAGGGTGAAGTGTGAGCAGGGATTGGGGAACCGATGAGTGAGGGAACCCAGGGGAGAGGTCTGGAATCTTCCAGGTCCTTCTAGCTGCTGGGACAGTGGATCTCAGAACACAAAGGAGTATCAGGGGCTGCAGAGGCTACCATGTGCTTTCTGCCCCTTTCCTACCTCCTTCCTTCTCTCAACGTCATGGTCAGCGTTGACTCAGCAGGGGAACAGCCCCTCCACAGATTTTCCCAGGCAGGGCCCTGGCTCTGTACCTGGTTTCCTACCTACCTGTGGTTTGGCCACAGCAGTCTCTGAAAGCTGCTTTCTCTCTGGGCTCTGGATTTCTCGTGAAGGCAGGAATAATGGTTCTGCAAGGGCCCACCAGGAATACGGAAACATAACCATCCGGCACTGGTCTGATTGGAGTACAGGGAGCCACAGCCTGCCTGGGTAAATTCTCAAATTCCTCCTGCACGATCTTGCCTGTAGTAAGATTAATAACAGTTTTCATGGATATTGAACAGGGGATTCTAATACCCACTGAGGGAGGCTAGAGTGGATGACCTCTAATAGCTCTGTGAGTCCTGGGATTCAGTGAACTTGAGATACCTATTATTATCACTAATGTGCTATAATTTATAATAATGTTTTCAATGATGCATACCATCAATAATAATGACTTTTATCACTCTGCCTTTTCCAACCTGATGTGTGATCTATATAACTAAATGGTAACTCCTCAGGCGTACTTACTGAAGTTGATGCTTACCATTGATATTTTACAGGAAAGGAAACTCAGGCCAAGAAATAGGCTCTGAATCCAGCTCCTCCCACTGGATGGCCCCTCCCCACCAGGAGCAACTGCACCTGCCTTGGGCTACTCAGGACCCTCCAGTTCTTTGCAACTGCCCCTCCTGCCCTCTTCCAGGACTGCTTTGTTGTCTCGTTCCCCCTCCCACCCACCTCAGAAGCTCCTGGGCAGCTAGAATTGTCTCCTCTGTCCCTGCTTGTCCAGTACAGGATTCCAGGCCTGGCTGGGCCCATCTGACCCAAAGCCATTCACTTCTCCATGCTGGTCCCTTTGGAAATTAAAATCTAGTGAATTCTTCCAGCCAGAGGTGCCACGTGGGTTTCTGGCCAATCCATCCACCCATCCATCTCCTCCTGGATAGTGGGTTCTTCAGAGCTATAGGTTATCTTAAAACGAGTGAAAACAGGCCATCTTTGTAAAACCAGAGATCTAGAAACCAGCGAATGTCCCTGCCCCTCGGAAGTGTGTAAGGCTCTCCAGTGCATGCCCAGTGTCCTTCACTTTTATTTTGATTTCTCTCGATACCGGCCACAGTGCAGGGCACACAGTAGGTCAGCAAATGCGTGCTGAAAACACACAGCACTGATTTCTCCAACTCTCTCACTTTTTCTGCTGGACTGTTTTCTCAAATTCAAGGTTTATGTACCAGGACTCAGGCCTTTGACCTGAAACCCAGCCAGCTCTGCATTTCTAATGGTCTGTGCAGTTCTGTTAATAACTTCAGTGTAAATCAATGTATTGAGTGTTTACCCAGCTCTGCCACTCACTAGCTGTGTGACCTTCGGCAAGTTATTTAACCCCTCTCTACCTTAGCTTCCCCAGTGGGGATGATAATGATACCCACTTGATTGAATCGTTTTGATGATAAAGTGAAATGATCTATAGCAAGCTCTTAGAATAGTGCATGGCACATAGGAAACTCAATGAACAGCTGTTATCAATTTAATTTTGCAGTTCAACATCCACTCGGAAAATGCCAACCTTGTGTCAACCTAATGAAGGGATAAGAACTTTCTCATAATTAGTCAGGGTAGGTAAGGCAACGAGGCCATCCTTGGTAGACAGGCAGAATCATATCCTTGAGAGATTCCCCAAAGGAATATGTGGGAAAAAGTATGACAGAGAACCCAGGAGGGGAACATTCAAGATTACTGGATGTAAATGAGGGCTTAATTCTCTTCTTCTTGGTAATATTCCTTCTCAAATGGTGAGCAAGATACTTGCTTGTTACCAGGACATGCCAAGTCAGTGACTGAGGGGACAGGTGTGGGGCTCTGAGGTTTTGTCTCATGAGAAAGTGGGAATGGCCTCAGGAAGGTCAGCTGACAGAGGTAACCACGGTTTGGGGAACAGGGGACATCTCGGAGATAGCACTGGCCATTCAAAGGAAAGAAAACTCACCCTTGCAAAACATATAAATGCTGGAGTCGTTGCTGGGTGCGCCAGGGAGCACCAATGAACACATGTTACAGAGGAGGTGGCAAAAGAAGAGGGGGTATGATCGTCATCACCTAAGCAGATGGGCAGCCTGGACGGAGGGGCCCAGGGCTGTGGGAGGCTGGTCAGTAGGCTGACTGGCTGTGGACCAGATGGGCTTGGGGATCCCATGGAGATGGGTGTAATGCCAGATTCACCCCCTCATCAGTAGGGAACCAAGTGGGTAACTGCGGGAGACACTGACATCTCAGAAAGGGGCTGGCTAGTGAGATCTTCCTTGCTGCAGCCCCAGAGAGACTCCAGCACAAAATGGTGGAGAGATTGCTGGCTCTGAGTCACTCGGACTACATTTGACTGTTGGCTAAAGGGATCAGATCAGTTATCCCAACAAAAACAGGAAAATAACCAGACAAGAGCCTGCAATCTGGGCCCATTTCCCCGGAGTCAGCGAGCAGAAGAAAGATGCCAAACGTTGTCCCAAATGAGGACATGGCTGTTGCACCTGTGGGAAGATGCTGAATGGCCAGGACGGGGATCACAGGATAGCTGCAGAGGTAAAGCTCAGCTCCCCTCTTTGGTCTGTTGGGAAGAATATCAATTTCCCTCTGCCAGAGGCTGCAGGGAAGGGAAACCTATGAGCCTTGTAAACATTCACTGGCTGTGAGTTGGGGGACCTGAAATAAGATAATGAAATAAGCTGAGAAAATAAGATCTTTGGTTTAAAGGCCGAAAGCACGAGTAGATATTTTTAAACTGAGAAGGGGGCAGTGTTCCTTTGAGATGTTTGCAGAGCAACCTGGATGGGTCTGATTCTATTACGCAAAAGTAGAAGCCTCAGGTGTTTACCTGTGAGAAGCCTTCTTGTCACAACGAACTTCTCCTGCTGCCAGCTGCATCACACGGAACGTTGCTGGGTTTGGGATCTGGGTGTGCTGTATAAAATTGTGTGTTCAGGTTTTGACTGCTGCCTGCCAAAAGTCTTTTCTTTTGAATAAGTGTGTCTATTTTACCAGCAGCCACTTGCAAACCCCCACGGCTGCAAGAACAGAGGAAACCCCACCCAGTTTGCTGAAGCCCTGAGACCTTTACTGCAGACACACTGAGAACAGAGAACAGAAGACACGGAAGTACTCAGGCTGTACTTATGAAAAGTCTATACCCACAGACTCTGGGAGAAAAGTTACTACCCATTTGGGAAGGGGGACATCTGAGACAGTGACCTTCCTCTTACCTGGTTAGAAATGATGTCCCTTAAAAAAAAAAAAAAAAAAAAAAAAGCGAGTCTAAGTTATTTTGGAATTTCAATGCTGTAATTATGGCAAAATGAAAAAAATCTCCTTTGAGGGGAATCTGAGGGATGTGTCATTATCCAGAACTTGGGGAGAGGGGGTCGAACACTTGCCAGAAACTCAGTAATTCAGCCAGGCTCAGAGTGTATCAGCTACCTCTCTTCTGTGAGAGATCAGAGAGCTAAAGGCTTCTCTCTGTCAGGAAAGAGGATCTGGGTAGGCAAGCATCTCTCCTGATAGGGACAAAAGTTTTGAATTAGGAAGAGGCGAGAAGATGGGTTTGGACATTAGAGTGAGCTGGTGTTAGGTTTTCTGTCTTAAGGGTACAAAGTTACAGGTTTTCAGGGCAGAGGGGGCCAGATGAGGCTGGAGGTTGGAAAGCTATTAAACAAGGGACCTCTAGAGGTCACCAGGCCAGGAGAAGGGATGATCAGGGGAATTTTCCTGGGATGGGAATGTGTTACAAGCCAAAAAGGGCCAGAAAGGCTAATGCAGGGGTCAGAGGAAACCAATTAACCAAGGGGCCCTTGCCTGGAGTCAACACTCTGAGAATTTTAGCAGAGCTTCGGGCCAAACCCAGGGTTTCCCGATCAGGCTATAAATTTGAGTACTTCAGTCAGTATAAAATACAGTCTGTAACGAATGAGTTGAAGGGAGGAAGAAAGGATAGGGGAGGCCGTGTGATGTCATGCGAAGAGCTAAGGCTTGCAGCCATGTGTGACCTTGGGCAAGTTACTTAAGCCCTCTGAGCCTCAGCCCCTTCATTTGTAAAACTGGCATAATAATAGTTACCTTGAGAGGCTGCAGTGAGGATTCAGCGAGACATGCATGTGAAGCAGCAACACAGGACCTGGAACTGCAGGTGCTCAGTAACCGTTAGCTTCCTTCCCCTTCCAGAAGCTGTGCTTGCAAGTCAGTGGTTGTATGTGTAGAGCTGCACTGTACCAGCCCCATGTGGCTCTCAAGCACTTTAAAGGCAGCTGGTTTGAACTGAGATGTGCCATGTGAAACACACATCAGATTCCCAACACTTTGTACAAAAAAAAGAGTAAAATATCTTATTAATCATTTTATAGTGATTATTCGTTGAAATGAAAATATTTTTATATATTGGGTTAAATAAACTATATTGTTAAATTAATTTCACCTGTTTCTTTATACTTGATTTAATGGGCTACTAGAAAATTTAAAATTACGGTGAGGTTCACACTTTAATCCTCTTGGACAGTGATGACCTAGACACTAGAGGAAGATAGGGTCAGGAAGCTGTGTTCCAGAAGCTCATTTGTTTCTCTACCGTGGGTCTGTGCTTTGGTTTGTTGTCCTGGTTCCCCAGTAAAAGACCCTTTTGAAAAAATGCCACCTTGGGCTCAAAGTGGGTGGAAGGTACTCGGGCTCCCCTAGTGGCTACGTGCGGTAGTGGCCATCCGGGGAAAAGGAGGCAGGGCTGGAAGGCGACAGAATGGAGGGATCAGGGTGTAGCCGGGGATGGACTATTCCTTCCTAGCCTGGAACTTAATTCCAGACCCTCTACTGACCTTTACTCCAGGAGGGCGGCCCCATTCTCTCTTATTTCAGAAGGCTCCCATCTTATACGTGAACTTGGCAGGAAGCAGGCTCTCACTAGGCGGTACCAAACACAGGTGTAAGGGAAAATGCCACCTCAAAGCCACCTTCAGAAAACCACAGCGTTTCCAGAGAAATAAACAACAGACATTCACAGACACAGGAATGTTCTTTTTTTTCCTCTCTCCCAAGAAGTGTGATCCGTTGTTGTTTTTAAAACTGTACATTTTACTGTACTTTTTTTTTTTTTTTTTTTTTAGCAAAAGAGAAGATTGGCATCTGTATTCTGCCCACAGGGATGTCACTTTCCAAAACTCCAAGTCAGAAACCTGACAAACACAAGCGTGAGTACATACCATGTCACGACAGAGCTCGGAGCCGCTGATGAGGACAGACAGTTGATTCCCCCCCTTCCGATGTCCACCACTTTCCCTCTGGGCATCTGAACCCAAAGGCAAAAAGAGAGGTGGTATTTGGGGTCACTTCCTCAATGGCTACATTTAGAAAGGCTTAGTGAGAAAGTGCAGAGGGAAAAAGGAGTGGAGGAAAACGGGTCCGAGAAAGAGGGAGGATGGGAGAAATTTCAAGTCACCGAGGCTAGGGGCGCCCTCATGACTGCAGAAAGCATGTGCTCTGGCACCCGGGCTGAAAGTTAGCTTGTGGTCTCAGGAAGAGACTGGCCTGGACTGTTAATGGCCTGATCTGTTAATGTCCTGGTCAGGACCAGAAAGGGACTGGGGGAGGCAGAGAGGCACCAGGAGAAAAAGAATGAAGACAGGAGAGTAGAGGGAAGGGGAGGAGAGAAAGGAGGAGGGGGAGAAGGATGAAGGCATGGGATTTGGAGGCTCCTGGGAGGAGCCAGAAGGCAGTCCTGCATAGACAGCTCCCCGCCCTCTCCCTGTGTGTTCTGGGCGGGGTTGGGGACCACCAGCTCAGCTCCAGGTCTGAGCCCATTAGAACGTTTCAGCCCCAAATGGACTCACCTGTATGCTTTGTAGGCTGTGTAGTCAGCAAGTGGCGGAAGGAGGGCGAACAAGAGACAGAGGCTAGAGATCTATGGCAGATGCTCGGGAGAGGAAAGAATGAGGTGGGGAGAGGTAGTGCGTTGACAATGAGGAGAGACCTGGAACAGACAGGGACCAGGAGAGACAGAGATGCGGGGAAAGACCTTTAGATGCTTCCAAAGCCTTTTCTCCCCCGCCACGTCTCGTCTGCCCCCTCTGGCCACTGTCTGGGAGCGCGGGGGTCAATCCCTAGATGGAAAGGAGCCCGTGTGCCCCTCCCATCGCCATCCTGTCATTTCCATGATGGATCCTCCTCATGAACGGCATCCATGGAAGGCATCCCCCGTGTCCCCATGTCCCACCCTGAGCCACCTTCTTCAGGAACAAACAAGGGACAGACTTTGGACATAGAAACACCCTACCTACGGTGAAGACAGGGTAATGGATTTCAAGCACCACCCCCAGGAGGTAAGTGGCCTTGGGTCCTGCCCTGACTTGGTCACTAATGCACTATGTGACCTTGGGCAAGTCCTTTAGACCCTTGGGGGAAAGGAAGAGAGGGTTAAGGATGAGATGATCGCAAACACCTCTTCAAGCTTCAAAACCCTACAGTTCATTTAGTCATGAGGCGTCCTTAGTCCTTCGAGCTGGAAGGGAATTGGAGACTTGGTATGATCGCAGTATTTTATGAATTAGGAGGCTGAGGTCCAAAGAGAGAAAGGGTCTTGCCCACTGTGTTTAGCTGGTTATTCGGTGGTGGCTCTGGAACCCAAACTCAGAGCTTTGGACGCCGTGTCCAGCGCTCCTTCTGCCACCCCACTCTGCTCTCCTTAATTAAGAGAAGCCCTCTTGCCCCCCCCCACCCCATGTCCATGGGGACTCCCTGTCCCAGCTTCCCCCAAAGGAGGCAAAAATCCCAAAGCAACTCCAAAAGTTAACATCCCTTATGCCCTTGTGTCTCATACAAACCCTTCTCCCTCTCCCGCACGTAGAGTTCTGGAAGTTACCCTTCTAGTTTAAGCTGATGTGATGGGTGTTTGAGAAGCAGAGGAAGCTGGGCCAGGGATCGGGGAGGTCACTCATCCCTCCCAAGTGTGGGGACTCTTGGGAATAATGAGGCGTCTGGGCGGGGGACTCCAGTCTTCCCGCAAACAAACGTGCAACCCAAATTATTCCCTGCTCTTCTCAATTGGCAATGATCGCCCACCACCAGGGCTGCTGGGAACCCGCTTTCGTGTGTAGAGTAAACTCTCCGTTATCCGTGTCACTGAAGAGGAGGAGTCGGAGAAGTGGAAGAAATAAATTAAGAAATAAAAACAACACCGGAACCATCAGCAATGCAAAGCCGCTTGCTTATAGGCTACATTTGTGATTAGAAAGGCAGGAGCCCCGCCTTTCCAAACACTCAGGGCTTAGTCTGACATTTGAGCCATCGAGTCTGCTTTCCCTGAGCACAGCCCGATGGGCGGTGGAGGACTGGCCTGGGAAGGTGGTGTGAGTGGTGTGGTGGGGAGGGGAGGCCATTGACAGGGAGACAAAACTGTCCCTGGATGTAAACATCACCATGGAAACGCCACAAAGACTTGTGGGTAAAGATGCTTTCCTCTTCTCTCACCCTGACAGGGTGGGAGGGAGGATGCCCACTCCACCCCCCCACCAGGCCTACACCGTGCTCTCCATCACCCACTCGGAGCTGCCAAAAGTTCCCCGGGCCCCTGCCAGGTCACTCTCCTCAAAGGGCAAGAGCATGCCGTTGACAGAGAGGCTGCGCTTTGTCCAGATGTTCGAGACCTTCCGAGGGGGGCTGTAGCCACCAGGGGCGACCCCTCCTGCAGCCGCAGCCGCAAAGTCCCCCATGTCGAAGGAGTGACTGCGTTTGGCCTTGCCCTCCAGGGGCAAGGGGAGCAGGCTCCTGGCCCGGGCCGCGGGCGGCCCCAGCAATGGCTCTCGGTCCGAGGGGTGGCCCCTGGCCGACGTCCCAGACCCTCTCCCGCCTGGAGTCCTGGAGTCCAGCAGCTCCTCCTTTCTCTGACTTTTGAGGTCCAAGGAGGCGAAGGCCCCCATCAGGCGATCAAGGTTGGGCTTGGGGCGGGGGGCGGGGGGTGGGAGCCTCCAGGGGCCCCGTCCCAGCCCTGCAGCCTCCCCCATGCCCAGGGAACTGGAGGAAGAGGAGTCGCTGCCTCGGGCCAGGCCGGCGCTGAAGTCCATGAGCTCGTGGCGCACCACCACCTTGGGCGGCCCGGGTGCGGGGTCCCCGCTGGGTGCGCTGCCCAGTGCGGGGGGCTGGGCCCCATTGGTCTGCGAGTGCATGTTGCTGACGGCGGCCGCCGGCTTCCCGGCGCCCTCCTGGTTGCAGACCTTGTAGCGCACCATGAGGATGACGATGAAGACCAGCAGCGTGGCCACGATGATGCCGCCGATGACCAGGATCATGGTGCCGCCCAGGATCTGGCTGTGCAGGGACTGGCACTGCGGGTAGTCGGCCTTGGTGAAGAACTGGGCGCAGCCCACGATGTTGGTGGCCGTGAGCGTGGTGGCCGTGTCATCCCACATGGCCAGCACGCACAGGTCGTAGCCAGTCCCTGACACCAGGTTGTTGACCACGAAGGCCTTGTTGGAGGCTGGGATCATCCTGCGGGGGGGGGGGTGGGCACAGAGGGGGAGGGATGGTGAGGGACAGTAGGGTGATGGGGGGACAGAGGAGAAGCAGAAAAAAGAGAGAGGGTAACAGAGGAGAGATGGAGAGGGAGAGAGAGCCACAGATGCAGGGACACAGAGAGAATGAGGCAGAGCAGAAGAGGGTGACAGGTGGAGAGACAGGAAAAGGGAGAGACGGGGAGACAGAGGGGAGGGGTAGGAGGGGGACCCGGGTGAAAGAACAGAGACAGGTTGGGGTGAAAAGGGAAACGAGAGAGAAAGATTCCGGGGTGGAGGGTGGAAGTGCCAGAAGCAGGTACACAGAGAAAGACGTCGGAGATCAGGTGCAGGGAACAACCCAGAAGATGTGGAAATAAAAGAAGGGAATGAGACGAGGGATAGTTGACGGTAGAGACAGTGGAAATTGGTTAGAGATGGAGGTTCAGGGAAGAAAGGGGAAAGATTCAGCAGAGAGGAGAGAGGAAGCACACGGGGAGGGGCAGAGGGAGGGACAGGAGAGGCAGAGAGATTAAAGGTGTGAAGAAGCAAAAACTGAACAAAAGGGACTCCCCACCTCCCCACTTCTGCCTTGTCTGCTGCAAATAGTCTCTGGGTCTCTGGGCAGTGGGGGTGAGAGTAGGGTCGGCTCTGGCCCCTCAGCACCCTCCCAGAGGCGGGTTCCACCCCTTGCCTGTCCTGGGAGATTCCTCAGCATTGACTGAGGCTTGTTCTGAGCCTGGTGCTGTACTGAGTCACAGACAAGGTCCTGCCCTCAGGGACCAACTCCATCCTCATCTCCACATGGCTTTCTCATGCCTCAGGAGGGAGAACGCTCGCTGGTGCAGACTGGGGTCTAAGCAGAAGAAAACTGGAGGTGGGAGGGAGGTTGTTGCTCGGAGGGGAAGGGCACGGTACAGTGTTGAAGAATGGTGGGCAACTGTTTCTCAGAGGGAGGGGACGGGTCCTCCATCACTGCCATCGCAGGCCAGGCGCATCCAAAGACACCTGGGAAAGGGTATTACTGGTCGGGGAGGCCTTGACTGGTCTCTCACCTTAAGGGAGGGTCTGAGGGGGCAGCAGTCTCCCCCCACTGGGGCCCGTCCACCATAGCTTGGGACCCTTCTGCCTGGATCTTCAGGAAGCGTGAATGCAAACCGTGATCTCTAAGGCCTTTGTGCAAGTATCATGCCTTCTGGTGGGGGTCCCTAGAAATGACACCTGTCTCACCCCATAAACACTCCTGCAGAAATACCTCGGCCTGAAGGTGCCACATCTCTCTCTGCAGCCTTCCCCATCGCCCTCCACTCTCAAAGAGCCCTCCATTTTCCTGTCCCCTACTAATCCAGGGCGCCATCCATGCCTGTCAATCCCTCACACCCAGAGCCAGGCAGCTTAATTGAGATCTCAAATATGAAATACTGGACCCTGAACACTTCCACCTGGGAACCGTGCATGGAGGCTGGGACTGACAGGCAGGTATTGACAACCCGTCAGTGGGCAGCCCTGGAGGCTGCTGCCTCCCTCCTCACTCTTGGCCCGCACGGCTGCTGGAGAAGCCACATGGAAGAAATTGCGTCCTCTGCCCCCGTCCCCATCCCCAAGCCATAGCTACAGTGCATGGGGCAGAAGAGGCGGGTGGAGGAGGTCGGGGCCCAGATCCAGCATGCGCCCTCCAAGCCAGCCCTTTAGGTCTATCTGTCTCACCTGGGCATCATGGTAATGCTGTGTCCTCATGTCACAGAGGAGGAATGGCCAAGGCTCAGAGAGGCTAAGTGATTTGCCTCAGGTCACACAGCTGGGACTGCCAAGATGAGGCAGTTGGGGCTTTAACACTAGCTTCTAGATCCACAGTCTAGTCTTGTGCCTTTCCACAAACTTGGATGTTTTTCCTCATCTCAGTGAAAACTGCACCCCCCGCCCCGGGCCTGTGGCAGGTCAGCCACTCCCTTCCCTGGAGCAATATTCAGAGCCCACTAAGGCTCACGCTCCTCCACCAGCAGGACCTCAGTTCTGCTGGGCCAACTGCTGTGCAGAGCCCAGGGCTACACGGGCCCACTTCCTCCCCCCTCAGGGAAGTGATGTGAAGGAGCTGTGTACACCCAGAACGGTGACAATAGTAGAGCAAACACTTAATGGCAAGTGTGTGCCAGGCTCTGTTTTCAGTGTCCTACTTCTATCAACTCACTTCGCCCTACAGCAACTCTCTGAAGCAGCCACTGTCGTGACCCTTGCTCTGCAGAGGTATTAAGCAGATGTAACATGGCAGAGCTGGCATTCAATCTCAGGCAGTCCAGCTCCTGTCCACTCTGACCCACCTTGTTCTGCCACCTCTCTGGGTCGTGAGCGATGGAAGAGCATATCCATGGAGGAGGGGGCGGGCTGGCTGCTTTATTGAACACTTGGTATGTGACAAGGGTTTCCACATTCAATATTGCATTTAAACTTCACCACAATCCCAGGACACAGGAGACGGACTCCGAGCCCAGAAATCATCTCAGTGTTTAGACATCTTACCCTGGGAAGCAGACCCCACTATTCCTACTACTAACAGTTTAACACTAGCGAACAAATCTACAGCTGATTTCTACAGCTGATAGCAGAGGTTTAAGAAGAAATCACACGGGAGCATACTGGTTATTCTGCTCTTGGCTCTCAGGTCTGTCTTCCCTTTCACCTGCCCTCCCATGGACAACGAGGAACTACATTTCCCAGGCTCCCTTGCCTGTTCCCAGGCTCCTTTGCCTCCCAGGTAGAGCTGGCCACTGGAGGCCCCAGAGGAAGACTGGAGGGTGGGAGGAGGGGAGAAGCCAGGTATTTCTTCCTTTTTCTGCTTTAAGTGGTGTCTCCCTCTCACCTCCTGAGCCTCCTCTGTGATCCCAGCTCCGGGGCCTCTACCTCCTGCCAGAGAGACCTGGATCTTAGGCTCCGATCAGACCATCTCCTCCATGTACCTCCATCCTTGGGCGGGGTGGGTGGTGGCAGTGGCTTCCTGCTGTAGCTAATCTCTGTGATGCTGACCCCTCAACAATCCCATCACCTGTAACCCAACCCCAGTACTGAATTCCCTCTTCTATCTAGAGTGTTCTTTGTTTTTTTTTTTTCTCCTTACTGAATCCTAGGTGACACAAGGACATATAATTTACACGACAAGAAGGAAAAACTTATTTTTTCCTTGCACTTTGGGAAAAAAACTATCATTACTTGATGTCAGCAGTAGCACATCTTATCTAGTAGAACCCCAGCTGGAGGAAGCACTTTGCCACCTTCTCGGAATCACTCATCACTCCCCAAATCTACCACCTTACGCCTTTGCGTAGAGCAGCCCCTCTTCCTAGAAACCACTTATCTTTCTCCACCTGGTGACCTCATCCTTCGAGGCCTGACTCAACGTCACCTCTGACCCAACCTCTGCTCCCACAGCCCCCCTGCCTTCCTCTGCTAGAGCCCTTCTCAGTGGATGCCTGTGTCTCCCCGGAGGACATGGGCTGTGTCTTCACCTTTGCATCTCTGTTGCCTATCATCATATCTGGCCTTGCGTCACTGCTGAGTAAATATTTACCCTATAGTTGAGCAGTGAATGAAAGACTGCTTTGTTAAATATTAAGGCCTGTACAAATGTGAGGGATTCTTAGTTAAATACGATAGCTGGTGACCTTTAGACACTGCCTGGTCCTGAGGATCTCTCGGGAGAGGCGTTTTCTACATCTTTGAAGCACACCCCTGACAATCTTTATGGACTTGCATGTAGATACGTGTTGGGGTGTGTGAGTGCAGATGAATGTGCGTGCATGTGTGTGAAACGATGTATGGGGGGCGTGTCTGCGTGTCTATCATTTGAGAGCCGGCTGCGTGGGTATTTGTGAGCATGTGTGTGTGTGTGCGTGTGTGTGTGTATAAGTGTTCACTTGTATATAGTACACAAAGGTTCTAGTTCCAGACAATGCTGGTCACTGCTCTGTCCCTCTTCCACCCAGCCCCCCAGAGGCTCCACATGTCCCCTAACACTTCTGAGGGGACATCCCATGTAACCTTTCCCAGAGACACTTGCAGACCAAGTTTGCTCTTTCCTAACTGCTGCCATTAAAGCTACTATTTGGGGCATCTGGGAACGGAGATGGGAGAGGTTCTTAGAGTCTCCACCTGGGCCTCAGGGCAAAGCCTATGAGCTGACCACCGAAGTCTACTGTCCCCCTTTCGTGGGCTCAGTCCAGACCGCATTCCCCAGCCAACTGTGCACTTAGTGGTGTCCAGGTGGCGAGTTCTGGCCAATGGAATATGGTGGCAGCAGTGTGTGCACCTCTGCCCCAGGCCTTACAAGAGCGGGAGTACTTGCCCGACTCTCCTTCCCCTCTGCTGGCTGGACCCTGGGTGCAGTGACCAGCCTTGGCCAGGCAGATGACAACAAGGCCCACCCGAGGGATGCTGGAGACCGGGTGCCTGAGTCTCCACGTGAGGAAGGCCTCCTGATTAAGCCGGTAAACCGCCCTGGACTCTCAGGAGAGCGAGAAATCGAATTCTGCCGTGTTTGGGCCTTTACGCATTTGCATCCATTTGCTGTGGTAGTTGGCCTCTCCTGGCTAATCCAGGCCCCTGCAGATAGGGTGAGGTGAACTTGAGAAGTCTGTTATGTGCAGGTGTGACAGAGAAAAAGAGGGCGTGAGTGTGTGTGGGGGTGACTGAAGAGGTGCGTGTGTCTTTGTGTAAGAGGAAGAAGTCGGTGCTGGTGTCTACACAAGAAACGCGATTCTTGCCTTCCTGGAACTGTCAGCAAACGCCACCTCTTTTACCTCCAGCCTCCATCCCCCTCAGCTCCCAGCATCACCACTTTTAGGTGCTCTCCTCCTCCCCTCCCCCATCGATGATGCACTGGCTGCCTGCTGAGCCCCAGCACTAATTTGGAGACACCATGTCAAGCTGCCCTCACTCCACTTCCCCCGCTCTGCACCCTCATTACTGGCTCTTCACAGAATCACCAGCCTGCCAACCTCTCTGGCCGGCCATGACATCTCAGGGCACATGAAAGGGACTCATTAAACCAAGGCAAGCAGCCTGGCTCCCCAGCCTCTCCCTTTACCTGCCAGCCCCAAAGGGGCCTGTTTGCTTTCCTGCACAACTGCAAGGGAGCAGAGGAGACGTGGCTGGTTCTGTCTGGCGTACGATTCATTGAGTACGCACTATAAGCCCGGCACTTGTCAGGCTGCGTCTCTGATTCTGCACACGGACTCTATGAGGTAGGAATAATTATCCCCACACTACAGATGAAGAAACTGAGGCTCAGGCAGATCAGTCACCTGCTCAAGGTCACACAGCTGGAAGGCGGCTGAGCCAGCGTTGTTAGCCAGGGCTGCCAGGCCACCAAGCGTGGTCTTCCCTACACTGTATTACCTTGAACTGAATTGAGCAGAATCAGATCGTAGCAGGAAGCAAGTCTTAGAGTCAGGGTAACTATGTGACAGCAATTAAAAATCAAAACCAGAAACATATTACTACAAAGGCAGCTAACATTTACTGAACACACTATATGTCAAGCAGTGTTCTGAGTACTCTACCTGTATTAACTAATTTAATCCTCACAGCAACTCTATGAGGGAGGTACTATTATTATCCCCATTTTACAGAAGAAGAAATCAAGGCTCAGAGAAGTTAAGTGATTTGCCCAAGGTCTCATAGAGAGAATGTTTGTGCCTAGCCAAGATTTGAAGCCAGCACTGTCACATTATTTCAATAAATGCTCTTGATAACCCTGGGAAGTACCTTTCGGAATTATGCTCCCCATTTTAGAGACGGGTATTAACTGAATTACCCCCTATAGCTAATTAGGGGTAGAGATGAGAGTCCCATGAGGGTTGTTTTGCTACTTCTGAATGCTCATGGGAGGTCTGAAGGAAGTGAGGGAGCTATGTGGATGTCTGTGGGCAGTTTTCCCACAGAGGGAGCTGCCAGTGCAATGGCCCTGAGGAGCCATGAGGAGGCCGGTGTGACAGAAACAGAGTGAGGGAAAGGGAGAGTGGTAGGAAATGAAGTCACCAAGGTAGTAGCCAGGAGCCAGGTTCTAGAGGCCTTGCAAACACATTGTGTCTTGTGTGCCAACTCTGAGGATTTGCTGGGTGCCAGTTTTGAGAAGGATTCTGAGGCTGTGTTCAAACTCAGTGGGACAGAGTGCTATGGATCTGTTTTATATTTGTTGTTTCTAGTCTCAGGATCAGAGAGCCGTTAGAAGTACTGGAAATACCAGTACAAGTGGTAGAATCCCCTCTTCTGGTTTTGGTGCCAGCTGCTGGCCTCCCCTGAATGCACGGCCCTGAGTGATAACAGGGGAAGGCCCATGGCTGTTCTTCAGAGCAGGATTACCATAGAGCTGGCGTGACTCAGTGAGGGCTCCAAGAATCAGGAGCCTCTCATTAACTTCTGAGACAGGCCAGGGGGCGGGGGCCAGGCTCTGTCGCTGCCCTACTGCCTGTGCCCCTCCTGAGAATATGGGGCTCCCCTGGGTGCCCTGAGACGCTCTGTCTTATTGGCAATGACTTTGCCCCATCGGCAAGTAAAGGAGGCACATTCAACATGACTGAGATTCTGAGGCAGAGAACACCAATATCCATTCCCACAGCCCTCAGAACAGCAGGCAGGGTGGGGATCAAAACTCTTGGTTGCATTGGCCTCTGGATGAACTCTCTTGCTCCCCTCCCCCCACCTCTCCTCTACAAGCAGCCAGAGGGATCCTGTTAAAACCCAGATCAGATCAAGCCCTTCCTCTGCTCAATGACCCCAGTGAGGCCTGTCTCATGTAGTCAAAGTCCTGACGTGGCCCCCAAGACCCCCTGTGACCTGCCTCTCACCCCTCCGAGTTCCTCTCCTCCTACTTACCCTGCTAACTCTGCACCAGTCACCTGGCCTCCCTGCTGTTCCTCAGGGTGTTGCCAAGGGTGCTCCTGCCACAGGGCCTTTGCACCACCTGTTGCCCTTGCCTGGATGCTCTTTCTCCAGATGTCCATATGCTCTCTGCCTCACCTCTTTCAATTCTGCTCCAATGTCACCTCCTCTGACTGTCCCGTTTAACATTGAGGGCTTCCCCCATCTTTACCTTGACCCCCACAGCCCCTTACTATGCTCCATCTCTTCCCATTACACTTTTATTGCCTGACAGACACTATCATTTGCTTATTTACCAGGCCTCCTGTTAATTCTCTCTCTCTCTCCTTCCACTCCTAAGAGCAGGCTTTTTTGTCTGCTTTGTTCCCTGATGTCTCCCCAGCCTCTAGAACAACACTCGGCACATAGTAGGCCCTCAAAAACATTCTGTAGGGCAGGTGAATGAAATGAATTGTTCTGTTTCGGCACCGTCCAATACAGTAGCCATACGTGGCCTTTTGAATTGAACTTCAAACTAATTAAATTTAAATGAAATTAAAAACTCAGTTCCTCAGTCCCGTTAGGCACACTTCAAGGGCTCAGTAGTCACATGTGGCCAGCGGCTGCCACACTGGACAGCACAGCTAGGGGGCAGCCCACCATCTCAGAGTTCTACTGGCCGGGGCTCTTGTTATGCCCTCTGGCAGGTGGTAGGAATCTTTCCATTTCCTATGTGAGTCCTGGCGCCTCAAACAGATGGGCCAGGCCGGGGAGGCCTGTCCAGCTCAGGGACAGCTCCCGCACCAGGACAATTGGTCTTGAAGGCTTCAGTCTGGGCCTCTGCGCTCTCCGTCTCCCCAGGCGTTCTCTCCATGACGCTGGACAGCTTCATGCCTTCTTTTTGGTTCTTCCAGCTTCCCTCGATTCCTGGGGCCTCCAAGTTCAGTGGGGTCTCTCTGGGGCTCCCCCAGGCCTGACTCAAGCTCGTCTGCCCCCCAGGAGTGCTCTGACTCTCCACCTCCCACTCAGCCTGTGGTCCAGACCCTTCCCAAGACTCTGTCCTGCGGCAGTACCACCTGCCTTTACCCACGGTCCACAGGCTGGGCCAGCCCTGGGCCAAACTGAGGCTTTGGGCCCCTCTGGTCCTCCGTTGCTATACCCTGTTCCTGCTTTTCCAATTCCCATCTACTAGTTACCCTTGTACTTCTGTTGTGTAAGTCTCTATTCAGAAAACTCCCTGATAAATCCAATCACCATGATGAACGTCACCCCTCTCAGGAATAGTGACCATTAGAAAGAGAGGCGGCAGAGGGCAGTGGTGAGGAGCACAGAGTCTCGAGCTAGACTGCTGGGGTCAAACGCTGGTTCTGCCTCTTCCTAGCAGTAATCACTTACTGTGGGCCATTCCTTTACCTGTCTGTGCCTTAGTTTCCTAGAAATATCCTATTTCTGGAAAAAATGGGGCATTTATAATCTCTGCTCCATAGGGTTATTATGAGGTTTGAATGAGTCATGACTCATAAGGAGCCCGGGTCAGTGTCTGGCTCACAGTAAACTCCACTGGAGGGTTTGTTATATAAAGGGTGGGTGATGCTGAACTAGAAGTAATGTATCTCTGATAGTGGAAATCCAGGCCTCGAGGGTCTGTGGCTGGCAAATCTCATGCAAGCTAGACCCTGGGAGACGTGAGCAGCACCTGGATCCTGGCTGGGCTGATAGGAGACATCGTGGCTTCAACACTCACAGCAGCAGGACATGTTCCCCCCTGCGTGTGACTCCAAAAGTCTTTTCCAGAAGAAATGTGGTGACAATGTTAGTCCAGCCCTGGCTGAGTGAATGAAGGGATTACTGGAAATTCAACCAAAGTGAGCCAAGCCCCAGAAGGCTGCCTCTTCACTCATCTCCCCAGAGTACGGGCTTACCTGGTGACAGGTGAGGATCTGACCTGGGGAGGCCCTGCCTTTGCTCCCTGACTCGGGAAATGTGACAGATCAAGTTGCCTGGCAAGGGTTTGGGAAATCGCCAGCCCCCATGTCTGGCTGGGATGACAGTATCATGGAGGAAGTTCCATCCTATTCCATGGTGCTCCTTCATCAAGGGGATAAAGCCGGGAGTGAGAGTGTGAGCCTGGGACTGGACCACCAGTGTCCAAAGCCCAGTGCCATCACTTACCGGCTGTGTGACCTTGGGCAAGCCACTTAACCTCTCTGTAAAGGGGGACAGATGATAGGGCCTCCCTCACAGAGTTGCTCTGAGGACGAAATGAGTCAGTGCCTGTAATTTAAACCATGCCTGATCCATCGCGAGCTTAGCATATGTAGTGATTCTGACTGAGGGAGTCATCTGGCCCCAACAAGGACGGAGATGAATCCCGCAGCCTGAGGTTAGATTAAATACCGGCTAGTGAGGCAGGTACACAGCCCAGCTCAGGGGCCAGCCAGCTGAGCTCTGGCGGTCTGTCTCTGCTGCTGGCCCCAGCCTGCCCTCCAGCCTAGCACTTCTCTGGCTGACCCAGCAAGATGATGCCGGCTCTTTCTAGTTCTCCCTGTGCCATCTCCACTCACAGACCACAGGAAAGCCGGGTTGAGGGGGCCCATCGACCCCCTGGCTGTCAGCGCTCCATTCACACACTTCCAGGGACACGCCAGGCAGCCCCCCATCCCCCAGCTTTGCGCATCTCCAAGCTGCTCAGAATCCCTGCTCACGTTGCTATGGTCTGACAGCTGCTGCTTGGTCCCACCGGCCCCAACTCAACCCCACAGAGACACCCGGGACAGGGTGTTTCTTTCTTGAACACATTGTAGCACTTCCCAAATTGTGCACCAGCTCCCTCACCCCACCTCGATTTTCCACTTCTCCAGAGTGAACATTTCCATTCCTTCCCACCATCTTTTTGGGACACGCTTTCCAGCTTGCCTCGCAGCTGCTCCTTGCTGATCACACACCAATCTGTCTTTGGCCCTCCTCTGTGTGTATGGGGGCGGTGGGCGGGGTCTGAACCAGAGAACAGAGTCACGTTCCCCCAACCAGACATCCTGCTTCTCCTGAGGCCCCCCACCCAAGACAACACGGGACTTTCTGGAAGCTGCATCGTCTCGGTGGCTCACACTGACCAGGTGGCTAATGGAAACGCCCTGTGATTTCCCCAGGGCTGCAATTAAGCCACGTTGCTCCCATTCTGTCCCCTAAAGCATCGTTTCTACCATCGTAGGCTGAGCAGACCCAGGCGAGGTCCCCTCCCCACATCAGGCCTTTTTCTCTCTCTGTATATCTTTATCTCTCTCTCTGTTTCTCCTCATCCAAGTTTCTATGGATGTGGAACTTTTTCCTGCCTCTAATTGTCCTTAGCTCTCAACCCCCAAGGACTGGGTGGGCACATCACAGGAAAAAAAAAAAAAATGTGGGCTTTGGGATCTGACAGAAATCTCTCTTCGAAGGCTGGTTCTGCCCCTGACCAACGGTGTGACTCGGGGTCAGTTTTTCCTCTCTCTGAACCCAATTTGCTCATGTGTGAAATGGGACTAGCGGTCCCAACCTCCTGTGCTGAATGTGAGACATTAAGTGCTCTGGGGAAAACATGACTGCCCTCTCCTCTCCCTTCCCAGGGCCATTCAGTACTCCAGTGACCACTACGATGGCCACGATCGTTGCCATTTATCTCCTCAAGGAGCTGAGAAAAGCTTGCTCAATAACGATTCATCACTTACAGAAGAAATGCAGAAGGTGTCAGACCAATTATACCTCGTTGTAAACACAGGAGTGAACAAAATGAAGATTCCCCACCAGCCGCCTCCGAACGCACTAGAACAACCGGCAGACGCCAAGTCGGTGCCACCCAGTGATGTACCTGATCAGACAACTCTGCCCAGTTAGCAGATCCATAATTTCCCAGGGGCACCACGCAGGGGCAAAGTCACCTGTGGCACCAACTCCTTAAAACTGCTATGATGGTGCTCACTTCAGCTGCACATGTACTCAAATTGGAATGATGTAGAAGAGATTACTATGGTCCTTGCACAAGGATGACATGCAAATTCGTGAAGCATTCCATACTTTTATGAAATTCTGACACATGTTACAGCTTGGATGAATCTTGAGGACATTATGCTAAATGAAATAAGCCCGAAACAAAAGGACAAATATTGTGTGTTTCCCCTTATATGAGGTACCAGAGGGGTCAAATTCATAGACTGAAAGTAGAAGAGTGTTTGCCAGGGGGAGGAGGAAATGAGGAGTTAGTATCGGATAGGTACAGAGTTTCAGTCTGCGATGATGAAAAAGTTGTGAAGATGGATGGTGGTGATGGTTGCACACAAATGTGAATATACTTATGGCCCCTGCACTGTACACTTAAAAATGGTTAAAATGGTAAATTTTATGTTACGTGTATTTTAGCACAATAACAAAGTGGCCAAAAAGATGCTATCACAAAGCAAAGGCTGCCAGGTGGGCAGGAAGAGGAGAGTTTGTTGGTGTCATTTGTCACTTCAGTGTGGCTGATGCACACTCAGGTGCAGTCACCACCGGCAGGGACCTTGTGGTTCTGTTGTTGCCAGGCTTGGTTGGCCCAGTCAGGTCTGGGGAGGGCATAGGGTGGGGCAGAGTGGCCCCCTGGCCTTCTGCTTGTTCTTTTACATCTGTCCTGTTGTTGAAGAACAAGGCAGCTCCAGAGCAGAACTTGGCACACACCAAATGCATGCAAAGAGGTTGCAGAAGATAAAGCATGGTGGTTCCCAGCATCCGCTGCGCTGTCAGCTGGATCTGGGTTCAAATCTCACTCTGCCACTGACTGACTAGTTGTGTGACCTGAGGCAGATTATCTAACCCTCTCTGTCTTAGTTACATAGAATGCTAGTACCTGCTTTGTAGGAATAGTGTCAGGATTAAATGAGGTAAAGTGTGTCAAACATTTGGCATGACTCCTGGCAATAAATCAGGGAACAGCAAACACAAGGTTTTGTTTGAATGACAATGGTGACATCAGTGGTGACCCTTGATAGAAAAAGCCAAGATGACATGAAGTCCTCAGTCATCTCATGGATGGGTTTTGGGGCCCTGCCTTTTCCCCCAGTTCTAATCCCCTCCCTCTGTCAGATCAGAAGCTCCTTGAAGAAGGCAACTTTATCACCCCCCAGGTAAGTTTGTGCTATGGTGTAAAAAGCTTACTGACTGTGCAATGTAGGTAAGTCACTTCATATCTCTGAGCCTCACTCAGTTTTCTTGCCTGCAAAATGGGTTAATAGTATTGATCCTATGGCATATTTGTGAAACTTAAATACAGTGATATTTGTTCAGTACTGAGTACAGTGCATAGGCTATATTTGTGCAATAAAAGGCAGCCATCAGTAGAAACTAACACAACATTTTAAATCAACTATACTCCAATAAAATTTTTTTAAAAAATAGCAGTAATCAGTATTACCTTTAGTAACTTGGCAATAAGTGATTCTCTGTTTTGGCAATAAGTGATTCTGCTGTTTCTTAAATAAACCTCAGAATTTATTGAAAAACAAAAGCAGCCATGATGATACTTGGATTAGGTATCTGAAGATCAAGTTCAAATCCTAGCCCTGACAGCTGCTAGCTGAGGGATCTTGAATCAGGAGATTGTTGGGAAAACCTACCAAGCTCCTTGGATGCACTTGGTAAAGTGCTCACAAAGTTGAGGTGTCAGGTTTTATAATGGGGACCCTCAGAACCCCTGCATGAATGAGTGACTGAGAAACTGACAGGCACCTCCCTGAGGGCTGCTCCAAAGCTGCATGCCTGGAGGCTGGACTCCACGACTAAGAGGCCTGCCCGACTTCCGGCTCGCTAAGCTGCAGCGCGCCAGAGTGCCTGCTGCCTCACCCCGAGGAGAGACGCCCTTTCCAGCTGGTGGTCTGGAGGAGCCCGCTTAGCACTTCTCCAGCCTGTGTCTCTGCTGATCCTGCCCTGAACACCTCCGCCTCTAACAAGCAGGCTGGCCGGGATGGGACGAATCAGGTCAGGAGAGAAACAACCTCTGAAGTGAGACCTCACTGGGCAGTGGGAAGGTCACTCTGTCCAGTCAAGTGGATGGAGGAGCAGAGCTGTCCCCACCCACCAAATAGTCTCAAGTTCAGCTGGATGCACAAGGCTCTAACCCTGGCTCTCTCATGGAATTGCTGTGTGACCTTGGGCAAGTCACTTTCCTCCTCTGTGCTTCAATGTCCAATTCTGACATTCTAGAATTCCACAAGAATATCACTAGGAGAGGGGCGACAGGAGCAAGGGAGAGGCAGGAGGAGGGAAGGCGAGGCACAGCCATCAAAGAGCTGTGGGAGTTCGGGCACCAGGTCCCCAATTCTGAGGGCACATTCGGGATTTGGCAACAGAGTGACCGGGGCTCTGGGCTTAAATCCTGACTCATAACCTACGGGCTGCATAATCTTTACCCCAGTACTTAACTTCCCAGAACTTCAGTCTTGTTTGTAAAAGCAGTCTGCAAACCTAATTTGCAGAGTCATATGATGATTAGAAATAAAGTATGGAAAGCACTGGCATATGATATATACTCAATAGACCATATATGTATCTAGTGAATGCTTACCTACTTTATCATCTATCATCTATCTATCATCTGTCCATACCTATCTATCTACCTATCTATCTATCTATCTATCTATCTATCTATCTATCTATCTATCTATCTATCATCATAGTTTTTATAGAGAATACTAACACCGTCCAACCCACCCATCTCCCAGAAGGACCTCTGGCAGTGGCAAAGGTGAACTATCTGGGGGGAATGGTGGGTTGCCTGGGGGTTGGCACTTTGTGCTGAGTGGGAAGGTAAGCTTCACTGCGGAATTCCTTCATTTGTCAGGAGTTTTCAGGTGAGGCTGGCCTGGCCTAGAGGCACATCGTCCTGGTTTTAACTGGGAATAACTGAAAGCAGTATTGTTGCCCTCCCCCTCCCCCTCCCCTCCCCAAGCCTGGGGCAGCAGCTCCTGTGGGGACAATGAGGCCCTAAATGTGCTTCAAGGTCCCTGGAGGATGGCCCTGTGGGTGTGTGATCTTAGTATGGAAGTAATCATGTGAGTAAATCTAATGTGAGTAAATCACAGACTTACATCTGTAACTTTCTGGCGGTCTCTCCAGCACTGTATATTGGGGTGCATGGGTCTGAGGCTCCAGAAATTGGTTTGCTTTCCTCCCTCTTCTGGTCCAGGCTGGGAGGGGTGTCGCTGGGCTGCAGAGGGGGCAAAAGGCGGGTGAGCGGCCTGCCCCTCTCCCACCCACACAGGCGGGATGGAGGCTGAAGCCCGGCGGGGGAGCTGTGTGTGTGTCCACTGACTGGTGTGTATGCGTGTAGGTGTGTTGTGTGTGTGTGTGTGTGTGTGTGTGTGTGTCTACTGACCAGAGTAGAAGCATCACTGGTGTGTGAGTAGATGAGAGGAGGGTGTTGGCTTCAGGCTGTGAGCCTCTGTGAGCATTTACAGGAGGTGAGCATTTGAATGAGTCAGATCCTGGAGAAAACACCCTCCAGGGGTCCGCAAGGCTCCTCGTGGTCTGGCCCCACTACCTCCCTGCCCCGTCTCCTGGACTCTGCCCCTCGCTCTCTCCCGCTGCTGCGGCCACCCTGGCCCCCGTTGCTCCTCAGACATGCTCCAGCCTTGAGGCCTCGCCCCGGCTGGTCCCTCTGCCTGAAATGCCCTTCCCGTAGACCTCTGTTTGGCTCACCTCCTTCAAGTCTTGGTCCTGTCTCACCTTCTCAGTGAGGCCCGCCGGGCCACCCTATTTAATATTGCAATTTGCCCACCCCCTCCCCCAGCCCCTTACCCTGCTCTGCAGGTTCCTTTTTGCATAACACTGATTTTCTCCCCTCACCTCTATACTTTGCCCATTTATCGTGCTTGTTGCCCGTTTCCCCCACGAGGACGAGGATGTCCAGGTGTTCTGTTCACTGATGCATCCCGAGCACCCAGAACAGTAGCATTTATTTGACGGCATATTTGCCTCTAGTTTCTCATTTGTAACACGGGGACAATAAGAGAAGCTCTCCACTTCAGAGAGTTGTTGGGCAGATTAAATGAATGAATACCTAAAAGCACCGAGAACAGCGCTCGGCACACAGCTTAATACATGTTAGCTGTTGTTATTACACCCCATTACTGCTTGGGAGGTGGAATTGAGTGAGTGATTCGTGTGAGGGATCCAGCACACCGGCAGTCACACAGGGGTGAAGGTGCTTACTAAACGCTTCTCGCTTCACTCCCACCCCACCCCTTAAAAATTCCCAGGAAGGAAAATTCCCTGACCTCTTCCAGTCATGGAACCCGTATTTTTGGGCCCTCTTTGGGTTAGGAAGTTAGTTATCAGTAAGTTTACTATCTGTTCAGGTTTTGTTGTTGTTGTTTGTTTGTTTTTTATCAAAGGAGGAAGCAAGCAAGCCCCCAGCCTGCCCCACCCTGGGCTGCATAGCTCCCAGGTCCTATAGGTAGTTAATAGCATGTGACTAACAAGCACTTCCCTTGTTGGGTGTGATAGCAGCTTGGACTACGCGGCACCTGAGCCCAGGAGTCGGGTGCCCAGATTCTTCTTCCAGCTCTGCAACCCCCGATAGGCTGGATGACTGGGGCACGTCCCATCCCCAATCTGAGTCTCTGCTCTTCCCTGGTAGGGGGTTGGGATTAGACCATTGCTAAAGTCTTTCCAGACTCTTCTGTTCATCCGATTTTTATGGAGCACCTGTTATGTGCCAGTGCTGCTAGAGGGGATACAGCAGTAAGCACAGGACACAAGTCCTTGTCCCATGAAGCTGACATTCTGGGCGGGGGGAGGGCGGACAGTAAATGATGAACACAATTGGTAAATTATGTACTATGTTAGAAAGTGGAGTGTGCTATGGGAAAAAGAAAAAGCATAGCTGATTAAGAGAAGGAGAAAGGGTTTGGGCGTGGGGTGGGCAGACTCAGCTCCATGTGGGCTGGTCAGGGATAACCTCCTTTAGAGGTGACATTTGAGGTGAAGGACATCTTACATTCCAGGAACCTACGAATCTCTGTGATTCTCTATTCCGTTTGGGGTCCCCTGGAGTCCCCATCTCTTATTTTCTCTCCTTCTCTGAGCACACTGAGCCCCAGCTTGGCCAGTGGGTGATGGGGCCAGAAGACAGATCAGCCAAGTCCCCAACGGTGGTGAGTGATTTATCACCGTCTTTATTCACATTCCGATATTTCACGGCTTCCGTGGCTCTGATGGAATAAATATGACCTTTTATTCTTCACTTCGCTTAAGACTCAAGGTCAACAGCCCAGCTGTGATCTATCGGCTGCCCCCTCCACTGGCCATCTGTGAGCCAGGGAGCCCCACGGCTGTCAGAGATTCATGGCACCACCTCCCAGCCCCACGCTCCGCCTGCCCCTAGGCACTGGGCCTGGGCCTTGCTTGGCTGAGGAAGCAGCAGCCACGGTGGCTCTGGGGGACCATGGCTTATTGAGGGCAGAGACCAAGCCATAAATCTCCCCCCTCTCCCCTGAGCACCCCCCATCACTAAGGTTGAACCCATGACCCGGGTTTCATTTCAGTCCTGGGAGGAGGCAGCCATGGGAAGGCCGAGAAGCCACGGTTCAAAGGGCAAGTCATACATTAGAACGCCAAGGGCACGGCCATCAGTTTTCTCAGCATGGAGAAGGGACGAAAAGGCATCAGCCTGCCTGCCTCAGATGGAACCCTCCAGGCCCTTCCGGCAGCCGAGGCCTCCTGCTTTCAGAGAAGCCTGGTTTTGCTTGTCAGACACCACCAGCACTCCTGGAAGTTCTTTCACTTGTCTAATGGAGACCCATCCCTGCAGCACCCGCCCCTTTCCTCTCGTTTCCTCCTTATGTGTGGGTGGTGGGTGGGATGGGATGGTCTGGTTCATACTTCCCCTGCTTCCTCATGGTGGTCTGAGTGACACGGGCTGCTGGTCTGGGTTCGCTAATAGATTAGGTGGCTGGGAAGGGGCGGCTAGACAGTCTAGAAAGGAGACGCAGTCACTGGCCTCTATTTTGAACACACCACCTGTGACCCTAAGGCACCATCTTGCTCCTTTCCATCCTAACTCATGTCCTGGGAGGAAAAGGAGGGGTCAGGAGCTCTCTGGAGCACAGCCAACCTGGGTTTGAATTCTGGCTCTGCCACTTCCAAGCTGGGAGAACTTGGGCAGCTTACTTACCCACTCTGATCCCAGAGATTCCTACCCTGCAAAGCGCCCATAATAGTCCCAGCTGTCTCCCAGGGGTTCTGCGCATGCTCGATGCGGGGGAGAAGCACAGAGCAAGCACTCAAATGCTAAATGTGTATTATCAAGGCCGCGAGGTGTGGACTCTAGAGCCAGCCCACCTGGGTTCAAATCCCAGGTGGGACACCTTGGGTAAGCTTCTTAACCTCTTCGGGCCTCAGTTTTCTCATCAGGATAATAACATCTCATGGGGATGTTGCAAGAATTAAATGAGCCAATAAATGGAAACCACTTAGAAGAGCACCTGGCACGTAATCATTTCTCAGAAAGGTCGGCTCTTATTAGCATCACCATTACTGGAGGAGAAACCATCTGCAATCACTTGGCACTTTTGACCTAAGCCCCATCAATTGGTTTTGTGATTTATAATCCACCAACCTCCAACCAAGTTTATAAAGGGCCTTGCAACATAAAAACACATATAAAACGAGATGAGTAAATTTTTAAAATGTTTTATGGCAGATCATGAGCCAGCAAGAAGGCTTGAACTAGAGGACCCCAAGATGTTTGCTGTGATGTCCAAACAGTAACCTCACTTATAACCCCCCCATACACACCAGGTTGCCACACAGCGCTGGGCCACTTCATCCCGGGAAGAGCCTAGGGAGGAGGGGGCGTGATGGCCTCAGAACATGTGAGGGGAGTGGCTTTGTTAGGGCCACCTTTTCAGTGTGGGACTTGGACCAGAGGAGGCCAGTGGGGCTGAGGCTGCCTTCAGATGAGGGGCACCCCTGGCCCATGAGGAACTGCCCCAATCCACTTTGCTCTGGTCAGGCCACATCCAGCATACGGCCCACTGCTGGATCCCACACATGCAAAGGGATGGCACAACCTGGTACACATCTGAGGCAAGGGACCAGGAGATGTGCCACAGGACACACCCCAGGTCCCTTCCTGCTCCAGGGACAAACATGACAGCCCTTTACCTGTAATGCCTCCCACAACTCTTCACTGGTTGCCCTCCTACTTGACCTTCTGGGTCACCTCCTCCAGGAAGCCTTCCCTGACCGCCCCAGGCTCTCATAGGCTCACACAGCTTATCACAGCCGTAGTATCTGAATCAGTGACTACACAAGTACCTAGTCCTTTAATGCCTGTCTCCCTGGGAAATGCGAGCTGCAGGAGGGCAGGGGTGTCCCATTCTCAGCTGTCTTCCCCGTGAGTGGCCCAGACCCAGCATCATAAATACCTCTTGAATGACTAAAAGTAAAAGGCAAAAATGGACGGTGGCAGGGAGGGAAGACTTTGCATCTGAAACAAATAGCACTAGGTGAACCATGAGAATTATCTGCAAAAAGTAAATAGACATATTATGGAAGAAGAATGAGTTTTATTCCTGATGAGAATGAAGACAGAATCTAAGGCTAGGAGGTAGAGGCTGATGGAGTTTGGGGCCTGTAAGAAAAAACTTCTTAGCTTAAAGGCACCCAGCAGTGGTCTGGGCTCTTGAATAAAAAAGAGGGCAGGTTCCTGTGTCTGGAAGTTATCCCCACGTGGGGCCAGTCAGCATCCCAAGGAGGTGGTAGGAGTGGGGGTGATCAGTAGGAAGGGTGGTGGGCATCATAAGGATTCATGAACAAAGGAGAGGGCTGGCCTGGATGACTTTGAACTGCCCTCTTTTCACTCTGGACTTTTTTCAGTCTATGAGAGTAGCAAGAACTAGGCCCATTTTAAAGATAGAAGAACAGAGTCACAAGAGAGTTTTAACAAATGAACAGCTGAATTGGTCCCCAGACCTTGGCTTTTCCTCCCTCTCCCTGAGCTCTCTCAAGCCCCTGGCAATGTGTCCACAAAAGGGAACTAGGCTTTGAGGATGCCTGATGACCCCTTCCTGACCCCCTCTCCCTCCTCCTGTTAGAGCCTCCACTGTGCCCTCCATCATGTCTGCATCCTCTGTTGGCCAGTCCCAGAGGAAACCACTTGAGTATCTCCCATGACATATGCAAAGAAACACATCTCTAATGGTGGGATTTCAGATCTTCTGATCTTTTGTGAAGGCAGAATTTTTGGATGGGATTCTATTCCTAAGCCCACGCTAGGCAGGACGAGGGAGACTGGAGTTTGGGTCTGGACCTGGGCACTCGTTTCCCGACCTCAGGAAGGTAGCCTCCACCCACTCACTTCTGCTGCAGGACAGAAGCTTCTTTCCAGCCCCCCTCCCTGAGGGAAAGGACTGCTGAACACCAGCCTAGCCAACCTGGGAATTTTCAAAGCCTCCCTGTTCCACTCAGACCTTCTTTAGATCAACAGTCAAAGCTTGGCGGAAAAGCAGCCTTGGGAACCAGCCCCTGGCACTGGCTCATAAACGGTGGCATTCTGACGGGTGGTAAAAATATCTCTCTGGTGTTCAGTGCTGGCTGCCGCCACCATCTCAGCTTCTAAGATCCTGTCTCCATGCCCAGGACCTCAGCAGCCTCCGCACCTGTCCACACATACACCCCAGGAGACAGAACACAGGTCACCCCGCCCCTGACCACTGGCCACCCTCACACCCACAAACGCCACCCCAATTGCTGCAGCCAGGCACCAGCAAAAAACGCTCTTAAGAGCCACTAGAGAGGGAGATTTATTCTCAGAAATACTGCAGCGCATGTCTAATGAGCTAATTAAACAAGAACATAAATAATTACTCCTTATCAGAGTGAGAGGACCTGGGGGGAGGGGGGTGATGACTGAGGAGCTGGGACAGTGATGGGTGAGCTGTGATGCTCTGGAGGGGGAGATGGGAAACTCCTCTCCGCTGTGGCTGTGGGTTGGGCCTCAGGGAGGTTCCCGGGCCAGGGAGATGCAGCCCCAAGGAGTCTGCCAGAAAAATCATCACAAAATGCCGCTTTGTTCCCTACCTGAGTATTTCCTGCTCACTCACGTGCCCACGCCCTGACCTCCCTCCACCGTCATAACAAGCCCAAACGGGAAATTTTGGTGGAAGGGGTCCTTCCCCCCATTTTATGGATGTTGACATTAAGGAGCAGGAGGGTCTCAAGACATTGCTAAGACCCCTGCAACCATCCTGTACCTGGTCTCCCTGCTTCCACCCCTGCCCCCTATAGTCTCTTTTCCACCCAGCTGCCAGAATCTTCTTTCTTAGTCACATCATGCCACTCTCCAGTGTTCAACCACCCAATGGCTCCCATCCCATTCCAGATAAAAGTCCAAGGCCTCGCCATGGCCTATGAGGCCCTACATGATGCAGCCCCATCCAGTTCTCTAACCTCATTCACTGTCACCCTTCCTCCAGACTCACTGGAGTCTTGCTGCGTCTCCAGCATCCTACCCTAAGGGCCTTTGCACTTGCTGTTTCCACTGCATGGCTCTTCCTCTCACTCCATTCAGGTCTCTGTTCCAAGTTCACTCTTTAGAGAGGCCATCTCTGACCACCCATATAAAACAGCAGCTCCCCAGTCTCTGTCTCCTTACACTACTTATTTTTCTTCCTAGTGCACATTTAAATTTTTTCATCCCTCTCCTCCATAAGAATGTAAGCTCCTTGTAGACAAGGACTTTGCCTATCTTGTTCTAACCCTATGGTCTTGGCTAGATTCTACCCCAAAGCAGACACAAAATAAGTATTTACTGATTGAATAAATAATAGTCTCGATACCAAAAGTCAAAGTGTGGTTTGTGCCTAGACTATCCAGTTCCAAATCCAGAGTTTCTCCACCACAGGTCATTTCTCCCCTCAGAACTTGACCATGGTTCCCCACTGCCAACAGGAGAAATCCTGAAGTCAGGACAGAGCACTGGCTACAAACTCCAGCTCCACCACCTCCAAGCTGGGGGACCTTGTAAGTCATGTCACCTCCCTATGGCTCAGAGTCTTCATCTGTCAAATGGCAATATCATACCTCACAGGGTTAATGTACCAAATAAGAGAATAAATTACCCAGCACATCTTTAAAACAATATCTAGAATGTAGTAAGGGCTCAGTAAATATAGCTATTGTGTGTGACACTCAAGGCCACCCTCTGTCTGCCCTCTTCCATCCTCTCTGAACAAACGTCTTATTATTTCCCTAGACCAGAGGGTCTCAAAGAGTGGCCCCCAGATGGACAGCTCAGCATCACTGGGAGAATGCATTAGAACTGCAGATTCTCCGACCCCACTCCAGACCGAATGAGTCAGGAGCTCAGGGGGGTTGGGCCCTGTATCAGTGTGCTAACAAGTCTGCCAGGTGATTCTGATGCGTGCTCAAGTCTGAGAACCACTGCACTAGAGACAGCCTTTCCACCAGGTAAGCCAGGTGTGGTAGATTGAGCTGTTGGACCTGTTTCTTCACTTCTCTTTAATAAGATAAAACCTCCACAGCCTTGCCGTGGCCTGACTGTGCGTGATATGCATGCCCTGCTTGGCCTTGTAACTTGCTTTGGCCCATGGGATTTAGCAGACGTAATGCCAGCAGAGGCTTGATGTTTGCTTCTTCACCTGCCCACTTGCATTTCTGCCCTCACCATGAGAAGAACATACTCTGGATGGCCACTACACCCTACCTGGGCTCCAGAATGAGATACACAGAGAAGATCTAAACCAGACCCGGAGTCTGGAGCCCAGCCCAGCTGAGACCAGGTGAATTCCAAGCGACCTGCAGGCCCACAAGTAAGAAGATTCAATAGGTTGTATGCCACATAGATTTTGAACTTGTTTGTCACACAGCATTATTGTGGTGACACTGACTAATACACTGGGGCTCTCAGGGGTCCTTGACCAGGGCTGATCATTCCTGCCTCGGCCTCTTTATTGCTTCCACCTAAAACAGCTAACCCCTCCCCTCTTCCTTCCAAATCCCACCTACTCCCCAGGACACAGCTTATACCTCACTCCACCTGCTCCCAGAAGCTCTGCCCCATCCAGCCACAGAATACACCCCTCCAACCCAGGCATGTGAATGCACTTCCATTAGCTCATGAAAAAGCTCAAGTGGATCAAGTTCACCAAGCAAGTTCATTTACATTTTCACCTTTTAGGTGGCTAATTACTAAACTGAAATGCCCCTTAACTTAGTATCATCACTAGCTAATTACCTGGTTAGAAGGTTAAGTGTCTTATAGTTCCGTGTGATGTTTAATTTCTGAACAAGTACCTTCTTGACGATGCAACAGCAGTTAGTTCCCACATCTGGACCAGTACTCCCACCCACAGCATCAGCCCTGCAGCCACAGCACAAGTGGGAGCCCATCTTTGGAGCCCAGCCCCGCTAGAAATAGCTCTCGTTTGTAAATAGTTAATGAGCTTGTTCATGCATGTTGCATGTCTCCGTGGCCCTGCTTTCACCTTGGGCTGGCATATCACAGTCTGTGGTTTTGTGTGATTCTGCTGGCTCACCACCCCCCACCACCTCTGAGGCTCTGAAGATGATGGGCATTAATCTGACTTCACGTTTGGAACCCTTCTGTCACCTACGGGGTGCCCACTCTCGTCACACACACACATGCCAGACCACAGGCCTAATTGGCAAGGACTCAGACATCCCTCTCGGCTTCTCTCTCTGTCTCAGTGTCTCTAGAGATGAGAAAAGAGCACTCACAGAGTGGCAGAAAATCAGCCCAGATCAACTTCCTTCCCAGGCTGGCCTCAGCTAAACTACACACTGGCTACTGGCTCCCGGGATTTTGTGGGCAGGTGCCAAGAGACGTGGATGTCACGGACGCTTTCGCCCATACGGCTCTGTGGCGGTTGCACTCCTGCCCAACATCCATCCTCTTCTAACTCCCCTGCAGAGCCCTGATTTTATTTGGGAAAGCAACATGCCTGAACAAATGACCAACTTTCTCAGGCTCTGACGTGGACTGAGGAAACACAATGAGATGGAAGCAGGAGTCATTGGGTGGGACTTCTGGGGGACTCTTTAAAGGGGCTGACTCATCCAGAAGGTTGGTACCTGTCTTAGTTGGGCTTTCCTGGGAGCAGACTCTAAGATGAAGATTTCAGTGCCAGTAGTTTATTTGGGAGGTGGGCCCAGGAATCTCTGGAATGGGGAAGAAAGGCCAAACAGGCTGTTTCGCTAAGCAACTTACCCTTGTGAGCAATCTGGGCTCAGTCCTACTGGGACCCTCTGGGAGACAGCACAGAACATGCCTCAGCTGTCCTTCTTCTTTCCCCCTGGGGGAGGAAGCTGGGGTGTTAATCCTCCAACTCCCTCTGGCATAGGGTGGGGCTGCTCCTGGGGACGTCAACTCTCCTGCACTTCAGCTGCCCTCCCTGTGGGCTGGGCACACCTGAGGAAGTCCCAGGGGGAAGGGTCAGTGAGCCACATGTTAAAAGACTGCAACTGACCTAAGAAGGAGCTTCAGTCCCTGAGGTCCATGGAACTCCCATAATCAGCCCTGAGCTATATCCCTCTGGAATTCCATTACATGACAGAAACAAACCCCCAATTTTGTCACACCACTACAGTCAGATCTTTGCTACGAGAAGCACTTCACACTATCTGAAGATGCTCTTCTTCACGTCTTACATCTTTTATCATTTCACAACATCCTTGTGAGTTATTATCATCCCCATCCTGCAGATGAGAAGCCTGAGGCTCAGAGAAGGAAAGGGAGGGAGATAAGAGACCACGTCTGGAGCCCTGGATTCGATCCTCCTGGTATTAATCACTAAGCCTCAGCTGAGGGGTGAGAAAAATGACTCCAGCAACTAAAATGCACAAGATGCTTTTGTTTCCTAAATGTTTCACATACTTTACCTCTTTGGAGATAACCCCATTTGAAGGGGTTTGTATTTCAATGTTATAGATGAAGCAAAGTCTCAGAGTGGTGAGATGACCAGGGCAAGGTAGAGCGGGATGGGAACCCAGGTCTCCTGACTTCTTCCCTCACCAGAAGTTCAGAGACCAAACCCCAGCCGTGGGATTTACAGCAGCTCTGCCCACCAGTACCGCCCACTCCCTAGGTACAACAGCCCAATGCTGAACACACATCAGAGTCACTGGGGGAGCTTTAACGACACGGATGCCTGGGCCCCACCCCAAGCTGACTCAGGATCCCTTGGAGAGAGGATACAGCTCCCCATGGATTCCGGTGCACAGCTAGGCTTGGGGAACACTGGGGTGGTGGGAAACCTCAGGCTCCAGGTCAGAATGCCTGGGTTTCACACTTCTCCCACCCACAGTTCTCCTGGAGCTGTTACGAGGCTGAAAGGAGCTGGCTGCTGTGAACATGTTTGGGGGAAATTCTAGTTGTCAGATGAGTGTTTGTGTTTGGTGTCATTCTGATGGCTGCCACCACCAGCATGATCCCCAAGTCCCAGACACTCCTCAAGCCTAGCCGCTCCCTCTATAAACCTTCTTTGGTAATTTCCTGGTGAGAAATAAGTAATATCCCCACCCCCACCCCCAAACCAACCAAATGTATATAAAATTAACAAGGGACTGGTTCTCTGGTTCTCACTTACTAGAGGGGGAAAAGCCACATTCCAAAAGAAAGGTAGACTGGATGCACAATTCTACTCCCTTTACTCCTGCTAATTATTTCTCCCTTCGAAGATGTCATCAGACAGAACTTTTTGAGAATAAGGAAGGAATGACAAGTAGAGAATTTAGTCACTTCTGAAGAGGTGCCCTGAAGGTTTTTGAATCTGAGTGGAGTCATCTTCTTGTGCAGAGCAGGAGGGGCAGGATGATAAAGTGGTGATATGATTTGAGATGCTCTTGGAAGGCACCCCTGAAAAATTTCTCTCCTATGCACAAACTTGCTGTGGGTTTTGAAATTCCACCATTAGAGATTCACTGCTTTGGGTCTTTCAGAGTTTCCAGTTGAACTGCAAAGATTTCTGAAAGGGGTGACACCTTATACCTTGATCTCTTAAAACTCTATCAGATTGTTTTCCCAGTTTACAGTTCTCTTAGAGTAAGGTTTTGAAGAATGGAGCCGCAAGAAGAAGCCTGGAGAACAGGGACAAAAAGAGGGGGCTAAGAAAGGAAAGTGGACAGGCTCCTAATAACAATGAGTAATGATACGTATCCTGTACTTCACAGTTGACTATGAAAGATGCACTTTCAAATAGGTGATCTCATTCAGTTCATGCCACTGTCTATATAACATATGCAGAAAGGAATCTCTGTTCCCATTTTACAGACAAGAAAACAGAGACTGACAGTGATGCAGTGTTTTGCCCATGATCCCAAGACTAGTAAATGGTAGAGTTAGGGTGCAAACTCAGGTTCTAGAAGTGCTAGCTGCCTCTTTGTCGTCTCTATATTACTGGCAGTGCATTGTGCCTAGTTTTAAAAAACTACATTTCCCAGCCTCCCTTGCAGACATGTGTGGCCAAAAGAGATATAAGCAGAAGTTATTGGGTAGAGCTTCAGAGAACCTCCTCCCCTTTGCCCTCTGGCCCTTCTGCTCTTTATCTTTCCTGCTGTATAGAAAAGAGATGTGAAAGCTAGAGTGCCAGCAGCCATTTTGCACCATGAGGGAACCTTAAGGACAGAAACTATGTGCTGAGGATGGCAGATCAGAGAGGCAGGAGCTGGGCCCTCGGTGGCCATGCTTCCCAGAAACCCAGGCTAAACTCTCTTCCACTGGACTTCTCTTACACAAGAGACATAAACCCTTACGAACTTAAATCTCATTAGGTTAAGTTTTCTATTCATCCTAATTGCTACGGCTAGGCCTTAGAAATGTGGGGAAAGCAACTAAAGCTGGAAGAGAAAATCTCAGCAGACTCCCAGTGGGTTACCCCATCCTTCCAAGAAAAAGAAGTTATAGTTGGTGTCCCTCAGCCCAAGTCTCCAGCCTTAAGGAAAACTCCTTGAGATATCAGTGAGATGTGCCCCACAGCATGGTACCTGGCATTGGATGTAGGGCACCACATTTCTAGTCTTTGCTTTGTGGAACCTTGGGAAATCCACTCAATTCATTAAAGACTTAGTTTCACCATCTATAAAATGGGTATAATATTTGTCCTGTCCATCTCTGCTTGTGGATATCAGATTTCAATTGTCAAGCAATGTAAAAGAAATTTAGAAAAATATAAAACCCAAGGCAGGCTGATCTGGCTCTGACCAGGGAGTTGCCGGGGATCTTTCTACCCCACCCACCCCAATTTCCTCCTTTACACCTTTTTTCCTCCGCCTGTCAGGGTTCAATCCACTGTTTCAGGAGAAGCTGAGATGTCAAAGAAGCAGCTGAGTCAAAGAACATTCCCCCTGCATAGGTGTCAGGTTTTGCATATGGCATGACCCTTCCTTTAGGGAGCACCTGTCCCTAGCAGTTTCTCCCCATATCCACAAGATCCCAGGTTCATCAGTAAATTTCCCTCCACCCCAAGGTGGAGAGGGCTACATTTTCATGGGGTAGGGGGGACCAACTGAGGTGTTGATTCATAAGATTCTGATGGGGTAGAAACTGGCTGAATCTGCCATTTTATTCTTTCCCCAGATGGGAAACAGAGCAACAGTAAAAAAAACAATGCCCCAACCCCAGCCCTGCAAAACTCTGTGGGGTGGTTCAGTCTCCCCCAAGGTGGGGAGTATGTCTGACAATCATGGAAGAATATGGCGTGGAAAGGGGGGTCTGAAGATAATTGGGGGGGGCGGGGCATGGAATGGCTACTATCTTCTACCAGCTTCAGGTCTCTTGCCTCATAACCCCTCACTTTTTCTACACAGAGGTGATGACAGCAGAATAAGCTGCGCAAAGACAAGGCTGCATCCTGGCTAATTCCACACTGTGCTATAGCAGTATGCTGGCTGTTCCGCTGGCCCTCCTGGGGACTGTTCCAACATCATGCCTGGAGGCAATTGTTTGTGAATGTCATTTGGGCTGCTAATGACATGCAGGGCACTTAACTTACCATGTCACGTGGGGGATGAGGCAGAGCTGGGATGGGCTTCTGCTTTCTCATGGGAGAGGGGAGGCCCCCTTCTTTCTGACTCCCCTCTCGCCATCCTTCCTCTTCCCCTCAATGACTCCTCCCCACCCCCCTGACACTGTCCCCATTAATGCTAGCCACTTCCTGAAAGGGCAGGCCCTGGGGCAGACAGATGGGGGAGCTGGCCCTCCCCAGTCACACGGGAAACAGGCCATGCCCCACTCGTGGACTGTACGTGTCCAGCATGACCCAGGGCTGCCGGCAGGGCTCAGCCGTGTGTACTCAGGGAAGGCAAATGGCTTGGGAAGTCAGCAAAAACCATTAGATAATTAGGGAGCTAATTATCTGATTTAAAAAAATAAAAGCGAGACACTATTTCATAGCCAAATTCAAATCCTGAGTTATCCATGGCTTGGAGTTAGCCATGCCTCTGCTCCCCCTTCCTGGTATATAGAATAGAACCTGATGTTTCAGACACAGCTCACAGCCCCCAGGGCTTCTGTAGGCCCATGGTGTTGGTCAATGGTGACCTGTCAATGACGTGTCCAATCTGGCTGGACAACTGAGCCTCCACCAAGGTCCCTGTCTGTGGCCTCAGGCCCCAGGGCTTAAACCCCTATGAGACAGGGCACCCTTAACCTGGGAGGCAAGATGCCATGTGGCCCCAACTGGCAAAAGCAGGTGGATTTAGCAAGTGTGATAACCATATTGTCTTGATCATGGGGTAATAAGAAAACAGAGCCATAGACCATCAGGGTGGGCTCACTTAAGTCAAATGTTACAGTTAGGCTGACCACTCGGCATCCCCGGCATGGAGTTAGCCGGGTTCTGCTTGAACCCTTCCGGTACAGGCAGCTCACTACCTTATGGCAGCCCTTGTTTATTCTGCTGTTGGGCAGCTCTGATGTTCATTTCCATTCTGTTCAGTTCACCAGGTGTTGACTCAATAGCTGTTGTGGGCCAGGACTTACTAGGAGCTGGGGATACAGAGATGAGTAGGTATGACTAGCACATGCTAGAGAGGAAGAAAGACACAAGCCAAATCATTTTGCAGCCAGATGGAGAGCAATGAGGTAGGTACAGATGCTGCTATTGAAATTTTTTATTGTAATGGGTCCATGCCTGCTTTCGTGTGTGTGTGTGTGTGTGTGTGTGTGTGTGTGTTCCTCTCTCCTACTCATACATTCTTTGAATAAATTAAGGGATATATGACTCCTTTCCCAAATCCTGTCATCTCCAAGGTAACCTCTGCCCATCTCACAAGATTCTAGAATCCCATTCTCATCAACAGATCTCTGGATATATTGCCATTGGTAAAGATAATCTCTTGAGACTCTGTCATCCTGTATTAAACGTGTTACAGCTCCACTCCGACCAGCTTGAATGATTCAGTGATTAAAATCGTAACCTCCCGTGATCTGAGCACTTCACCTCTGCTAACACAACCCAAAATTACAGGAGTCTTTTGGCAGCTCCATCACTTTGCGGCCATGACGTCCTTGAGATCAGCTAAAACTCTGAGCCGATGCCACACAAAATTCCAGTCAAGCCAGATGTGCCTCACCTTGAACTCATGCAGTTGAGTTTTTGAACCAAAAGAGAATACATATTTTCTGTGTCATTATCCATGTCAATAAGAAAACATACTTAGCAGTACAGAATGGGGGCAGGTATGGGCACAAGGCAGAGGCTTTCTCCCATGCTCACATCAAATTGTTAAGCACCTGATTACTTGACCAGTTACAAGTCCACTTCACCAGTTCACACGTCTCCATTTTGGCCCAAACACAGGGTGAGATTTTGTCAAGTGTCCTTTACAATTGTGATACGCTCTGTTTACGGCAGTGAGTCACAGCCAGTGGAAACTCCTAGGACGTTTTCCAACAGCATCTATCACCCCAGAGGTTCTGGCCCACTTCCCCCGTGGAGATGCATAGGTGTGGGGTCTTGTGGAGAATCCTGTGTCAGGAGGGATGTCATTGAGGTGGGCTGCCCTCGTGAATGACAAGGAGGCAGATTAAAAGAACTACTGGGTCACAAACTAGTGAATATAACAAAAAAGAAACAGACTCACAGATATAGAGAACAAACTAGTGGTTACCAGTGGGTGGGAGGGGCAAGATTGGGGTAGGAGATTAAGAAGTACAAACTATTATGTTTAAAGCAAATAAGCTACAATGATATACTGTACAACACAGGGAATATAGCCAGTATTTTGTAGAAACTATAAATGGAATATAACCTTTAAAAATTGTGAATCACTATGTTGTACACCTGTAAAATTATGTAATATTGTACATCAACTATACTTCAATTAAAAAAAAAAGAAAGAAATACTGGGTCATAGTGTCCCCTGAAGACAGCTGAATACTTGGGCAGGATTTGTCCCCTGGGAACCCATGCTGGGTCCTGGCAATCAGCATTCTTTGCCAAGGGCTTATAGCCATCTGTTGAGCAATTCTGCCCAGCCTAGCATCCTATGCTTTATGGGGTCTAGTCTTCAAAAGCAGACTATCCACCCTTTTCCCATTTTGGGCACTTCTCTTTCTGTCCATGTTGTCTCAGGCCCACCCCCATGGGCTTGGGAAACTCAGCTAGTGTCCTCTAGTCCTGGGATGTGACCCTTGGGGTAAGTGTGATGTGTCTCTGTTGGCCTTGGTTTCCTCCTTGAGTATTGGTCTTGCCCTTCCCATGTTGCCTGGATTCCAATTCTGTCTCTGCTACTTTCCATGTAACACCTTGGGCAAGTTTCTTATATGGGAAGTGGAATAACAATAGTTCTCACCTCCTGGGGTTTTGAGAAAACTCAGTGAGTTAGTACACATAGAGCCCTCAGAATAGTGCCCGGTTCAAGTAAGCTCTCAGCGCAGATGTGTACCATTATTGCTGGCCCTGTTCTTGCCGGGGAAGGTGGAGGCCAATTGGAAACTGTGTGGCTTTGCCTGTGGCTCTTGTCTAGTCTCCCTGCAGCCTCCTTCCTAACCAGCACATTTGTCCTTCCTGCTATGAACATGGATTAAAAGCCCTGCCCTCTGTACAGTGTGTGCTCCTCTTTAATATTCATCTTTGGATAGAAGCCTTTCTGCCCCTCTTTTGTACACAACCCTGTTGAAGGCCGAGCATGTCACAGAGCCACTGTGCAGCCCACTGGTGTCTCTTCTTTCTTATGGGGACAATTTGCTTTCTAAAAATCCACTGTATGCTTCTTGGAGTCTCCCATTTGTCCTAACAGCCAGCTTCACTGTTAGGGTGAGGGCAGCACAGCCATAGTGGCTAAGTCTAGGCACTGAAACCAGAGGCCTGTGTTCAGATCAGTCCTGCCTCGTTCTGGCTGTACAACCTTGGGAGAGTTTTAATTCTCTTGGTCTTTTATATTTCTTGATATGTCCAGGAGATTTAAATGAGATATTTACTTCTTGGAAAGCTACATTGAAACCCACAGTAAGCTGGCAATAATGTTGTCTGGTGATTGCTGTTACTATTATCTGGCTACAGACTCATGCTGTCCTTTTTCTCTAAATTTTGGAAATCCAACTTCTTAAAGACTGAATTGCACATCTAACCATACTCTTCCCGTTGCTCGCCCAGGATGGCAGACAAGATAATGGTCTCAACTCTCACCATTACTGTTACTACAACCATGACTATTGCTAATAACAATAATAATAATAATTTGTATTCCTTGAACACTTACTATTACGTGCCTGCACTGTTTGGAGAGCTTTGCATGCTGCTTCTCTTCTAATCTTCAAGACCACAATAAGGGGAAATCTGCATTGTTATCTGCATTTTTTCCCTAAGATTTCTGATGTTTCCATTTACTTCATTTTATTGCACTTTGCTTTATTGCACTTTGCAAATATTGTTTTTTACAAATTGAAGATTTGGGGCAACGCTGCATTGAGGAATTCTATAGGGGATATTTTTCTAACAGCATTTGCTCACTTCATATCTCTGTGTCGCATTTTGGTAATTCTCACAAAATTTCAAACATTTTCATTATTATTATATTTGTTATGGTGTCTGTGATCAGTGATCTTTGACATTACTACTATGACCCACTGAATGCTCAGATGATGGTTGGCATTTTTTAGCAATAAAGTATTTTTTAATTAAAGTTTGTACTTTTTTTTAGACATAATGCTGTTGTACACTTAACAGACTACAGTATAGTGTAAGCATAACTTTTATATGCACTGGGAAACCAAAAAAATTCATGTGGCTCCCTTTATTGCAATATTCACTTTATTGCCGTGGTCTGGAACCCAACCCAAAATATCTCTGAGGTGTGCCTATATTTCTACCTATAAAGCTAGTGTCTCCAGGATCTCAATCACCAAATAAAAGCACTTTGAATTCAGCTTTGAGTGACTTCAGAAGCATACCTCCAACCCCTCCCGTGGCCCTCGGAGGGTTTCTGAGACCCCCAGGGAGGGGTGCCATCTTGGCAACCTTGGCTTCCTGCCACCTTGATGCCAGTATCTCCCCCTCACAAACTGCATGTCCCTTCATCCTGCGCCTTTGCAAGCCTCAGAGCTGGTAGCTTTTTGCCTTTACACTTTATATCAAAGTCAAAACCATATAATAAATTCACAAGTGAAGAAATATACTTATTTTCAAAAGGTCAACCTCACAAGGTATCAAAGAAATGCAAATTAAAACAAGGTCCATTTTTCACCTATGAGATTGGCAAAAATGAAAGAAATTATATATTCTATAATTGGCAAGGGTGCGGTCAAAATGGGCACTGTCACCTTCCACTGGTGAGAGGATAAATAAATGTTTATATGCAATGTATAAAGGTTATAATTTCCCCGTGAAACCAGTAATTCAACCCCTAAGAAAATATGCTAAGGAAATCACTGAAGTTGCACAAATGTATTTATGTACAAAGATATATCCATTGCTGCATTACTTTTTTTTCTTTGCTGCATTACTTTTAATATTGAAAAATGGAAACAACCTAAATGTCCAACAATAGAAGACTGATTAAATAAATTACGGTATAGCCAAATGAAAAGTACTTTAATACCATGGGATCTAAGCAAGCTACAATGCTGAGTGGAAAGAATTAAGAAACAAAAGGACACACTAGATTGATCTTAAGTATTGTTTTGAACTGAAATAAAACTTAGAGGCCAAATGCTCCTGGTTAATTTTGAATGGTGGGATTACAGGTCATTTTCTTCTCTCTCTTTATCATTTTGTTTATGTTCCAAATGTTCTATAAAGACTATTACTTTCATAAGTAGGAAAAATATATATGCAGATTGTTTAATGTCATATATATATGAATACATAACATATATTGTTTAATTTCATATATATATATATGACATGCATATACTTCAGTTAAGTTCTAATGCTGTTTTCATCCTGAGAATGAAGCTGCTCTCCAGACAAGCCGCACATATGACGCCAGGTAAGGGAAGTTCCTTGGCTCCAGCAGCTTCCATGGGGCACCCACCCTCCATCTCATGGACTCCGTTTGGTGAATAAATGCCTTCCTTTCCCCACACCTTCCCATCCAGAGACCGAGTCATCAACTGAGAAAGTCAGAGCTGGAAGAAACCTCATTGACAGATCAAGGTTCTTGACCTCTCTTATACCATGGACGCTTCAGCTGTCTGGCGAAGTATATGGGATCCCCTCTCAGAATAATCATTTTAAATGCATACAATAAAACACACAGGATTTCAGAAGAAACCATGCATTCCTTGAGCTGTAAGATTCTAGGCCATGTCTGTCATGTTTAACACAAGCTGAGGCTGGCCAAGAAGGAAACACACCTGTGATCAGCCCCCGACCCTTCGGCCTGGACCCATCATCTGTGGGCGCCTCCCTCCCTCCGAAAAACTTAGGCAATTCTGTTGCAGCTTTTCAGTCTTAATCTCCCTTTCTATCAGCCTAGGAAATGGCCCTTTGATTATCACAGAAGGAGATGAACATCGATGTCTCCATTTCCAGATGAGGAGACTGACACCCAGAGTGGTCAGGACAGGTGGGCAGGATGACCCCACCTCTAATATTCAGTAGGCTCACATGACCTGCTCTGGTTAATCAGAGCTCATCCAGGGCTTCTGCGGGACCAACTGGGACATGGACGCTCTTCTCCTTCTAGGGCTGCCCAGAGGAAAGAGGATGTCTGAGGGTGAAGCCAAACCAAAAGAAAAATGAAACTTAGGGAAGCTAAGAAACTGAGAATGCAGGATGTTTGTGGGGCCTTTGATCTACCTGAAGCAGGTCCCCGAGTTTTCAATTACATGAGCCAACACATTACCTCTCCCTTTTTCTTTTTTTCAGCCAGTTTGAGTTGAGTTCAATTACCTGCTGACCAAGTCAGGTGCAGATTATCCCCATTTTACAGATGAGGACAACTGAGGCAGGGCAAGAGAACTAAATGACTAGCAAGTGGCAGAGTGATGATCTGAATTTTACACCTCCTGACCTTAACTGTGACTGCCTACAAGTCCAGGTGAAGGTCAGATTCATCCCTCCTTGGAGGAGTCAGATTCTTTGGCCAAGAGGTCTGCTCATTGTTATTGTGTGCCCTCCATCTGAGGCTCAAAACAGAAAGTTCTGAGGCTCACAGCCACGAGACCACCTACCACAGTCACGGCCCTGGGAGGTACGGTCCTCCGACATACACATCTCTTTGGGCTGCCCACGTGGGGTCCCCTCTCCTTAAACTTGTAGGTAATGTTCATTCTACTTCCTCTCACCTGCACAAATGGTGCAGTTTGTCCCCAGAATCCCACAGACACCTCTGGGGAGGTGGGGCATAGGTGGGAACAGCTCAAAACCCTCCCCATCATTTCCTCCTGGCCCAGCCAGACACCTCCCTGTGTTGCCGCAGTCCCGGGCTCACCTGTAAATCAGTACCTCATCGTCGGAGCAGTTGTACTGCAGCTGGTACATCTTCACCCGGGGGGCGGACTTGCTGACCGACCACTTGACCAGGGCCGAGGTGGTGGTCACATCGGACACCAGCACAGCCCGTTCCGGGGGGCTTTTGGGAGGCTCCCCGCCCCCACTACCTCCACCTCCCCGGCTGGTCTTGCTGGAGCCAGTGATGTCCGAGAGGCGGGACTTGGGGGACGCCGTGCGGCTGGTGCTATTGCTGAGGTGTGGCAGCTGGACAATGGAGACCTCCACTGTGGCCGTGGCCTCCCCGGCGGCGTTGGCAGCGATGCAGGTGAAGGCGCCGCTGTCCTGAGACGTGGTGATGAGGATGTCCAGGGTGCCGTTGTCATACACGGCAGTCCTGGAGGAGTTCCCCACCAGGCGGTCATCGGGGGCCACCCAGTGGATGAGGGGGCTGGGGTCCCCCATGGCCTTGCACTTGAGTGTGGCCGCCTGGCCCTCCAGGACCAGCAGCTTGTGCGTGTGCTGGGTGATGAGAGGCGGTTCGCACACAAACTCCTCCTCGCGCACGTGCCAGAAGTAGCGGCCCTTGAGGCCCCCCGGGGAGCCACAAGTCTCCAGGTCATCGTCCCGCTCGAGCCTCCGCAGCCAGAGAAGCTCGCAGTTACAGTGCAGTGGGTTTCCCCCAAAACTAAAGGACAGGGGTGGAGCGAAGGGCGTGGCCGTCAGGGCAGAGGCCTGGGAGTGGGCGAAGATGGGGTCCGGGGGCAGCTTCTGCAGCCGGTTGGAGGTGAGGTCCAGGCGGGCCAGTTTCTGCAGGTCGGCGAAGGTGCCCTCGGTGATGTGGTCCAGCAGGTTGTGGTCCAGGCTCAGCTGGTGCAGGTTGACCATGCGCCGCACGGAGCCCCAGGGCAGGCCGTGGAGGTTGTTGTAGGAGAGGTCCAGATCCTCCAGCGTCAGCAGGAAGTCCTCGAAGGCCTCGTCTGCGATGCCTCCCAGCTGGTTGTTGTTCACAATGAGGTGCTGCAGGTTGACCAGGCCCCGCAGCGTGTCCTCCCCGAGGCTGGGCAGCCGGTTGCTGTCAAGGTGCAGGGAGCGCAGGCTCTCGAGGTCCAGGAAGGAGAAGGGCTGGATGTGGCTGATGGTGTTCCTGGACAGTGTCAGGTCCACCAGCCCCGTCATGTTGGCGAAGTCCTGGCGGCCGATGTGGATGATAAAGTTGCCGCCCAGACGCAGCTCCACCGTCCGCCGGTCGATGTCAGGGGGTACGAAGAGCAGCCCCTTGGAGGGGCACAGGGTCCCCAGTGACTCAGACAGGTTCTGGCAGACACAGTACTTGGGGCAGGCGTCGACCACGGCAAACGCCATGCCAAACGCCAGCAGGCCACCAAGCAGGGTCTCCATGGTCTGGTCACTCAGGCCGCGGCGCCTGGAAGGGAGGGACACAAAGTCAGGGTCAGGAGGCGACTTCCTAAAGCCCTGGCCCAGAGCTTCCTCCCTCACACCCACCCCCTGCCTTGGGGAGCAGTAGAGTAGCATCTGCTCACGCAGGTGTAATCTCTTCAACCAGTCCCTCCAATACAATTCTACTTTTTCCTTTCTCCTTAGCTCTTATCACCTTGGAACAGACTATTTAATTACTTATTAATTATGTTTATGGAATATTTTCTATCTCCCTCACTAGAATGTCAGTTCCATGAGGGCAGGTACTTTTGTCTATTTTGTTAATTGCTATAACCTGCACATCTAGCACAGTGCCTGGAACATAGTAGATGCTCAATAAATATTTGTTGGATGGATGCATGGATGGATAATTCCATACCAGTGGTTCATCTAATAATCATTGGAGTTGAAAAGTGTTTTATGGCTGTATTTTGAAGCGGTTTTGCCTTCTTAATTGGATTAGGCTCAGCATGAAATCAAATTGGACCAGCATTCCCTAAGAACAAGAACATGGACAAGGAGAGAGCTGTCCCTGGGAGATGCCAGGGTTAGTGGGGAACTGGCTTTGGGTAAGTTCTTCCCCATGGAGAATCCACATAGTGGGTGAATCTCTGGGAGTTCAGGGAGGTGAAGAAGGGGGTGGGATGGGAAGCCAAGGCATGGACTTCTTCTGAGCACTTAGTATGTGCTGGGTCCCCTGCCTGGACCTTCATATACATCACCTCATCTGGGCTTCAGGAACACCCTTCACAGGGAAGGGCTTATCTGTGTATATAAATGAGGACTTGTCCACGGCCTAAGAGCCTCCTTCAGGTCCTTATGCAAAAGTCACCTTCTCACCAAGGCCCTACCCTCTGTGCACATCCCTCTTCCTTGCTCTGCATTTTCTCCTTGGAATTGATCACTATTTAAGTTACTGTATGCTTCACCTACGTGTCTTGTTATTGTTTGTCTTCTGCACTGGCAAAAAAGCCCCAAACGGTTGGGGCTTATTTTTATTCACCACTGAATAAAAGGCCTATAGCACTGCCTGTCGCACAGTAGGTGCTTTTGTGAGAATGACTATCCAGGGAAGGAAGGAGCAGGGCTTTGGATCAGGTCTTTGAATCTCCAAATCTTACAGTTTCATCATTATTCCATGTGGCTCTATTTATGTAGTACTAAGAACATCAACTGAGTTGGACTTTTGGAAAATCATTGCACACTGGCTGTGTAGCATCACGCAGACCAACAGCTCTCGATTTGCCTTCTAGGAGTGCTAATTAGGGTTCTGCAAGCAAGGCTCCTAAGGCCACTGAATTGGGAAGCACAGCCCACTCTTGCTCACCCTTGCAAAAGCTCTCTATGCACTAGCAAGTTCGTAGAAGGGTTGAGAAATTCTGTGGCAGTAAAGAAATTTGAATTAATGTTTAATTCGGCATTGCTCCTTTTTTTAAGCTAAATATACTCCTATTTTTTTGCATAACAACTATTAATGCCTTGAGGAAGTAGAGCTCTATTGCTCCCAGTTTAAGGAGCACAGATGCAGACAAAACAACTAGCTGACAAAAAAAAAGATACATAGTAAATTTAAAAACCTATTCCAATCAGATATGACTTTATTGTGAAGATTTGAGTTCCATCATTGTGTCTCTTTAAGGGTAAATCTCCCACCTGAAATGCTTCAGGGTGAGATTTACTTTGCATTTTATCTGTAGTGAGTGTTATTCCTGAACAGCACTGTCCAATAGAAACATAATACGAGCCACGAATATAATTTTAAATTACATATTAAATTACATTTAAATTACATGGCCATATTAAAAAAGTGAAAAGAAACATGTGAAATCAATTTTGATCATGTATTTTACTTAACCCACTATATCCAAAAAATTATTTCAACATGTAATCAATACAAACAATTATGAAGGAGATGTTCAACATTCTTTTATTTGTACTAAGTCTTCAAAATCCAAGTGTATTTAACACTTAGAGCACATTTCAAGTGCTCAATAGCCTTATGCGACTATGGGCTTCCACAATGGACAGCACCGTTAGAGCAGGTGTTAGCTAACTGTAGCCCAAGGGCCAAATCCAGCCTGCCACCTGTGTTTGTAAATAAAGTTTTATTAGAACACGGCCATGCTCATGTTTGCATATGGCCTGTGTCTTTTTTCATGCTACAATGGTGGAAGTAAGTAGTTGCAGCAGACACAATATGGCCAGCAAAAGCCTAAAATATTTGCTGTCTTGCCCTTTACAGAAAAAGTTTGCTTACCTCTGTTCCAGAGGATTTTCTTTTCTTTACATCTTCTTCATTATGGTCACCCTCATTAAAAGCCTTTGTCAACGTGCCTATTTCCATGCAGCTCTGCTCTGAGCTCCCATGAGCAAAAGCCCACCCTTCCAGTCCCTGCTCTCGCCTATCTCCTCCTTGAGGGGTACCAGCCTGCCCTGACCCAGGTCCCACCAGGCACATCCATCCCAGAGGTGTCTACATGTGGAAGCTTTTGTGCCACCTTCTCCATGCCCAAATGCATGGCCTTCTAGGTCCATACTTAGCTGGGTGCTGATAAAGCAAACAGGAATCTTTTCCATCTGCCTTGACCCTCTTCTTATGTTTAGCACAAGGACAAGTCTTTGCAAGAGCTGGTTCTGCCCATTTCTCCACTTTCTTTCTCACGACTCTTTCTTCCTTTGTTCTTCTTGCTTCGACTACACTCAACCTCTCTCACTTATAACTGCCAGGCTTGACTTTCCTCTGGGACTTCCTCCAAGCCCTGCTCTCTTCCCGGCTTCTCCCCCGCCTCCACTCCTGCCTGACCAAGCTCCTAGTGCACCTCCAGGCTCAGCTTAAGTGGCACCTGCTCCAGGAAGCCTCTCCAAAACCTAGACCAAAACAGACCATCCTGCTATGGGCCCCTTAGCACCCTATACTTGTCCTACGTATTGCTCACCACACTTATACAATTCCTTAATCACTTACACGTCTGTCTCCCTAGACTGGAAACTCCACAAGGCAGGGAATTTATCTACCCTGTCCACCCATCACTGTATCCCAGCACCCAGTACCACACCCGACTTGTAGTAAGTGCCCAATCAGTATCGAATGAGTGAATGAATAAAATCTGGTGCTGAGCCAAGGGAGCTTCTGGCATCGTCACTGAGGTTCTGAGTTCTGTATCAGCTCTGTCCAGGGCTCACTTGGCTAATCAGCTGAGAAAACCATCTTCGTGGAGTGGCCTGGTCACACAGAAGCTTCAGAAGTATCTTCCGGCAGCCATCCGTGCGCTTTCAAGCATATGGCTCATTGTGGTCATAGAGTCAGGGAGGTCAGAGGTCTCTGGCCACTTCATCTGCTCAAGGAGAGGTGAGTGGTATCTCCTACACCCACTGGGGACACAGGGATAGCCACCCCCAAGGAGGTCCCTTGCTAGTTAAGCTGGAGGTGGCTGTGTGCACGCGTGCCTGTGTCTATGGGCATGTGTATGTTTATGGGGGGGCGGGTAGGGTTCTGAAAGCCTCTGGCCCCTTGAGAAGGGCATCCTCCTCACGAGCTCTTGTCAGTAAACACCGCAGTTTCTAAGGCTCAGCAGCACTTTCCAACATCTTCCCATCGCTGCACACACAGGAAATGGTAATAATCATTGTCAAGTGCATCTGAGTCCAGAGCCGAGGCTGTTGGCGGCCTGTGGGGGTATCTTCCACTGTCCCTCCAGATCCTCTTTCTCCTCCCTCTCTGACCCTGCCCTGTGTCCTGGAAGGCTGACCAGCATGGGCGGCATCAGTGCGATATGGACTGACTGCCCTGTCCTACGGCATCCTTGGGCCTTTCCACCCCTGCCTCTGTCGCCTGCCCTCCGGCAGTGGCAGCAAGCAGGAACGATCCGGACACTTTGGGATGCACACTCTGCATGGGGCCCATGGTTTCAAACAGTTGTGCCCCTGTAAATTGTGCTAAACAAACCACATTTTAAAAAAGAGTTTGTTGAGGATTAACAAACATCTAATGAATTCACATCTGTGACATAATAGAGCTTATTTTAAGTAATCAGCATGGGAGCTTACTGACAGAGAAGTGACTATTGAATCTTAATTAAAATTGTATTCTGAGAACCGTCACTTATTACTCTTATAGCCAACAAAAAGCAGCTTAAACCCCAAGTTGGGAGGGAGGTGAGGGGAACGGGGTGGATAACAGGCAACTAGTGCACACCTAGTGGGGGTGGGGAGGATCTCTCTTTTGAGCAGAGATTTGAACAAATGGTAGAAAGAGCAACCCAGTTCCCTCTAAGCATCTCGGAATGGTGTAGGTGGTGGAGGGGACCACGGAGAGGTGGCGGATTAGGAGTAGAAGGCTGGTATCAGGAACAAAGAAGCAGATGAAAGCAGGCAGGAGGGGCCGAAGCTGAGAGAGGTGCGTGGGGATCAGAAGCGAGGCTATGAAATGGATGCTGGTATCAAATGTCAGAATCAGCCTTCATGGGAGGAATCCATCCGCAAAGGAGCAAGAGCTTGTCTGCTCAGAATGTCTATGAGCCAGGACTGGGGGGGAGGGGAGGGGCGAGTCAGGGAAGTTGCCAGAGAGACCAGGCGATGAGCTGGAGAGGAACAGAAACAATCTCCCCTGGCCCTGCAGTGCCTGGGAGAATCAGCATGTCTCTGGGAGTTTACCCAGGGTAGGAACAGTTCTCCTCCCTTCCCCCCTAGGTTTCTGGACGCGGTTTTCACAACAACTCTGCAAGGTGAGTGCTGCCATTAGTCCATTAAGATGCTCTGGTGTAAATGGAAAGAGGTGTCCCCACTGGGCGTCTGGAGTCCTCCTTAGCTGAACAGCCTTGTGCAGTGAGCAACCTGATCTACCGTACCTCATGGCCTGAGTATTGCTACCCCTGTTTTAACCACCAGGAAGTGAGGTTCAAAGAGACTTGGACCTGCCCAAACTCTCCCATCTCCCCTGAGAAGAATCATGATTTGAACTCAGGATAGTCTGGCTCCAGGCCGCCCTGAGAGTAGAAGAGGCCCCTCTAGAGGCTTCCATGTGCCTGGTGTACATAGAAACCGGCTGCCTCTACCATGAGATTGCTTAGTAACCTGTGACAACCCAGCTGTTCAACTAAATTTGGGCACTTGTGTTTCCTGCTTGGGGATGGGCCTGGAAGGAACGCTGCTGGTGTTCTCAGAAGCTGAGGCCTAATTGGCTCAGAAAGACCCACCTGTCAGGCCCGATGGTAGTGAGTCACACACATACACACGCACGCACGCACACAATTAAACATACTGGCAATGAATATAGAGTTGTGGAACTAGGCTGGTGGTTTGTAATCAGAATCTCCAGATGAGATTTTATATTTAAAACCAAAGGAAAAAAAGAACGATGAGGACAGAAAGGGGAAAACTAAGGGACATGGCAGACGTGGCAGCACAAAAGGAAAGTTCCTGTTCCTTCACTTGATGTGGAGACCACAGACTTTCCGCGCCCTTCCCCCAGCCCCTGGCCCTGCCTTCCTGCCAGAACCACCTCGAGCTGTTCCAGACAGAAGAGACAACATTTAGCAGATGGCTGGCACGATATATGTGATATCTCTCCACCCTGATTTCCATTTAAAAGATACCTTAGCAACCAGCCGAGGAGCCACCCGCCCCTGGAGCCTGTAAATCGAGTAAGATGCCTGTCTCTGCTTCAGGTAAAAAGAAATGGCCCCTCCAGGGTGCTCCAGGCCGACAGGAAAGTGTGAATTAATAAGAGGGGGAGGGGTTCGTATCTGCCAGGAGAGGCAGCCGCCTGCGTCTTCTTTCCCAGACTTGCCCTCTCAGAGTACTTGCTGCTCCCCGTAAATCGCACCACTCAAGGCGAGCCCTGAAGGGACCTGCATGGGAGCCAGGGGACCGGAAAAGGAAACTTGATTTTCAGACATGGGTTTCCTGAAGGGGCTGCTTCTCTGATCTAGGAGTTGTCAGGTGGCGACCCTGCCTCCAGCCCAGTGCGTGGTTCCAGTTTGAGGCTTCCAGCCCCTGTCCTTGCCCCGTCGCCAGCACCTCTACCTCTCAGGCCCTTAAGAAGTAACAGTCTGGGGTTTCTTCTGAGGGTAAGAGAAATGAGTTAGCATCAGAGAACTGATTTTCTCCATCCCCCTCCCTGATGCTGCTTTGCACAGGAATCCTTCTAGAATCTCGAGAAAGAGGGGATGGGGGAAAGTTCAATGGATGTGTTGGAGAGGGAGATAGCTCCTGACCACAGAGAGCTCCCAGTCTGATGGGGGGAGGCATAGCTTTTGACCACAGGCAGCTTCTATGTTGATGTTGGAGTCACAGCTTCTAGTTTGAAGGGAGAGGGAGAGAAGGAGAGAGAGACCGAGAGACAGAGAAAGCCAGAAAGCCTGCCCTTGGAAGGTCCTAGCTCCGTGGCTGCAGAAAGACACCCACACAGGACGGGCAAAAACATTCCCTGTGCCGTCCCCAGGCAAAGCCGGGGAGACAGAGGCCACATCCCAAATCCTGGGACTTCTTCATAAACTAGCTGAAAAGACTGGTCTTAGATAGCAGAGGTAACAGGAAAGAAAAGGGAAACGAAGTCTAAAACATCCAAGGGCGGAATGAGCCCACTTAGGCTCTGTTTAAACTTCTGTTGTGCAAGGTAAGCAGTTGTTATGCTAAGTAAGCTATTAAGCTCAGAACTGCTTCCTGTCTGCTCAGTGACAGCACGATGCCTCCGTGTTAACGCATCCACGATAGCTTTGATTGTGTTGCAGGGTAATTATGTGTTTCCCTGTTTTCTACCCTATTCACCTGGGAACCCCTTCTTGGCAGGGACTGTATTTTGTTCAGCTTTGAATCCCCAGTAGCAAGCCCAGGACGTAGCACAGAGCAGGCACCAGGGACCTGTTTGATGAGAGAATGAATGAATGAATGAGAGCTCCAGCATGAACAGCTGTACACCTTGGCACCTTCGACCCTGTACACGCCCTCTTACTGCAGGAGTGTGCTCGCCCCCGTCTGGGGCAGGCCAGCCAGGCTGGCGCATTCATGCCCTGGAGGACAGCCCCCCAACCAAGGCTAGTAAGGGGGGGTGGAAGATAAAGACCTCAGCTTCCTCGCCGGTTGGGTGGAACGACTCGGAAGCATGTTGTGCGCAGTCTCCTATGGTTCCCCAGTGAGACGGAGCCGCAGTGGCCCTTCGCAGCCGCCTGCTTCTAACACACCCTGTTACTGGCTGCCTTCCCCTCCCCACGTCACCTCCCACCCCTCTTCCTCTTCCTGGGAGTCCTGCGATCACGGGCCAAATAAGCCACTTACACTCAAGTCCTTGTTTCAAGTCCACTTCTGGGGCATCCAGCCCAGGGCACACTTCCGGACAACTCTCGTGCTATAAGGTACCCGCCGAGCCTGGGCCATTGTGGAAACGTCAGACACGTGGGAATCAAACATGATCGGAAAGCCACGCATATCCTCGTCAATGACTAACACGAACAGGCCGCTTATTGAAGGCAAGAGACCTTAGTTCCCACACTAATGACAGGTAGTGAGAGTTGAATGGAAAGTGGCTTCTACCCAACGTATTCACAACCAGGGCTGTGGAACACTAGCCCTCTTCTGTCTTGAGACACGTGTGAGCCAGTGTGTGGATGAGCGTTCGCGTGTGAATGAGGGAGGCCCGTGTACGGATGGGCGTGGAGCACGAGTGGAGGGTGTGTGTGTGTGAGGGGGGCAGGCGTGCCTGAGTGTGCCCGGAGGCGCCTTCGTGGGTGAGCGAGGGGGCGCCGCACGGATGGAGGCGGTGACTGGGGGACCCGCGGGCGTGGTGACTGGGGGACCCGCGGGCGTGGTGGCTGGGGGACCCGCGGGTGCGGTGGCCGGCGGGCTGTGTGGGGGAAGGAGGGCCTGCCTGTGCGTGGAGGGTGAGAGGGGGAGGGGAGGCGAGCTGATTTGCTCAGCTTTGATGGGAACAAACGCTGTCTCGCGGCTGTGTTGTCAACTGCAAGTGCGTTACTCTCCATGGTCGCCTGTGATCTGTCCCTGCTTAGGGGACACGGTCGGCCTACGGGGCTGGCAGCTCTCGGCATCGGTTCAGGCCGCGGCCTTCCGGCCGCCTTCCGCCCGTCGGCCTCCGCGCCAGCCCTCAGCTGTGAGCGTGTGGGGGCTCAGCTTTCACACACACGGACCTCTGCTTCGATTCGGTCATGACTTTCAAGACTTTTCTCTGCCGTAACCCCCGTTCCAAGCCTCTTTTAGATTCTATCACCTGAAACCTCAAGCAAGCGAGGCTCCAGCTCTGGGCGGCTGGGTAGACCACCGCCTTCTTACCTCAGAGGTGGGATGCGGAGAGTGTGGATACACAGGGAGGCGTCTGCGGTGGACTCGGCCTTTCTGGTCCTTTCTGCCTCTCCCAGAGTCTTCCCCAGCAGATTCACAGCCAAGGGCCCCGTCTTCGCCATTTTAGCGCTTTCATCTTCGCCTGCTCTAAACCACACAGCACCCGCCACCAAGCACCCCTGGCCACTCTCTGGTCCCCACGCGCAACGGAGCAAGCAGAGCGCGTGGTCCCCTCTAGGACCCCGGTGAGGAAGGGAGAAGCGGGGTGGGTAATTCAAAGCGGCAGAAAATCCAAAACTCATTTCCACTCGGCTGGGGAATGTTCACTCTGTGATTTACTCTCCTCATTATGTTTGGCTCAGGCTAAAATTAAAATTGGCTTTTCTTCTCCAAGCCAACCAGGCTACAGGCTAGGCAATGGCTGGATAGCACTGAAGTTTCGTCCGGCTAGAAAAGTTAATTATGGGTTTAACATCTGACCAGGATATCAGACTTGAAGGTCAATAGGGGTAGGGGCCGTGTCTCCCCTCAGACCGGGGCCCCCCGAGGGCGGGGCTGTGGCTAGCACCTGCCCACAGTTCTTCCTGTGGGATCTGAGGCTAATATTCGCAGCGTCCTCCTGCTCCTCACAGCCCCCTCTGCTTACCCCACCGTGGGAAGCCCAGGTGGCGGCCAGGCCTCCCTGAAGCAGCCGTTCCCCGCAAGTCCGCAGCTGGGCCTCCGCAGGGGCTGCCGCCAGCGTAACATCACTGAAGCTCGCAGGCTGCTCTGAGAAGGGCGATGTCTCGTTGCACAGGCCTGTGGTTACTACCCTTGCCTGTTATTATGCATCTGGCGCAACATCAAGCATGGCATATTTAATCTTGGACTCCTAGTAACACTTCGGATTATTAAAACAAAAAGAATTTAGACAATCAGATTGGCTTGACGGGAGTTTATTTGCCTGTTTGTGGGTGGCGGGGAGGGCGCTCCTGCATGGGGGACACAGTTACAGGCAAAGATTCCCATGTTGCACCTCCAAGGTCAGGTCTTTCCTTGGCCTTGAAACAGAATCCTCATCACCTGTTGGCCAACCTAGACTTACAAGGTGACACACGAAAGCAGGAAGACTTTTCAGTCGGGGCTACCTCTGCTGTTTTATGGAGCTCCCACAAATTCCCTCAGTAGACGTAAGTCACACTAGGGAAAAGGCCTATCTGTGGGGTCCCCTGACACGCTGTCCCATGTCGCATGCCCCGGCTGAGCAGCACTGAAGGGGCAGGAGGGGTGATGAGGCAGGGCTGCCCAGCCTCTCGGGGGTGGGGTGCAGGGTGCCAGGCCTGGTGCCCGCTCTACCCCCAGGCAAACTCCTCTTCGCAGACCAGCTCTAGCTCCAGCGCCCCGCGCTTCCTCCCACTTGGTAAAAAGTATCTTCTTGTGTCCTCCCAATTCTGGACAGAAGGGACAGAGAAACATCATCAGTCAGGGAGGAACAGATGAAAGAACTGAAGGGGCACCTGTAGGAAGTTTAGTGAAGGGAGTTTAGACTATTTACAGCGGTGTGGGCAGGGTTAGGGGAACCCAAGAGGGGTGCTGTGGCCCCCAGGGGCTGGCAACAGAGGGAGGCTTTTCAAACCCTTTCATCCCTAGGCCTGAAGGGTTGAAGGCAGAGGGCAGTTCCCAGAACCCACGCAGTGCTACAGACGCGGGAGCGGGATAGGGATGGATACAACCCACTGACCAACTGCAGCCTGGGAGGGAGCTGGCCGAGGAGACAGTCCCCTCTCTCCCATCCTGCCTCTCACCTCCTCCTGGGCCTCCCAGTCGCCAAACCCAGGAAGCTAGAGGACAAAGGAGCCTGCAGGAAGCGGTCCACACAGGCCAGCCTCCCAGGGCACAGGGCAGGGCAGATAAAGGTGGAGAGTTCACTTGCAGGAGCGGTTGGAAAATAATCTGCACAGCGAGAGAGCAGCCTTCTCTCTTGTCAACTTTCCCGGTGAGTTGTTGGGTAATAAAACCACTTGAAAGTGTAAGAAGAACAGGGAGGAAAAAGGAGGAAGAGGAGAAAGAGAGATGAATCCACTGGAAACAATAAACCCCGCAGAATCAAGGGCAGTAAATATGAATTCAATTTGCTTTTGCCATTTACACAGCCCAGCCTTCGTAAGCGCTGACAGGCTGATCAGATAAAAGTCGCCATTGCCACCAGGATGGCACATTTAAATTTTTATTACAAACATCAGGCTCCATTACCCTGGGGTTTGCCCTCTGCATTCCTAATGTTGTCTTTCTTCACGTTGGAATGGGAGCACCCTGGCTCCCAGGGACTGACTAATACAGCAGGAAGAGCCTGGTGTAGGCGTTCTGTGACCTGGGTCCCATCCTGGCCCTGCCCATGGCCTCAGCAAGCCACCTCTCCTCTGTGAAGCCTCACCTTCAGTCTCTCTTCTTTTCCCAAACTTGGCTAAAGCACTGCCATAGGCACAGCTGTCACTGTCTGGTAATGCCTTCTTCCACCTGAACTAACTGGGGACCTGTGATTAGAGAGTCTTGAGAAAGTGTGTCCTTAAACCTCTATTTTTCTGTGAACTTCTCAGAAGGCCAAAGACTTGAATTTGGCTTCAATAATTCTTACTCTTTAGCCCTTGAAATGGAGATGACGTCATCATCGTCATCATCATCTATCACCATCTAATGGTGAACACTTGCTGAGTGTTAATTTCATGCCCATATCATTTCATGCTTTAACCCTTTCATCCTCCCACCCACCCTATGTAGTGGGTGTGGTAATTATCCCTGTTTTACAGATGAGGCAAGTGAGGCTCAGAGAGGTGTTTAGGTGACTTGCCCAGGGTCCCCCTCCTAGTCAGTGACCGCTGGTCCCTCTGGGCCGTCCGAGTGTTTTGTCAATATTGTCAGTCTCAGGACCCTAGGACTCACCTAGCTCTCCAAGAGAGCCAATCAACAAAATGTACAGGGGCTCTAGCCAAACAGTAGGCAGAGTCACTTTATTATCAAACATTTAACTGAGAGAGAATGGGGAGCTCACCCTAGAATTTCGGGGTGGGGTTCTCCGCCCTGATGTGTCAAAGGTCAGAGTGCTCCCAGAGTTAAAGCACAAGCAGGTGAGAGATCAGGGGGCTGGTTGCTCCTGAGTGGTGTCCTTCACACTGGTCCCAGTGGGGGACTGTGAATCGCTCTTCGACTCGCACCATCACTTTGGCCTCAGGGTTCAGGGGTGTTGCCGACTTGGGGGAAGGGACTCACACCTTCCTGCTATGAATGGGAAAAGCAAATCAGCGCTCGGTCGAGGCAGTGAGTTTTATGTTTCTCCTGCAACCCCCAGGGTTTAGTCTCAGCAAGCAAGTGCTCCCCTTGAGACCCTAACTCAACCAGCCTCAGGTAGGGTGAAAAAACTCATTATTCTGATAATCAGGAGATCAGAGTGAAGTTGAAGCTGAGAGGAAGCTGCCCCCGCCACAGTGTGACCACAGCTGTCTACATCTCTCCTACCACCCTCGGTTGCCTCCAATGTACATGGGAAGGGAGTTTGGGAGCAAGGCGATCTCTGGATCCTCTTCCAGATGTAACCTTTCCTAATCTTTTTCTTGCTGCCACACTTTCAAAGATCAAAGGAGGGTGGGAGGGAGGGAGATGCAAGAGGGAAGAGATATGGGAACATATTGTATATGTATAACTGATTCACTTTGTTATAAAGCAGAAGCTAACACACCATTGTAAGGCAATTATACTTCAATAAAGATGTTTAAAAAAAAATCAAATAAATGGTTAAAATATTGATCAATGGTTAAAATATTAATGGCTGATTAGGTTAACTGCGAATTCTGCACTGCTTAACCAAGGAACAGGGTCCCTAATGAAATTTTAGGCATTATCCCCTGATTTGTGGGAATGGTGTTAGGAGAGACTGCAAGGCTGGGAGAGTCTAATTGTTTTTCCTAATTCACATCACATAACTGCCTCCTGCCTTTTGACATGAAGCAGAGCCAGAAAGGACGAATGCCTCTGGCTTAAGTTCCCACACAGAGACAAGGAGATTGGATGGAGGCTCCCTAGATGAGTGAAGGAGGACTCAGTCTACTTTGCTGAAGGAAGGAAACAGGGCAACTTCCTGCTGTAGTTGAGTGGAGGAGTAGCGGAGAAGTCAGGTTGGAGAGTTGGGAGGGCAATCAAATCAGCCAGCCCTTCCTTGACGCCCAGCGTTGTGCACTTCCTCCATGGTGTGACAGTACAGAGTCCCCTGGTTGTCCTCTAATATCCATTCTCCCATTTTCCCCAGTAAGAAGCCCCAAGTGTTATTTGGCCACAAAGCCACGCAGAATAAAGACTACATTTCCCAGCCTCCCTTGTACCTAGGTGTGGTCATATGACTAAGTTTTAGCCAATGGGCTATAAGTAAAACACTAGTATGTGATACCCTAGAGGTGTCCTTTAAGAAAGGATGCACCCTTCTTTGCCCCTCCCTCTTTCCTAATAACTGGAATGTTGATGCATGGACAGAACTTGCACAGCTATCTTGGTCCACAAACTGGTAGCCATGTGTTTGAGGATACAAAGTGACAAAACAGAAGGAACCTGGGCACCTGGTGATCATAGCACCACCATATAGTCCTGGAATCCCTGAAGTTTTTGTTTTTGTTTTAATTATAACTTAAAAGAAATAGTTTAAGACTCATAAGAAGTTTCAAAAATAGTAAGAATTCCCATAGACTCTTCACCCCACTCTCCCCCATGATAACATCTGATATACCTATAGCACATTACCAAAGCAGGAACTTGACATTGTTACAATGCTGTTCACTTGAATATAGACCTTATTGCCTGTGCTTTCTACATGAGAGAGAAAAAAAAGTCTTTGTTTTTTTATCACTCACAATGAAATCAATTTCTGATATAATTTCCAAAAAGTATAAGGTGGCATCCAAACTCCATCCCTGAGAAAGGTACATGGCAGGCAGGAGCTGGCCAGATGCAGGGAACAACCAGACAACCTTCAGGGCAATGTGGAGAAGTCCTTTCGAACAGTGAGAGGCATAGGACTATCGAGCCATCTTTCCCTTTGATGGTGCTGGTGAAAGGACTGTCCTCCCCGACCTCCTTGCTCTACCACTGGCCTTGGCAGGCATCCCTGCCCCCATGCCTAACTCTGTGCTCACCCTTCTCTTGCTGGACCCACCTCCACACCCACCTCTTACCTACGCAGGGCTCTGCATCCCCTTGCTAATTCAGGAAGACCTGAGATGCTCATTAGTGTTGCTGGATCCTGGCCCATCAAAGTCACATGTTAGTAGGACAGGGGAACGAAGGCAGGTGACATTTGTTGGTATTTTCAACTCGGGTGAAAACAAACAAATTGCACTGGAGTTAAATGTCAAAGAATCCTGAGACTGCTGCATGGGAAGAAGGGAGGAACGTCTCCTCTCGGGGACAGCCTTCTCCGTGTCCCTGAGTGGGTGCATGTGGGAGGTGCAACTGTGTTGGAAGCCTGCAAGGAAGGCCAAGTGGGCCCTGTTTGTCAATGTCCAGCTTCATCCTACTGTAGGCAGGCTGGTTAGACATGTGGGCAGTCCCCAAGGGAGGACATGCATTCATCATCCATCCATGCATCCAGAAAACATATACTGAGAACTGGCTGCATAGAAAAGACTCTACAATAGGTGCTGAGGGGCAACCAAAGATGAAACAAATATGGCTGGTCTCCACCTCCTGGGAACAGGTCTCCCATAGAGAGGACAGAAGGCGTATAAACATATAGTGTAAGAAGAAAATGGTCATCGTCGTTAGGGGTACAATGTTCTCAGACGAAGAAGAGGGAAGGAGAACCAGGGATGAATTTCAGAAGCTTTGCCACGAGGCCTGCAGGATGGACAACACTTAGACGTGCACAGATGTGGGTTGAAGGTGGCATTCAACCCAAAGAGATCACCGAGGCATCTCCACCCACATTACTATTAGCTTTACTATCATTGTTCCCCCCAAAACTGGAAGGAAGTGCACCTGTGGAGCTGGACACATGTGATGTAACCCAGCAGCACAGGAAGGGTTTCTGGGGTCTATGAACTTACTGGAATCGTGTGCTGAATTTTGTGTGGTCAAGCATTTTTCTGGCAGGAATGTCCACAGCCTCCATCAGATTCTGCAAGGTAGAGGTTATTTGCCCCCAAATTGAACCCCTATTCTAGAAGCTGGCAAGAAGCCCTTGCTGGATGTCAAACCATTACTTGTCTGAATGAATACACTCCATGGAGACAGGCTGGAGATTTCCAGATGGCGGCTCTTCCTGCACAAGCTCTAATTCCTGAGACCTGATTTGGAGAGACTAAACCATCCCCAGCCCCAGCTCGAGGGGGTGGGGCAGGAGGTAGAGAAAGGGCGTTGGTGGGGGGGAGTAGGGCAAGCTCTTTCCCAGGGAAGCAGCAACCTCTGCTTATGCCCAGCCCTGCAGTGATTGAATTATCAGCCCTTTCACTTAATGAGCATCTCTCTGGGCTGGCCATGAGACCTGTGTTCGGGAGAGCAGACATTTCATTAGCAGAATTCGGTGGCACTGTGTTGATCCTGGTTTCCTGACAATTATGAGAAGGAACCAGAGTGCCAAGTAGCATCCTTCTGTGAGCCTTGTCTTGTTCAAAACATGCAAGCTCTCCTCCACCCCCTAGTCTCACGTGTAGCTCTGCGTGACCAGAGGAGGCAAGAAGCCCCATGTAAGGGATCCCAAAGTACAAGAGGAAGGCCTTGTGGGGATGTGCCCTTGGGCCTGGACCACTTTGCCTGCAGACAGATGATTACAGATCAGGAATGAGCAAGAACGCCACAGGCTGCTGGTGGACAATCTTCCAGGAACCATCACTCCTTCATCTTGTCGCTTCCAAGGATACCTCTACCAGTGAAAATGACATTAGGGATACTCCAGGTCACCATTGGGATTACCATTATCTTCCTTTCCACACGAGGAGAAACAGAGGCACAGGAAAGAGGACAGGGGCACTGGTGGAAGCCTCTGGGAGGACTTCTAAAGTGTTCAATCTTACCTCCGCAGTGAAAGTCTTCCAGGAACAAAGGGTGAGGTACATACCAGATTTGCTGTGTAATGTGACAATGCAGGTGGGAGTTTCTCTAGGTCAGCCCGCTTAACATCCATGGTATCAGCTGGCCTCAAGGCCAGAGTCATGGCTGGTCAACATCATAAGTCCAAGGCCACCCAATCCTGGGTCCACCATGGCATCAGTCTGCTCCTGTGATACCGTTAGCATCCCAAGCTGACAAGGATCCAGAATTAACCACGTGAGCTGTCAAAGCCACAAGAGCCAGTGGTGTCGCCAGTCAGGATTATAATGTCAATATCCGCATTGGTGAGTTCTGAGCCCAGGTGAACTCTTACCCCAGGGCATCTTGAGTGTGGGAGAGAGAAGTGCCCTGCGGTCTATGGGTCTGTGGTGTGTGAGCACAACCCTCCCTAAATTCTCTACATCAAAACCTAGAAGAACTGAGGGACTAGACCCACCTGACTGTTCTATCAGGTCCAGAAGACCTTACAGATGGTGACAGAGCTCTGAGAGGAGCCACACAGATCCACTAACAGGAGGGAGATGACTGACGACATCAGCAAGGTTCCCCGAAGACAACTGTGTGAACAAATTGAATTATCCTTCTCCCCCACACCTCCTTATCACATGGGAAGGGAAACACACATAGAGAGAGAGAGGGAGGGAGTGCGAGAGAAAGAGGGAGAGAGAAAGGGAAGGAAGAAGGGAGGAAGGAAGGGAAGAGGGAGGGAAGGAGAGCGGAAGAGGGGGCAGAGAGGGAGAGAATATAAATGAATACATGGAACTTTGGAAACAGACACCCCAGCCCCCTAGGGCAAGATGCTGGGTTGTAGCATAAGTTACTTATGCAGAATAAGAGTGACCTGTTGCCAAGTGTAGGAGATGAAGCAGTAGGTGATTTCTTCCCCATGGGGGATGGTCTACAGCCCTGCTCCACTCTGATCACCAGTGCAGGTGGAGGCCCCAGCTCGCTCCAGTAAGCAATCAGCAGTACTTCCCTATGTGTATCCTGTAAGGAACTCTTACCCTGGGAAAGCCACTGATTGTGTCAAGAGGCTGGAGGGAAAAGGAAGAAGGGAAAAGGAGAGTTGGAGAGTGAGGATGTGGCAATGCTATTGTAGAGAAAGGGGGATGTGATTGGCTGGCACTGATATTTTCATCTATATCCCACTATGGAGGATGGATGAAGGAAGTCTCAGCTCTCTCTAGCTTTAAGGATCTAAGAGGGAAGCATCCCTATAAAGGGCATCACCCCAACACCCCGACAGCCACCACCCTTAGCAAAGCCACTCCCACCATAACTCCCCCAATGGTGGAAGCCCCCCCCCCCACACCGTTCCTCCCCCTGGACATTCACAGACACACACAACTCCCTTTTAGTTGGCTTTGATGTCCAGATGTTTCTTCCCTCTGGGTTCAAAAATCCTGCCTTTTTCCCCAAAGGCATTTCCCCAAGAGAAGTGTGGTCAGGACTGGATGTTTTGCAGGAAGGTTTGGAGTTTTACTCACAGATCCCTCGCAGGGTCTCTGATTTGCTGGGTGCATGCTTTGTGCCCAGGATCAGAAAGTCACTCATACTGACTATCCTTTACAGCAAACTAATTTCAAGGTTCTCACAGATATGCCAAAGCTCAAAGTCAACCGGCATGTAAAAGTCCATCCCCATCCATCATGCATTGGGTTCAAACATCTACCAGCCTCTCCCTGATTCAGGTTAACCCTCAGTCCCCATGAGCTTTTGTGCTGGACTATCTCTCTGCTCCATCTCATCCTGTTAGAAGTGACCCGGTTCAGCTGGGATGCCCCAGACCAAGAGGATGAACTGCCAGATCCAGTGGGCAGGTAAAAAGTCAGACCTTCATTACGTTAAAACTCCCTCAGGACTTCCCTGGAGGTCCAGTGGTTAAGACTTTGCCTACCAATGCGGGGGGTGCGGGTTCGATCCCTGGTTAGGGCGCTAAGATCCCACGTGCCTCGTGGCCAAAACACCAAAACGTAAAACAGAAACCATATTGTAACAAAATTCAATAAAGGCTTTAAAAATGGTCCACATCAAAAAAAAAAAATCTTTAAAACAAAAACTCCCTCAATGTCTAATATACTCAATCTTATTCATAATTAAGGAAATGCAAATGAAAACAGCTCAATATGTTTTATTGAGAGGGTGGTAAAGACTGTTGTTAATACCCAGTGCTGGTGGGGCTATAGGCAAACAAGTACAACCAAATACCGTTGGGGTAGCGAGGAGAGGGTGTGCGAATTAGGAAGACACTTTGGCAATAACTACAGAAATTCAAGTTGCATCCACTAGTCCACATCTAGGAAGTTAATTCTACACAGATACTTGCCCATACGCACAAAGAAGTAGGTACGAGGATTTCATTACAGCATTGTTTACAATAGACAAAGACTGTATATAATTTAAGTATTCACCTGTAGCACATCCATATTTGAAATGCTGAGTTGCCAAAACCTAATGTATTGTCAGATCCTTTATGTACCCCCCAAAAGGATACACACTTTATCTATCTATCTATCTCTCTCTCATCTATCTCTGATTTATAAGCCAGACGATATTTGGAAGAACACAGAAAAATTGTGGTTTCTCTGGGAACTGTACCTGGAAATCTGGGCCATAAAAAAGACTTTCATTTTACCATTCACACTTTTTTACTGTTTCCATTCTTTATTTAAAGGCACTACCTCCATAATAAAAAAGTAGTTATAAATACCTTAAATAAATGAAAATGTCTTGATTCCCCCCCCCCCTCGCCCCCATATTCCTACTGTTCCTGACTTTGAGCCGTTTCCCCCACTTGGACCACAGCAGGAGCTCTCTGTTGCCCTTGTTCTCATTCCTCTATGAGTGGTTGCCTCTGCATCACCACGGGATTCGTGTGTGTCACCCTACCGAACACACCATGATCTCCTGGCCTCACCTGGCTCCCAGATCATTAGCCACTTGCTCCATCTCAGTGGCCGCCATGGCAGAACACTTCCATGAAGACAAGCATGGCCAGGAACAAGACCCCACATTCCAAGGCATGGGATCTGGCTTCTAGAGCAGCTCCCCAAAGGGGCCAATGGAAACAGGAGACAGGAGAAAGCCAGGCAGCCAGCTTCCTCTATTGCCTCTTCCCTCCAAAGTATGGATTCTCCACACAACCTGTCCAGAGGATTTTTGCTCAGCTGAGCAGGTTCATCTGATGCCTCCTGGTGGCTTGTTGTGAAGCAGTGGCCATCGCAATGACACTGACTCATCACCATGCCGTGCCTCCCATCCTTCCCTGCCTTCCTCCCCTTCTCCCTCACTCTCACTGCCCTGGGACTGTACCTCCCAAATAAGCATCAGTATTTAATCTCCACCCCAGGCTCTCATTTCTAGGAACCCCAGGCTAAGATAACCATGCTGACAATTACTTGTTTCTAGGTCTCTTGGTATCTTTCAAATTTAGGGTACGAAAGGAGACTCAACCTTTATTAGACTAGAATTCAGCTTGATCTGAGACCTCTTGGATACCGTGGTAGGAAGCATTCCAAGATGGCCTCTAAGAGGCCACCTCTTGTAGAATCCCTTCCCTTTGAGAGTGAGGAAGTGGGATGTGGGGACTTGTGAATATGATGACATATTACTCCTGTGATTACGTTACATTATATAACATAAAAGTTTTGTGGATGTTACTGAAGAAGGTCCCTAATCAACTGACTTTGAGTTAATCAAAAGGGAGATTATCCTGCATGGGCCTGACTTAATCAGGTGAGCCCTTAAAAGGGACTCAGCCCTTCCTAAGATCAGAGGGATTTCTCCTGCTGGCCTTGAAGGTGCAAACTACCATGCTGTGGAAGGGCCGTGTGGCAGGGAACAGTGGGCAGCCTCTAGGAGCTAAGGGAGGCCCCCAGTTGACAACCAAAAAGAGAGCAGGGGCCTCAGTTCTATAACCACAGGGAACTGAACTCTGCTGGCAATCTGAAAGAGTTTAGGAGTGGATATCTCCCTAGCTGAGCCTCCAGGTAAGAATGCCTTGATTTCAGCCACGTGAGACCCTGAGCAGAGGATCTACAGACACAGCGAGGCAATACACCTGTGTTGTTTAAGCCACAACATCTGTGGTCATTTGTTATGCAGCGATATAAAACTAATACAGATATCCAGAAGTGTGGTTTCACTTCAGACTAAAAGGAAGAGGCAGCTAACTGCACAGACAGCCAGAGGAGAAAGACACTGCACCAGAGGGAAGTGGATCGAGGAAAGAGAGACTGAGAGAAACCAGATCCAGGCATGCCAAAGAGATTTGTTTACTAAGCCAGAATTAGCCAGATTCTGCAGTCACTCTGGATACTTATAATTGCTGTTATCTTTGTATCTTCTGCTGTCATGTATGGGAATAAAATAACAATGATGGTGATGATGGTAATGATGGTGGTGGTGATGATAATAGCACAGTGGTAACCCCTTAGTTTGCACAGCCCTTTATAGTTAACAAAACCGGTATATTTGTTTGCATGTTTGATTCTCCAAGATCCCCGGAGAGAATACTTTCATCTCTATTTTACAAATGAAGAAAATGAAAACAGAGATTGGAAGCTTTTCCATAGTTACACAGTTATTAAATGGCTGTCCAGGACCCAAGGCTCATGGCTCCCTCCCAGAAAAGAGAAGAATGAAGAAAGAGCAGCTGTGTTCCTTGGGTCGAGGCCACACGAACAAGCCTCAAAGGCAGCCCTACTCATACTTACTTAGAGGAATTTTGGCACCTGGGAAAAATGGCACCAGAGTCCCTCTCACCCTATACATGCTTTTCTCTAACCAGTAACAGGTCAACCATATAGCTCTTCGGCATTTTACTCAGTGAAAGATTAGGCTGGTCATCATCTGTCCCCTCCAGGCATCCCACACTCTCCCCCCTGCACCTCCTCCCCTTTCCTCTTTCTCCTCCCCCTCTTCCCCTACCTGTTCTTACTCCCAGACTCTGCCCACTAAGAATACCATGGCCATACGGAGGTATGAATGAATAATGTTGGCTGTACATGCCTGTCTCCAAGCCAAGAGAAAGTGTGCATTTTAAGAGGGTTTTCCCACGGCCTTAACCCAAAAAAGAGATTGTAATTATGTGGATTTGAGGCCTTGAAATATAAGTAAGCTGCCTAATTTGCAAGAAAGCCCAGCATCTACAAGGAGTTTCTGGGTACGGGATTAGCCTTTTCTCCCCCAGATGACTATCTTATCAGTCACAAAGGTAATTATTTGCAACTATTTGTTGTTATTCCCAGGGAAGAGTAAGTGGAGCTCGCCTTATTGTCAGACTAGGGTTACATCAGAAACGAGAAAACTCTTAAAAAAGCTTAAGGTGCCATTATTTGCCATGGGATCTTGAGCAAAACATTTGTGGTCAATATGTCTAGTGTTCACCAACACCCACGTCTCCCCGCTTCCAGACAACGCTCCTCGACCCGGCCCCCTTGCAGGTCTGTGAGCTCTGTGACTACGTCTGGCCAATGGAATGTGAGCAGACTGTGTGTCACCATCAGACATGATTCTAGTCTCTCTCTTGCCCTACCATGAGGACCAAGGGGGTTACATGTTCCAGACGATGAAGCTACAAGAAGACAGAGCCATCATCAGCCTGGATCTCTGAGAACCACATGGAGGACAGTTGCCCTGAAGAGTCACTCAGGCACCTTTTACTTCATGTGGGTGAGAAGTAAACCTTTGCTGTGTTCAGGTACTGAGATTGGGGCTGCTTGTTATTAAGGCATAACTAGCTTATCCTAACTAATATATCACATAACTTCACTGAGCCTGTCTTCTCTTTGATGACGTGGAGAAACCCTGCCAGCCTTCATCCTAGGGTAGCCATGAGGAACAGATGAAACCACAGACAACTGCTTTGCAAACATGAATCGATGTCAGGACAGATCAGAGAATGGGCAGTTCACCAGAATGGAGGTTTTGTTGACACTTGGTGCTGTTCCTCCATGTAACAGGGATGGCCCTGGTGCAGGAGGCGGGGAGGGCTGGGTGGTGGACATTCTTGTGAAATGAGGTACTGCTTAAGAGCAGCAAAAGCCCAGAGGGCCCAGAAAACAGCAACACAGATTCCTTTTAGTGCTCAGTTCCACAGCTGTCCACTGCTATCTGCATAATTGGGTTCTAAGTCCTAGCTCCATTGGGAGGTGATGGTCCAGAGCAACATGAAATAACTCTCAGCTGCCTCTATTTCCTCAACAGTCAGAGCAGAAACACTAAGCACTCTGATTCCTTATGCTAACAGACCCCATCCCTTCCCCAGGGCTCCACTGGGCACAAAGTCGCAGCCAGAGACTACTTCCCAGGCCCTCCTAGGGTTAGGTGTGACAATGTGATCTTGTGTTTTCCAAAGAAAGTGTGCAGAAGCGATGAGTGCAACTCCTGCATCCCTTGTTGTAAAGAAGAGCCTTTATACTCAGCTTCTCTTTCCAGTTCCCACACATTGGAAAGCAAATGTGCCAGCCACACAGCTCCAACCATGCAGATGAGCACAATGCCCAGGGGAGAGCTGAGCCACAAGACGAAAGGAACCTGGGTCTGAACGCTCTGTCAATCACAGTGGTCCCACCAGCCTGAACCAGCTAGACTGTTATGTGAGAGTAAAACATACCTTCATCTTTTTTAAGCCACTCTCTCAGGACTCTGTTACAGCAACTTCACATTTATACTAACTGATACGCTGGATAAAAAGAGGCTGCAGCGAACGTTTTGGTTTATTTCACATATGCTTTCCAAGAACCCATAGGACCAACTGCAACAAAAGCAATCTTTCTTATTTATGAGCCTGGCTAAAGATCGCTTCCTCCCTAAGAAGGAAAGCCAGGTCCTTCTCCTAGGCAGGCAGGTTGGGGGCTCTGAAGGGTCTAGCAATCTATTACCCCCACCATCTAACACTCCTCACTTTCCCCAATAATCCAAGGAAATTGCCTCTCCAGCTTGGCTGCCACGTTCTCAACAAAGTGGACAAACTCTATGATGGGACTGGCATAGGAATAAAGTCTTGGACCAGAGGAGCTGCCATGGAAGGGGATGACAGGTCCCCCTGGTATCCCTGCCCGGGGGGTGATGGAATAGAGTAAGAGGCTTGGGTAGCCTGTGAGTAATGTATAACTGCCTTTTGAATTGCAGTGAAATTGAAAACACTGTCTTTTTACGTACATAGAGACATTTCAAGTACAGATACAAACATGCGCCCTTTGCCGTGAACTTCTCTTAATCCATAGCCCACCCTTTCCTGCTTCTTAATGGCTTCCATCTCCTCTCTGCAGGTCCTATCTTATCAGTCTTTTAGGGCCCAGAACAAATGCCACCTCTCCCCCTCGAAAAACCTGCATGTTGTCCACACCCAGATCAATCGCTCCCTTCTCCTATCAGCTAAAGCATTTTTATCTGTGCTTCCTTGGGGACACTTGGAACTTTGTACCTTGTAGATGGGTTGGTGAAGAAGCATAATGAAGGCTTGTGGAGTAGCTGGAGAGAGGATCTTTTAACGAGAACATCTAATGTCTGTCTCGTGCTTTCTGCTAGGGGACACGATCTCACTTGGTTCTTATGCCAACCCTAGAGTCAGGTACTATTGTTACCTCCACTTTAAGGACAAGGAAACTGCAGCACCAAGAGATTAAGGAACTCATGGTCACCCAGCTAACAACTGGTGGAGAAGAGATTTCAAGCCAGGAAGCTGCAGTGGAGAGCTGACTGTTACGATCACTGCACAACGCTGCCCTCATTCATGAGAGGGAAAAGTGGGTACCCAAGAAGCTGGCACAATGGAAATATCCATACCAGAGGAGGTGGCTGCAGACAGGAACAGGCACCCCTATGTTCAGAAGCCCCCTGGGCTTATGTGTGGAGAGCCATCACATGACAGCAGGCTTGAGCTTTGAGTTACTCAGCTGAGACTGCGAAACAATTCTGTCAATTAAGTCAAACATCTGGTCAATGTAGCAAAAAATCAGTCACCAGGGGTCTGGCCACAGACCCAGGGCTCCTTCCAGGCAGTAGATTCTTCCCCAGGCTCCAGATGATGGAGGTGAGGCTTCCCTAATTCCCAGACCCTAATTTGCATGTTCCCCTTTGATTGGCTGGGAAGATTCACACCTAATGCAGCCCTTAGGACATCATGTGAGCAAAGGAGGGACAAATCCTGTGGGCTCTAAAAAGTGCTTCAGAATGGAGAGCCAAATTCAGCGCAGATCCAAAAAGCTCATTCCCAAGCCGGGTGGTAAATTCTGTACCGCCTGCTGTAGAAAAATGCAAATTGCCATAATAAATGCTGATTATCCCAATTACCTCTAATTGTCTGGCTTGTGTAGCAAGAGCATTAACATAGGAGAGACTGATAAGGGAGACCGTGTATTTAGCAGAATACCTTATCCTGGGAGTTGGGTTACAAATGAAGTAGGTGAGCTGGGCCAGGAGGCCCCCTCTGTGGTCCCTGGGAGGGATGTCACAGAAAGACACGAGGGCTTCACAGTCTCCCAGCTGCTTGGGGACAGCACTGACGCAGTGACATCTTTATGCAATGGTCATTAAATGCTATTTTAAAAATTGGCCGTGTGCTGGAGAGATAAGGGCAGAGAATATATGCTTGTTCTCCATGCCTCCCTCCTTCTGGCCAGCTGGGTCTGCGGAACACCTAGTGGGGAGGGGAGGCTATTGGCTGGAACATGACATTATTTTCCATCATTGTAATGTAACATTTGATTCATCCATTTATTTAATCAACCAGCCAGGGCAAGCATACACTATATACCAAGCATCTGGAAACACAGAATTTTAGAGCCAAAAGTGACGTTAGAAATTATGCCCACTGAGTATACAACAATCGTATCAGGTGATTCATTCCCTCCAGTAGCAAATAATTTATAGAGTTTCTACCACGTGCCAGGCAGCGTTCTAGGCTCTGAGGACACAGCAATGAATAAATGAGACAAAACAAAAACAACAACAACAGAGGAGAGACAGAGAATAAATGAGATAAACAAATAAAATAAAGAGCATACTAGAAGGTGGTTAAGTGCTGAGGAAAAGCAAACAGGAGAGAGGATGGAGATTACTGATGACCGGGCTTGAGGTTGAAATTTAATGTAATTAGGGTGACATGAAAGAAGATGACATAAAAACCTTAAATGGTAGTACCAATGATAGACTGGCCCTGCCTCTAAAAACCACATGCTTTTAGTCAATATCTGAATAAACTAGAGAAAATTTGATACAAGACAGAAAAATGTGGTCACCAGTTATCGACAAGTGCATTAGCTAAGGTTTTACGTGTAATTATGTAGGCTCATTCTTTATTAGCTTAGGTAAGATCACAAGGCTTGCTGGGACCTCTTAATTCTGTTACAGCATTGATTAAGGCTGAGCAAATGCAAAATGTGCTATTTGCATGCACCCTTGTGGAATTAAAACCTTTCCGTTTACTGATAGAGCAATAATTACTATAAGGAACACCTCAGCTAAACCAAAAAATGATTTAATTTGCCAGTGAAGTTGAAAACAGGGCCTAAGCAAGGAATCTTCACTTTGTCTTGGTCCCAGGACAGAAGCTTGGTATAGGCTCAGACAGATGGGGGAGGCCCTGAAGATGGCTGGATTATGAAGGAAACTATCCAAGTGCCTCTATATGCTCTTGCCCGATTCCAGGTGCAACCACTGGGCTTTGGCTGAAGATGTCTCCTTCAGAGATACGTGGACCTCATTCCAGGACACCCCACTGGTGCCCTCAGTACCCGATTCATAGCTTTCCTGCCCTAAGCCCTTTCTGTCGGAAGAAGCCCTGCCACCACATTACTCTTTTCCTTCTTCTATCCCAAGCTTTTTTACTGACATCCTTGTAAAGCAATTCCAACTCATCAATGGGGCCACAATGAATACAACCACAGGGATACCTCACAAGTGATAGCACTCGTCAGTTTATAAAGTTTTTGTGTCTGTTACTTCATCGAATCTTTACAAGAGTCCTAAATCTCTGTTTACGGATGAAGGGCACCAAGGTTCGGAGGAAGGGTCCAAGGTAACAAAGAATGGAAGCCAGGCCAGTCTGGCCACAGTACGCATGTCCACCATTACCTCATCACGACCAGTTGTCTCCAGGGTCCACTGTGGCCTTCTTTTGTGGCTGGGCATATGGCTTCCAGAAAGAAGACAACATTTCCAAGCTCTTCTTGCAACTAGGTGTGGCCACAGGACTAAGTTCTGGCCAAAGAGGTGTAAGGGGCAGAGGTATATGTGACTTACGAGAAGTGTCCTTACAGGCAGTTGTGATATACTCTTATCAGAATATAATTTGGTTTTCATCCTAGTCCCGGCACAGAGCTCCTAAAACCCTTTGTAACTTCCTGTGATGAGAGCCATAAAGGTATCCTTTGCTACGTTAATGGTGATTTTTGGAAAACACCTAAGGGTAGGGGCTGGCTGCTAGGGGAGTGAACCATTTAGTTAGAGGGTTGGAACTTTCAGTTCTACCCTCCTGACCTCCTGGGAGGGGAGAGAGGCTGAATCAATCACCAATCGCCAAAGATTAATCATTCATGCGTCTATGACGAATCCTCATTAAAAATGGTTTGGAGTACTTCCGGGGTGGTGAACACCTGGAGGTGCCAGGAGAGTGGCACACCTGGGCAGGGCATGGAAGCTCTATGCCCCTTCCTACATGCCTTGCCCTGTGCATCTCTTTCAACTGACTGTTCCTGAGTTATATCTTTTCTATAACAAACCAGTGAGCTAGTAAGTAAAATGTCTCTCTCAGTTCTGTGAGCTGCTCTAGCAAATTAATCAAACCCGAGGAGAGGGTCATGGGGAACCTCTGATCTATAGTCAGTTACTCAGAAGCATAGAAGACAAACTGGACTTGCAACTGATGTCTGAAGCGGTGGCGGGGGGGGGGGGGGGGCAGTCTTCTGGGACTGAGTCCTTAACCTGTAGGATCTGACACTGTCTCCAGGTAGATCGCGTCAGAATTGAGTTGAGCTATAGGACACACAGCTGGTCTTGGAGAACTGCTTGGTGGAGTGGGGAAACAACACACATGGGAATTAGTGTCAGAATCATAGAAGGTTTTGACCTTTCCCTCTTCTCCTTCCTGCTGCCTGGATGTAGATATGGTGGCTGGAGTTGCACTGGCCATCTTGGACCAGGACGTGAGTTTGGAAATGGAAGCCATAGCCAGCAGGGCAACAAGGTGGAAGGAGGCCAGGCTGCCTAGCTGGGCTTTTATGTAAAATGGAATAAACTTTTAATGTCCAATTTGGATTTTCTGTAAGTCAAAGTCATACTTCATCCTAAATAATATTTTATCTACAAACAGAGCTGGCCTTGGAATACCGACGTATGCCTTTCTACCTCTGTAACAAGAATCCTAATTTGGAGGCTCTTCTTCTCTCCCCTGGACCATTGCAATAGCTCTTCACTAATCTCCCCTGCTTCCGGTCCCGCTGCCTCAAACCCATTTTCCACACCAGGAACAGAGGGACCTACCAAGGATGCTCATCTGGCTACACCCCTTCCTGCCTCAAAACCTTCAATGGTGTCCCATTTGCTGCAAGATGGTGTTCAAACCTCTTCTCGCGGGCGCTAATGCCCCACGACCACGCCCCCCAGCTCTACAGAGGAATTCTCACAGTTCCCCGTGCAGTGTTTTAAGCCAGGCTACTTACTCCACTCCATCCTCCCTGCATGTATCACACCATTGCTTGCCCTGCTGTATTTGCTTGTGCCATCTCCTCCGTCGGGAACAGTGACCTGCCCCTGTGGTCTGGCCATCTCCTAAATGTCCTTCAGTGTGAACTCAGGCTTTAGCACTGCAGGATGCTTTCTCTGATCTACTTCTTATCCCCACTCCAGACCATGTAAACTTCCGGCTCATGTCCCTATGCTACACTGACCACATTGCAATATAATCATCTCCTATGTGTCTCTCCCCTCCACTATACTGTGAAACCTTCTAGAGCAGGGGTCCCCAACCCCCGGGCCACCAACTGGTAGCGGTCCTCTGCCTGTTAGGAACTGGTCCGCACAGCAGGAGGTGAGCAGCAGGAGAGTGAGTGAAGCTTCATCTGCCGCTCCCCATCACTCCCCATCGCTTGCATTACCGCCTGAACCATCCCCCGCCCCTCATGTCCATGGAAAAACTGTCTTCCATGAAACAAACATTTTGGTCCCTGGTGCCAAAAATGTTGGGGACCACTCCTCTATAGTAAGTTCTGGCGTCAATTTCATCATTCTCTCACTGGGACCTGGTAAAGACCTGGCCAAACCAGACATTCACATTATCGATGAAGAAACAGATGAATTAATTGTAGCAGGCTCTGTTGGTAAGTGGCCCATATCTCCTCGGGGCTCACCATTCCCATGCATGCTGATGGCTTCATACTCCAAGCATCTGTGACTCTATCTAAAGGCTTTCTCTGGCCATAGGAGCTCACTGGGCTAGGGCAGACAGGCCAGAAATGCTGAGAAATTACTTCCCCCTGCAACCAATCTTGAATGGGAAATGGTGGATAAATACCCTGGCTTTCTCACCCCTTGGGTGGGACAACTCTGAAGTGTGACCTATACAATTTCCTTTGGTAGGCAGAATAATGACCCCTCAAAGATGTCCACATCCTAACCCTGTGAATATGTTAGGTTATGTGGCAAAGGGGAATTAAGATTGCAGATGTAATTAAGGTGGCTAATCAGCTGACCTTAAAATAGAAATAATCCTGGAATATCCTGGTGTCCCCAATGTAATCAAAATGGCCTTTAAATGTGGAAGAGGGAGGCAGAAGAGGGCAGAGTGATGCAATGCTAAAAAAAACCTGCTATGGCTGCCTCTGAAGGATGAGGCCATAAGCCAATGAATGTGGGCAGCCTCTAGAAGCTGGAAAGGGCAAAGAAGTGGATTCTGCCCTCGAGCCTCCAGAAAGGCAGCATTGCCAATACCTTGATTTCAGCTGTGTCTGACCAATTGTGGACTTCTGAACTATAGAACTATAAGATAATACATTTGTTCTTTTAAGCCACTAAGTTTGTGGTATTTGTTACAGCAGCAACAGGAAACTAATGCACTCCTAGAGGTCCCCAGTGGGACTGAGTCCCAGTTGTTCAAATCAGTAATTTGCTCATTAACACACCCCGTATCGGCTTCCTGCACTTCCTGTTCTCACTTCCCTACTTCTCTACTCATGCTTCCTGAGTTCACCTCCAAATATTCTACTTACCCTCAAATCCGCACCTGGGTTTGCTTCTAAGGGGACCCAACATAAGATATTAATTAATTGGAAGAACTAGTGTTACTTGACCAAAAAGGCCTGGGGTCTCCTGACCCAGGATTTGACCCAGATCTGATACCTGACAGCTTTAGGAATTTTGGGCCAATTAAGTTCCCAGGATGATCAAATTTGTGGGAATTTGGAGAGTTAAGAGACATCCCGCAGTTACCAGGGATTAGGGGAAGCCCAGCAGTGGCTCAAAGGGAGAGGTGTGTTGGGTGGGACGGAACAGAGGGGAGGGAGGGCAGGTAGAGCAGCAGTGGGCTCAGAAGGGCCACCCAGAGAAGGGTGGTAGTGACCTCCCACTCATCCCCTGCTTCCCTCAGAAAGGTGCCCATGCGAAATAAGAAGCTCTAACCTGAAGGAAAGGATGGGGAGGACAGTAGCTGGAGAACAGGGTGGTGGTGGAGAAGCGCAATGCTCTAAAGGCTCTACCAGGGGTGTACCAGGGCTCTCACCCAGTGTACAGAAAGGAGGGGAAAGTGGTGCAGCAGGAGGAGAAGTCAGACTCCAGCTAACCGTCTCTATTTAGCCACCAAGCACGTGGGATAGAGGGATGTTCTTTGCAGAGAATCCAGGAGATAGAATAAATGGGATGACCTTTGCAGGCCCATTCAAATCTGAAGTTTGGAGCTTTTATGACCTTAAGACAAGATGACAGGATCACCCCAGGGAGCAGGCAACAGGGCCAGAGAGGGGGAAGTGGGGGAGAACCTATAAATGCACTAAGCAAAAGTCTTCCCGGTGCAACTACTGCCTCCGCTAGGGGATGGGCCAGAAGGAGGAAACAGAGCTCTGCCCTGCAGAGATCCCAGTCTGAGGGCAGAGACTCAGCCCTATCTTCAAGGAGACCCTGATATAATGGGGGGGGGGGGGGAGACAGGGCACCCACCTGAAAGACACCCACTGGCCACACATCCAACAAAACCCTGGATGAGTGGGTGTCTTCACCACGAGGTGATATGGACAGAGAGGAGAGGACCCCACTCAAGAATCTACCAGGATCGCTCCTTCTGGAGGGCAAGCCACAGGGTCTTAGGTTGGGCACAGCATGAGATTTATAGGTAGAATGTACTCTGACCCACTTCTGCTTCTCTACCCCGACTCAGATCACCCCAGGCAAGCCACTCCTCTCTCTACCTTAATTTTCTCATCTGCAAAATGAAGACAGTGTATGTTTTACTTATCTCAGTATTTGGAAATTTGAATGAGGTGATGATGATGATGATGTGTATGGTCCAAAAATAAGGCCCTCTCCCCTTCCCCTCTGCCCCACTCCTAGGTCCCTGGTGTCCTTTCTTTGATATCAGTCGGTGAGCGGAGGGGAGGAGCTTCCTCTAGACCCCATCTTGGGGCAGGCTCAGCTGCCCATGTTCCCAGAGCCTGGACTCAGCCCGCGGACACTGTAACAGCCTCTGGGCTGGAGCCCAGCCCTGGATTACAGGACGTGACATCCCCTCCTGCAACCGCACCCCCCTGCAGTCCGGCCACACTCACATCTCAGCTGCTCAGAGCTGGAGACACAGTGTCTGGGGGACATGGTGAGTGACTCCTGGCAAAGTTCAGAGCGATGCAACAGGGATTTTTTTAGGTGAGTTATCTCCAGACTGGGAGGTAAGAAGAGAAAACAAGGAAAACCTCTCAGAGAGGTCTCACACTGCTCAAGGACATCTCAGGGGCAGGAGGCAGGGGCCCGGCTCTGCTCTCTGGAAGCACATAGGGAACGTGTGCCCTCTCTCCTGCACAATGGCAAGGAGACAGCTCTGACTGCAGGAGCTTCTGATGGGAAAAAGCCACCCCAGCCTCAGGGGTGGCCCAGTCTGATGGGGGTGATACAACCTCTGTCTTCAGGGGACTCCCAGTCAAAAGAGGAAAACAACCTCCGATTTCAGGAAGATCTATCAGATGAAAGACACCTGAAACTCAGGATGCCCCAGTCTGAGAGGGGAGACAGACCTGACTTATGGCATCTCCCATCATGATGGAGGGGGCACAGTCCCTGCCGCAGGTGGCCCCAATCTAATGGGAGTAGACAGCCTCTGCTTTATGAATCTCCAAATCTGATGCAGGACACTCAGCCCCTGACCTCAGATCCCCAAACCCCGGCCTAAGGGAACTCCTAGTGAGAGGATTAGAACACACTTAGAGAGCATCTGTCACAAGCCAGTGCAAATGTCACCATGTGGAAAGGGATATAATGGGCTCATTAGGGAATGATTTCCCTGGATCGGAGGTGCGTGGGGCTGCCTTGCAAACCCCTCCACCCATCTAACCCCAAGCCTCGCTCATGACTTTCTTTAGTGGACCACAGGCCCTGCTGACCTAGAATGGGAGGTTTAGCGTCTATTCCAAAAAACCTTGTCATTAATTCTATCAGTGTTTAGTGAGCACTTGCTTTCAGCCAGGCAGTGGGGCTTCAGAGATGAACTTTTTGAATCTGGTCTCTGCCTTACAGCAATTCCCACCCAGTGTCAGAAACAGGTAAGGGAACAAGTCCTCCTCCCACTGCCCTTCCTCCCTACCCCAAGCACCGAGAGATCCCATAATGCCCTGTTTACATGTTCCAACCTTGCCGGCTGTCGGGCTTGCTTTGGCCATCTCTGTGACCTGTGCCTGGCACGGAGTTCAGCCCCAAAGTTGGTGTTCAACAATTACTGGCTGCATTTAACACACAGCAAGGCAGGTATCAATAGACTACTTTCTACACTTTTCTATATGCTTGAAACTATCATAATTTAAGAAAAAAAATGATAAGGAAGACATGCAATAAAACCACATAGAAAGGAGAGCAAAGGGAAATGGCCGGCATTCAGAGTGATGGGGAGATTCAGATTTGGAGGGATCTGGGGGTGTGTGATGCAGGGACTGGGTCCAGATGTAGGTTATGGTCAAGCTGTTTCTTTGGTGGTGAGTTAGTGCATACTCTCCATTACTAAAGAAAACTAACTAAATAGTCAGATAAAAGTGGTTCATAGAAAACCAGTGAGACATGAGACTCAACTTCAGGTCTGGGCACCTGAAGTCCAAAGAGGAAAAAACTCCAGAGTGAAAACCATACTAAGAGGAGAGTGGACAGAGTGCTGAGGAGCCAGGAGGGGGCTGATCTGTGCCTGTTGGGTTGGGGGGTGGGGCAGGAACACATGGCACAGGAAAGCTACACCCCCGGCTCCCATCCCGCCTCTACCTCTTACTCGAATCCTCTCATCTCTTCTCTTCTTTGGCTTCATCTCTAAACTGGAAATAACAACAGCCCTTTCTTCCTTCCTGGCCAGCTTTGAAATGCACTGAGGTGACACGTGTAGGGGACATCGAGAAGGGACAGGAGCTCCCCCGAGATGACCATTAAAGTGGGTTGAATGGTCCACCCTCCCCCAAAAGATAAGTCTACCTCCTAACTCCCGGAAGCTGTGAGTGCTGCCTTGCTTGGGAAAAAGGTCTTTGAAGATGTAATTCAGTTAAGGTGATGAGGTCATCCTGGACCCCAAATCCAATGACAAGTGTCCTTCTAAGAGACAGTAGAGGAGATAAAAAGACATAGCAGGGAAGGCCATGTGAAGACAGAGGCAGAGACTGGAAAGTTCCTGCCACAGTCAAGGAACACCCGGAGCCACCAGAAGCCAAAAGAGGGAGGAAGGATTGTCCCCCAGAGCCACTGGAGGGGGCACCACACCACAGCCTTCATTTCAGACCTGTGGCCTCCAGAACTGTGAGAGAATACATTCCCATTGTTTTAAGCCACCCAGTTTGTGGTCATTTGTTACGGCAACCAGAGGAAACGAATACAACCATTACCACTGGTGTTCATGCTGTTTATTCTCCGTGAATCCACCCCGTCTCCAATCCATTCTCTTCCCCCTCTGACCCCTGGGTCTGGTCCCAACCAACTGCGTTTCTCAGACTTCCCTTTCCTCCGGCTCTCTTGGGTTCGGTCACTGGGGGGCACCAACAGGAGACTGGAGAGTGAGGTGTGGTATTTCCTCCACCACCCTGCCGTGGTGCCGGCTTCATGGCTGTTCTGGCAGTGGCTGTGTCCTAAGGCTACGGCTCTTGTGGGACAGTCCCTCTCCCCGGCTGCAGCTCTCAGTGTTCCCTCTGTTCTCTCCCCTGGCTCTGCAGTCCCCAGGGCTGGTAACCGTTCGTTCCCTGCCTTGTTTTGCAGGGAGTGTACCAGCCCTGGTGGGTCCGCTGCCCTGCCCACACCTCTGTAAACCATCCCTTCACTTATCCCTCTGGTTAACGCTGGGAGTTAGTCATCCTTGCAGCTGGGTCCCTGCCAGCCAGTGTCCATCTGCCTGGGGCAGAGGGACAGACTTGTAACCTCAGAGCCAGCCCCTTCCGTTTGAATTCTCACCGGCAGAGGTTTCTCTCTAAACAATCACATTGGGGGACAATGGGGCCCTTGGCACCTGAAGCATGTGCCTGGGCCTCAATGTCCTCACCTGTCATACATCCCCAGCTTCCCTGTGGAATCCCACCTAGGACTTCCCTGCCCCAGCCGCCTTGGTCCCCTGAGGCATGCCCATTTGGGAAAGGGGCGATCATGGGGTGGGCGTGCATCGAAGAAACACAGCAGCCCTCCCCGCTGCTCCCCCCATGCAACAGAAACCAACAATGAAATTGCTCCACGTGTTTTCCACGTATCCAGTGAGTTAAGAGGCTGTTTGGGGGCTTCCCTGGCGGTCCAGTGGTTAAGACTCTGTGCTCCCACTGCAGGGGGTGTGGGTTCAATCCCTGGTCAGGGAACTAAGATCCCACATGCCTCACAGTGTGACCACAAAAAAAAAAAAAAGAAGCTGTTTCTTGCCTGCTCTTAGAGGAATTCCCTGAGAGCGAGAGAGAGGGAGAAATTTGGAAGACTGAGCAGCCTGTGTGATGACCCCCAACCCCATCCCATCTCCCCCCGTCTCGGGATCCGCTGCCTCCTCCTGCTTTGGCCCTCACATCACCTCCCGTTGCTCTGACTGTTCAGCTCTGACATAGGCAACCTCCAGGCCTGGGCCCCACTTCAGGGAGCACCAGGAGGGGGGCGGAACATGAGAGGCAGGAGACAGGACAGGGGGTGGGGCATGCGCCCCGGGTACCACTTGGAGTGTCAGAGCTGGAGATAACATCATGGCCACCTGACGAGCAGGTCACACCCAGAGTGTCCCTAAGCCTGATCAGGGCCACCTGAGCCAACCTCTCCTTCTACAGAGGAGGCCGAGGACCAGGAGTGGCGGGTCACACCCAAAGTGTCCCTAAGCCTGAGGACAGCGGGCTGAGAAGAATGTGGGCAAACCAGAGCGTGTCCCGCAGAACCGGGCCTGACGGGTGATGGCTGTGGGAGCTGATGGCCAAAAAGGAGGGAGAGCTGAGGGGCCAGGGGACCCTGCTTGTGCAATCCGAGTCTGCAGGTGAAGGCATGGGGCTGGCCTGCAAATATCCGAGGGGTATCAGGCCAAAGGGATGGACTTCTCAGTGGCTCTGGAACTTCAGCCCGGGCAGGAAGGGATAGCGAGGCAAGTCTGGGGCTCAACAACCCAATGACTTTTCCAAAAACCCAAACTCCTGGGAGATGGGTCTGGCCTCCTGGCAAAGTAGCAAGCAGCCCATCATTGGATGTGTTCAAACTGGACTGTCGTGATTCAGGGATGCTGCCGTGGGGATCTCTGTAAAGGATGTTACTCTGACTGCTAAAATCTCTTCCTGATACACCTGAGCTGCCCCGTGGAGGTGGCATGGTGTGGAGTCCAGAGCATAGACTGGAGGCAGTTGACCCTAATTCAAATCCCTGCTCTGTTATTAACAGCAGTGTGGCCCGGGGCAGCTCACTGAAGCTCCCTGCTGTAGAATGGGCATGAAAATACCAGCACCCCCTTCACAGGACTGCTGATTCATTCTGTATCACATCAAGAGATGCCCTCTGTGAGATGGCTTGTCATGCACCCACAGCCAGAACAGACTTGCCCGTAGGAAGAAGGTCAACAGGGGACCCCATGCCTGCAAGCAAGGCTGGCAAGAGGGTGCCCAAGTGCCCAGAAGCAGTGAGGCCCACTTATTCACAGTAATTTAGTGAACCTTATATCCCCAAGTATCCCACATCTGGTGGCATGGTCACAGGGACCCAATAACCTGTCCAAACGCATGCATCCCCCCACACATAGGGGTCTTGATGATAAGCTCCCTTGTGTGTTCACAGAGGATAAAGACGATGTGGTTATAAAAAAAGCTTGGATCTCCTCCACCTCCCCCCTGCCCTCCCCACCCCCATCTCTGCTCTCCATCTTCCCTCCCCCCTCCCCCCACCCCTTCAGTTTCTCTTGTTTCCTCTCCTCCCAGAGCTGGATAGGTGTCTCTAGGTCAAAACAACTGATCGATTCCACCAAGTCAGGGACCTAGCAGGCAGGGCTTTGTGAAAGCCAGGAATCTGGGGACTTATTCTCACAATGAGAGAGCAACCACTGCCTGCCTGAACTTTTTTCACTTGTTTGCCAGCTGAGTTGGCATCTGAAGACCCGACCTGTTCCCCACAGCAGCAACTCAACAGAAGGGGGAGGACTTGAGGGCATGGGGAGCAGGGCAGGGGGGCACTGTGGTCTTTTTCAGTCCGATAAGGATTCCCAGGCGTCCTGCCAAATAACCTTGGGAAATGGTCGGCTGAGTACCCCCTCGGTCCCCATAAAGCTCCAGATTTACCTGCTCTGAACCCGTAGCATTATTCCTCAGAAAGCCTGGCAGCACAGCGCATTTCCCTCCTCCTGATGCTGATGTTGGTATGAATCACTCAAGAAACTGCATCCTGTGGTTCCAAGGAGATCCTATGAGGAGCCCTGGATGTGTCATGACTCCGAGCTTCATTGAAGACAACGATATTGTATTTTCCCCCTTGGCCTCTCCTCTGCCTGTGGCTGTCATCCCCACCTTCAGTTACCTTGGCGGCCTGACAGCCCAGAACCATGTCATTCATTCCCCAAACCTCATTTTCATTGACTCTCAACTTCCTACGACTGTGATTCTCCTTGGCCTGGAATCTCCTGTCTCTTTCCACCCTGGTGTTCACACCCTTCCCTCACTCTGGGCTGCATCCCCCCAGCAGTTCTTAAGCATCTGTTTCTCAGGCTGTTATGGAAACAGGTCTCATTGGGTAAGATGCTGGCGCAGAGGCCCTCCTGTGCCATCAGAGGAACACAACGCATGCCTGGCCCATCCCTGCCCCTCTGCGTCTGGCTCCCCCTGTCTTCCCAAGGCCAGCTCACACCTCGTCTTCCCAGTTCCATGTCTCCAGTCTACCTTCTTTCTCCTCAAAAAAGGTGACCTCCTGGGCCCAGCCCAGCTCCAAGGCTCTGCTCTCTGCCAGGTGCTGGCCAGGAGTGATGGATCTAAACTGACAAGCACCCCCAGCTGCCACCCCTTGACAAGAAGTCCTGTTAAGCATCGCAGGTAATATCATGCCTCCCCTCAGCTTAAATATCAAGTCTCCAGGAAGTTCCTGAAAAGGAGACAGTGTCTGTCAGACTAGAAAGCGTCTCTGCTTCAAAGTCAGAAAAACCTGAGCTTAAACCCCAGCCAGGCCACCTGCTTAGCTGGGTTAGGAAAGTGACATAACCCACCTGCGCCTCCATTTCCTCACCTGAGCCATGGGGAAATGACAGATAGTGGCCAAGACTTGCTGAGTCCCAGGCATGGTTTCAAGCGTGTTATATATGGCTGATTCATTTAATCCTCCTGACAACCCCGAAGGCAGGCATTGCTGTTATCACCCCCATTTAATTGGTGAGGAGACTGAGGCACCGAGTGGTTAAATCACCTGCCCAAGGATATATGACTATAAAGCGGTCCCGCAGATCCACCGTGGCCTTAAGCACTATCACACACTGTCTCTCACACGTGTCCTTCTCGCTCGTTGGGATGCAACACCCAGATACACTCTGGCACACAGCAGGCGCTCAATAAATGCAAGATGGTCTTATGGTTGTTGGTAATCTAGACATGGGGTCTTCAGGCAGGCCAGTGGGACGGGATCGGTGTAATGAGGGAGACTGGAAAAGGGAGAGCAGGGCACATGCAGGTAAATCATGACTCTTCCGCGGTAGTTTCCTGGGGCGGCCTTAACAAATGGCCACAGACCGGGTGGTTTAAAACAGAAATTGATTCTCTCTCAGTTCCGGAGGCCAGAAGTCTGAAATCAACGTGTCGGCAGCACCCTGCACCCTCTGAAGGCTCTTGGGAAGAATCCTACCTTGCCTCTGCCAGCTTCTGGGGGCTCCTCAAAATCCTTGGCCTTCCTTAGCTTGTGGCTGCATCGCTCCAATCTCTGCCTCCGTCTTCACGTGGAGGTCTTCTCTGTGCCCCTTTGTGTCTTATGAAGCGTGGTGAGATGATGCCTTTTTTGTCTATTATGAGGGCACCCATCTGGGGACTAGGGCCCACCTTAATCCAGGATGATTTCATTTCAAGATACTGATCATCTCTGAGGTCCTGGGTGCACTCATTTTTGGGGGGCCACTATTCAATCCACTACGCGTTCTTCGTGCTCCTTGCGTAGAGAAGGTGATGCTGGAAGACCCTGTGCGCTCCTGGGTCTTGGAGGAAGATGAGTATTGCGCCACATCAACCACTGAGGCAGGATGGCGGCTAGTGGGGACAGCCGGGGCTGCACCCACTCTCATGGTTGCTGGAGACTGGGGTTGCCACTTGCATCCTATACATGGAAGAGGGGCCGCCAGAGGTCGGCATAACCCCCAGAGTTTGCCAGAAGACAGGGTCTGGGCTGGGCTGGGCTGGGCTGGGCTGGGGATCCCAGCACCTGCTCTGAGACTGTGAGACTGCATTTGACTGACTGCTGTAGCTGTACTGCTCTGAGAGGTCAGCTGGACCAAAAGAGCATCGCAGGGAAGAGACCAGGATATGAACCCAGCGGGTCCCTGGAGGGAAAGTGGAGAAGAAGGATTTGGGGATTGCACTCAGTATCAGAGACAAGCACCAGCTGCCTCTCCCCAGTGCTGGCTCTGGCATGATGCAGAGCTGTGTGCAGGGGATGAGGGGTAGGGATGGACAGAGCAGGGTCCCGGGCCTCGGGGCTCGCGGGGTGCCACAAGGGGGCGAGGAGCGTGCACAGACGGGGTGCACAGAGAGCTCTGTAGGTTGTGCAGAGAAAGGGTATTATCAGCACTGACAACAGAGTGGTTCTCTTTGTTTCAGTGGGAAGATCTGATGGCACGTGTAGGGAATGGGGTTAATGAGGCCGAGAGAGGGGCCCTTGATCCCTTCCCCAAGTGCCAAAACTAAGGTTCTCCTCAGAGATGCTTTTTTAAAAAGCGGTTTCACGCCTCTTATTTCAAGTCTTCACTCTTGTGGCCCCTTCCATCCTGTGGCACATTCCAGGGGCACTTTTCCCTATGGATCCCAGGTCGATGGCACCCCCCTGGAGGGTGCTGCCTATGAGATGGGTCTATTGCTCCTGGGTTACAGAAGGGAAAACTGAGGTTCAAAGAGGATTGGTGATTTGCCCCAAAACACACAGCTAATCAAAGGTAGGGCTCGGGAGAGGGTCTAGGGATGTAGAATTCCAGCCAAGCAGGCTGCCCCAGGGCAGCGTTGTGACCTTTCTGAACCCTAGGCATGTTTGCCTTCCTGGGCTCCTTCCTTCACAAAAAGATATTTAAAATTATATTTTATGATTGCATTGGTATAACGAGGAATATAATCCAGACTTGATTAAGCATTAAAATATTTTCTTCAATCCTAAATTTGAGAATGGGTCTAGTCTGCCCAACGTGGCTTCTGGGACCACTTACTGCCCTGTCCCAGCCTGGCCTGGTGTGGCTCCACCCAGGCCACCTCCCTGGACCTCAGTCACAGGGGCTTCCCTGCCCCACCCATACCCCAGGCCATGTCAGGGGCTGGATCATCAAATATGCAAGTCTTTAGACCCCGCCCATAGCTACTGCAGTCCCCTGAGATATTACCTGCCTCCTGTGTGCTGTACATTTCTCCAGACTCACCTCCTCCAAGCAGCCTTCCTTGATAACCCAAACCTATTAGGAGCCCCACTAGTTCTCTTTGTATGGAACCATCTTGAAATTCCCTTTGAACTTTGTGTCTCCCAGCCTCACTGTAACTATTAAGGGTGGGCCCATGTTCTCCTGTGGGAACCACCCCCCAGCTACACCAGCAAAGCCTGGTACAGAGCTGGGCACGCAGGGAGCCCCATGAGCGGGAGCAGCCCCTGGGTCAGACATGCCGAAGTACTTGCTGTTTTCCATTCCCTGCTGGGGAATGCTGCTACCTCCCCTGCTTTCCACCTGGCAAACTTGTATACATCCTTCAAAGCCTCAACCCAAGTCTCCTGCCTCCAGAAGCTCTCCTTTACCTTCCCAGAGAGAATCCATTTCTCCCCTTTCCTACTCTCCCTCGTTCCCAGTGCACAACCCACTAGAGGACAGATCACACCACTCCCTCGTCATCCTTTATGGGGCTGTTTTCCCACCACTCTGGGGCTCTCCTGACAGCAGGGCTCAGCCCAGGCCTCAGGAGTCGTTGGTGACCTGATGGATGTTTTCCACCCTGGCCCCAGCCCGTGCTCAGTGGGAAGCAGAGTCAGGAGCACATCCTGTTTCCAGCCTACCTGGACTGGACCCCGAGGAATGTCTCAGGTCTGGACGCCAAAAGGCCTAGACATCTGGTTCCCCAAAATCTCTTCCCGTCTTCTTCATTAATTAAAATCACCTTCAACTCTTGATCATTGGAGAATGGATTATCTAGGTCATATCTACAGTTCTCAGCCCTGGTTGCACATCAGACGTACGTGAAGCTTTTATAAAATTCCAATGCCTGGGCTTCCAGCAGATCAATTACATCAAAAATCCCGGTAATGGAACCCACCCAGCATCAGTATTTTTGGTATTTTTAAAAAGACTCTTCAGGTGATTCCAATTATCAGTGGGGTGACTAGCACTCATCTTGCTGGTGGATTGTCTCATCAAAAGGGTCCCCTTCTGTTCTCACGATGTCTATCTTTTGGCTCATTTCCTAAGCCAAGGGGATCTGTTTGAAGGTTGGCTGGGAAGAGTTTACACTGGACACTGTGATTCGGCTGCCTGCCTTCAACGTGGTTTTCTCCATTGTCTGTGGTCCAGAGAGGTTGAGCGTCTTCCACAAGGTCACTCAGCTAGAGGATGGCACAGCTGAGTTGATAAGTAGGTCCTTTCAACAAATGATTCAGTGGTGGGCAGGGCAGAAGGACTCTCACTAGGGGACCAGTGAGTCTTGGGGATGGCGTGCAGCGTGCCTTTTCCCAGCACCCACGCTGCAGAGGTGTTTCTGCTCTGTCTCCCTGGGTAACATCTCCCCAGTCTCTAAGTGGCCAGCTTTGGGCACGTCCTGTCACGTCCTCCCAGTAAACAGACCCCCAAGCTGTGGCTACACACCCTTCATCCCCCGTCCCCTCCAGAGCACTTGCTCTAAGAGGCCCAGGAGATGACACCCGCCCCCCACTTTGGGGACCCGACGCTCCTCTCCAAGCCCAGGAAGGAGAGATGTTTAATTCCTCAGACAATGCCACAAGAAGTAGTTTACATGCACATGGAATGTAACAGATGCAGCAAACCGTGAATATCGTAAACCTGTTTGCGGCTCCTCCTCCTCCGCGTGACAATTAAAGAGATAGTTTGGGTCACACGTGCAAAGTGGCAGCATCAGGGCAGGAAGCCACAGGCATAAGCTGACACAAGGGGACAAAGCGTCCTGTCCGCTGCCATGCTAGACTCCAGGCTAGGGCCCACCCTGCCCCCTCCTCTTCCTCCTGGGTGGAGGGACAGTGTGTCCTGGTACCCTGCACACCCTTCCTTCTCCTGTCCCTGATCCGAGACATGAGTGGGGGCGCTGAACCCATACTTTAATGATCCTCATACTCTTACTTTATTATTTTTTTTTAATTTTATTTATCTATCTATTTATTTATTTTTATTTTTGGCTGAGTTGGGTCTTTTGTTGCTGCTCGCTGGCTTTCTCTAGTTGCGGCGAGCGGGGGCCACTCTTCGTTGTGGTGCGCGGGCTTCTCACTGCGGTGGCTTCTCTTGTTGTGGAGCACGGGCTCTAGGCGCTTGGGCTTCAGTAGTTGTGGCACGTGGCTCAGTAGTTGTGGCTCGCGGGCTCTACAGCGCAGGCTCAGTAGCTGTGGCGCACGGGCCTAGTTGCTCCACGGCATGCGGGACCCTCCCAGAGCAGGGCTCGAACCCGTGTCCCCTGCATTAGCAGGCGGACTCTCAACCACTGCGTCACCAGGGAAGCCCCTCATACTCTTACTTGGTCCACAGAATAACCCTACGAGGCAAATGCTATTATTGGCCCATTTTATAGGCAAAAAGTAATAAATCGTATTGTCACCATTATCACCACGATCAAGGTTAACATTTGTGCATATTTACTGTTTGCCAAGCTCTATGTCCTTTACCCATATCAATTCATTTAATCCTTGCAACAGTCCTATGAGTAGGTACAATTATTATCCTTATTTTACAGATGGGAGAAACAGAGGAACAGAGAGGTTGAGTAACTTACCAATGGTCACACAGCTAGAAAGCAGAAGTGAGGAAATAATCTAATCATCTGTTGAGTGAGAACAATGGAAATTCAGGAGCAAATGATACAGACACAGCCCCATCTCTCACAGGGTAGGCAAATTAACTTGCTGAGCATCCCTCGACTGGACAGCATGGGGCCAGGACTTGAACTAGGAGCTCTGGTTCTCTGAATTCAGTATACTTTCTGCTTAACCAAGCTCTCAGCCTTTTCTAATGCATGCGTGTGTGTATGTGTGGTGAGTGTATGTGTATGTGTATGTGTGCACATGCACCTGTGTAGCATGTGAGAGGCCAGATCTGAAATTTATTTTATATTGATACACTTAATTAAGAACCAGTCACTGTTTTTGGCTATCCTTCTGACCATACAGTAGGTCTCAACAAATATGCTGATGAGTTAAACTGCATCAAGTCCAGCACCATTCCCTTCCCCGAGCATCTACAGACTGGAGATGTAGAAATATTACATTCCAAGAAGTCAGTACAGACAAAGAGTTGAAGGGCAGACTCTAGAATTTTGCCTGGCTCAAGACCAAGTTCCTACACGTACCAGCTGGGAAACCTCCCGCAAACTGCTTACCTTCTCTGGGCCTCAGCTTTCTCACTGTAAAGGGGGATGAAGATGGTTCCCCCCTCACAGGATTAGATAAATATAAAGCACTTAGAACAATGCCAGGCACTAGCACTCAATAAATTACAGCTATCATCGTCATCGTCACCATCATTACACTTAATAGGACATGTGTCTCTATCTTTGTGCTAAAGCGCACTTCAGAAGATTCTCTTTCCTCAAGCTGACAAGTGGTAAAAGCCCAGAGGAGGGGGGTCAGGCTTCACACTCCTGACACAGTGGCTACAGGGTCAAGGGCGCTGGGCCTGCAAGACAGGACACACCGGTTCTCTCGTCCCAGCTCTGACATCACACAAGGCACTTCCCCCACACTTGGGCCTCAGTTTTCTCACTGGCAAAATGGGAAGTGTACTAAGTAACTTTTACAGATCCCCTCCAGCTCTCACTTTCTGGAATCTCTAGGAGCTCTCTCCTGACTCCTCCCTGCTATGAGCGTCTGGTGCTGCCACCCAGGATTCTGAGAGGCACCCTGGGTTGGGGGGACATAACTCTGAGTACGTGTTGTTAAAACCATGCGGAGCAAGGTCGTGGATTCACAGGTAAGGAAGCTGAGACGCACAGCAGGACCCCAGCCAAGTCAGTGGCAGGCCCGGCCCGGGGTAGGGGCTGCCGGCTCTCTGTCCTCACCACAGAGCCTCCCTAGAAAGCCCTGGGCGCCTGGGAGGATGAAGAATGTGCCAGGATCCCACTTTTGTGAAGGGCAGAGCCTGAATGCTAACTCAAGTGCATCTGGCTCCATAGTCCTTCTTTCCTCCACTAGGTGAGGCCCTGCCAGCCCTAAGAATCTGTGCTGCTGTGAAATTAGTCTGGGAAAATAGTTTGAGCATAAAACCTGTGAATTTTTTTTTAAAGGCCTGCTTCTAGGAAAACCTCAAGGACTCTTGAAAATCGATGTTTGGGTAGAGACACGCATCTCCTCCCCTTTTACAGGTCCATATATGGAAGCCTCAGGGGCTAGTAGAAAGGATAAAAGTAAACACTAGATTAGTGCTTACTGTGTACCAGGCTTTGTTTTAAGAGCTTTGCATATATGAACTCATTTACTTTTTTTTTTTTTTTTTTTTTTCCTAGAATTCCAGGCTGATGTTTATTTTCCCTCAAGACTTTACATACAATTCCAATGTGAGTGTTCTGGGTCTTTTTGGAGTATAATTGCCTTTACAATGTTGTATTAGTTTCTGCTGTACAATGACGTGAACCAGGTATATGTTGGTTCACCTATATCCCCTCCCTCTTGGGCCTCCCTCCCCCACCGCATCCCACCCATCTAGGTGGTCACAGAGCACAGAGCTGAGCTTCCTGTGCTTTATATCATGTTCCCGCTAGCTATCTATTTTACGCACGGTAGTGTATATACGTCAGTCCTGATCTCCCAGTTCGTCCCCCCTCCCCTTCCCCCACTGTGTCCACCTGTCCGTTCTCTACGTCTACGTCTCTATTCCTGCCCTGCAAATAGGTTCATCTGTACCGTTTTTCTAGATTCCTCATATACGCTTTAATATACGATATTTGCTTTTCTCTTTCTGGCTTACTTCACTCTGTTTGACAGACTCTAGGTCCATCCACATCTCTACAAATGACCCACTTTCGTTCCTTTTTATGGCTGAGTACTATTCCATTGTCTATATGTACCACATCTTCTTCATCCATTCATCTGTGGTTGGACATTTAGGTTGCTTCCATGTCCTGGATGTTGTAAATAGTGCTTTTAACAGCACCAGATTAGCAGTATGATCTCTGTTTTTCAGATGAGGACATGGAGGCCTGAAAAGTGATTTCACACAGCTAGATTCTGGGAAAGCTGGGATTCGGTCCCTCTTGTCTTGTGGGTGATCAGTTCTAATCACCATCTAGGCTGCCTGTAAGTCAGGGATCACGTCCTAGGGCCTGAACGTCTTAGAGCCAAGTGTTCTTAGATTTGAAGCCTGACTCTTTGACCAGGTCACTGTGTGGCCTTGAATGAGTTCATGACCTCTGGGCCTCACATTCCACCCCTGGAAATAAGGATAAGACAGTCCACCCTGCAGAGCTGTGATTGGGAATTATTGATAATGTATATCACCAAGTCTCAGAAGGGGCCTAGTGGGACATAAACACTCACCAAGTGTCATTATTTGCGGTTTATAGGAATATCATACTGCTGACTGGGCACTTACTGCAAAGCCTAATTACTCTGAGATTCATAGTAACTGAGATGGAGCCTAAAATAATGTCACCTATACATCTGGAGAGAAGGTTAAAAAAAAGTTCTGGGGAAAACATCCATAAAGAACCTTTCTAGAGCACTTATGTGTTATTTGCAACTGCCATGCTAATTTGAGTGAGTCACCGATAGCTAACAGGCCCCTGATAAGTGTCTAGGTCTGTTCAGGCTTGGGTTTGGAAGGAAGGAAACTACTTATTGAAAATCAGTGTCTGATTCAGACTCTTGTCAATGCAGACAGGTCCTCCCCGAGGATCAAAATCAGCTTGTTTTGGGTTTGCTTATTTTTCTTGCTCAGAATTCTAGAAATGGCAGGGATGGCAAGCAGCTTGGAGAAACTGAGGTCCAGGGACTCTGGGTGCACAGCCAGGCCCAGGGTACCTGGAGAAGCAGGCCTGAGAAGAGGGGGCTCTCCTCTTCTGTCTTCCACATACCTGGGGAGTAGGCTGGGGGCTCCCTGGGCCCAGGTCTGACAGGTCCCTATGCCCAGGGGCAGGAGATGGGGGTGGCTAGGAGCTCAGTCCCACAACCCAGCCATTCAAAGCCTCAGTTCCACAGCCTAAAGGCTGAAGACTACAGAAACCCTGCAGCCCTAGGCCAGACCCAGGACACTCTTCTAAGTGTTTTACTTACACTAACTCATTAAGTCCTTCCAACAACCCAGTGAGGTGGATATTATTATAGTCTCTGCTTCACAGTGGGGAAACTGAGGCACCGTAGTTAACCAGCTTGCCCAAGCAGCTAGAAGGGACACTGGGGCTGTGGGTCAGGCAGTATGACTCTGGGGTCTGAACTTTTATTCCCTGTGCCTCTTGGATCCATGTCAAGCGCTGTATAGATGAAGGACATACTTTTAGGCAGGAATGGGGAGAACAGGACAGGGAAAATCTTGGCTTCTGAAATTCCTTCTTTCTAGTGGGCCCAAGTCTGAAGAGGATTTCTCTGTGGGTCACTTGGCCAGACCCGGATGACAAGCCCCATGGAGTCCCCAGTTCTCAAAACAGAATCTGGGAGGCAGATTTAGCTGGACCAGCATCAGGAGAGGATGCCATGGTCTGGGGTGCTGAGGCCCACATGGAGGAGCCCTCCTCAGGGATCAAACCACATTCTCTCCTCAGAGCGATCTTACCTCTGACACTCACCCACCCACCTGCTCAGCCTTCTCCAGCACTCCCCAAGGTCCCCACTTCTCCTCCTGCGGAAGGATGCAAAGACAGCAAATAAAATCTCCAAACTTGTTGTCTTTTTTCTTTTTCAAAGATGTCGCCTGTCTGTGGTTGCCATGGTGACACCTGCCGGCTTCTCTGAAGTCAGGGCTCAGCTCCCTCCAATGGCCTCCCCCACTGAACCCCCCTTCTGCCCCCCCTCACCCTGCCCATCTCTGCCCTCACATGTCCCCAGGCCCAGCCTCCTATTCCTCCTAGCCAGGCTGGCTCAGGTGCCACGGGTGGAGTGGGCGATGGCTCAGGCTGGGGTGGAGAGGACTTCAGAAGAACCAAGTGCACAGGCAGGTAAGTGACAGTAATGAGCTCCCGGGTGGCAGAGGCCTGCCAGGGACGCCCAGACATGACTGAGCTGCCCAAAGGGCCGGGTGCACTCCGCTGCCAGCTCCCTGCCCCTGCTGCAGCCTCCATGCCCTCTGTTCCCCCGGCCTCTCCTCTGTCCTTTGGGCTCTCTCTTCTTCCACCAAAGCCCATATGGCTCCAGTGTAGTCAAGAAGAAAGAACCTGTGGAAACTGATTGGCTTGATCCCGGCCAAGGTATTTCACCTCTCAGAGCCTCACTTTCTCCATCCACAAAGGGTAGTTAAGACGTACCTTAAGGGTTGCTGTGGGGCGTAAATGAGAAATGTGTGCAAATCCCGGAGACACAACAGATGCTAGAGCAATGCTCCTTCCCTCCTCTGTTTCCCATTGTTTCCATCCCTCCCACCCCTGCCCCTCCATCTTCTGTCTCCATGAACCCACTTTGCTTTTCTCTCTTCTCCACTGCCCTCCTTGCTCTGTCTCCTCTCCACCCCTTCCTCCCCAGGCGTTATAGCTAATGCAGTCAGCTTCCAGCCTGGAGGTCATCCATTCTTCCTGGGGTCACAGGGCTTCTTGGGGAAGGTGGGGGTGGGAGATGCTCAGCCTCCAGAAGGAACAGCCTTGACCTCTGATGGGAAGCCAGTGAGAACACAAGAACAATAACGGTGGACACCATTTATTGAGCACTCACAATGTGCCAGACTCTATTTGAGGAGTTTTCCATGAATCAGCTCATGTAATTGTCACACCGCCCCTATGTGCACTTACTATTGCCATCCCCACTTCATGCCTAGAGAAAACAAGCAGTGGCAGGAAACGAGGAAGGAGCTGCAATTCTACAGCACAGGACACGAGAGGGAAGAAGGAAGAGGGGATCTGGCAGCGCAGAGGCACAAGCAGCATCTTCCTGCCCTTCCTTTTGTCAGGTCGAAGTTAGGTCCTGCCATTATATCCCAGATACTCCCAAGGAGCATCTGAATCCCTGAAAGTATCCTTGGCTCAAGTTTATGGTCACCCACAGAGTCTATCCCACCACCCTCCTCCAGAGCCTGTCAGCGTGCCCCACGCAGAGAGCGTGGCCATCTCCGTCCACTCTCCCGCCAGGAACGAGGCCATCTCTGCATGCACAGCGGGCAGAATTCTCAGTCTCCTTTGGCAAAACCTCTACCATCCTGCCAGCCCGTGGCAGCTCTGTAGGGCCAGGGGCCGGCTACCTGCCTCTCACCACCTCTTCTCAGCAGCGAGGCTGCGCCAGCTGCCTCCCCACTGTCAAGGAAATGATCTCATTCCAGAAGCAAGGATTTACTAGCAAGCAGACAGCAGGCCCTGACAGGGACAGAGTGTGGTGACAGGTCGAGGAACAGGGCTGGCTGAGAGCTCTCATCTCCGGAGGCCTCTGTCCAGTCACTGATCATCGGTTTTTTCTTAGCTATCTGGCTATTGGCCACTTCTAATTCTCACCTGCTCCACTGCAGGCCCAAACTGGGGAGGGAGGGCTCTCCTTGCCATATCCTGCCCCCCACCTTCTGAGTCCCAAAGCAGTTTCTCCTAGCTGCCTCTCTAGATGGCTGGGCCAGAGCTGCACACAATTAAATGCACACACTGGGCCAGAGCTGCACACAATTAAATGCACACACTGACCACCCGGGGTCTCCAGAAAAGAGCAGATCTTGATTCAGAAGATCCAAGTGGGGTCTGAGATGCTGTATTTCTATCTGTCTGGAAATTACTTGCGAGTGGTGAGGGCCTAGATGACTCAGGATTGCATCCGAAGAGCAGACTTTGAGAGCCAAGGGTCTAGGGCTCCCCAGAGCCTCACATGGCCCTCCCAAGGCCTTCTGGGATCTCTCCTTCAGGAAATAGGCATCACACAATTGTTCTTAGCTGCTGCTTACCAGTCATACAGGCCTGGCCGTGAGCACCTTCAAACTAAGACCATGAGCTCTGAGCCACGGAGTACAACACCTGTGAGCCACGAAGTGCGACACCTGGTCCCTTCCTTAAGAGGAATGCGGTCCTTAGACCCCTCCAACCCTCACACATTGACGAGCACGGCCAGGTGAAAGCTGTGCAGAAGGGCTCTGCCATCCACACTCACTACGCAGTCTGATCCCATAGAAGCTGGCAAAGTTCAGGGGAGGTGAGAAAGCTCAGGGAAGACACAGTGCAAGTCCAGATGTAGTCTTGGCTAGTAGAAAAGCCCCCAGATGAGGATCTGAGAGTCACAGTCAAACACTCACAAAAGAGGCTAAGAATAGGTAAGAACCCCACATCTTTCCGCACTGCATTCCAACCTTGTGCAGGATAGATCATCATCAACTTACTTCCTCTTGGGTTTACTCTTCTAGCTATAAAAGGGGTATTTCTCAGACAGGTCATTTCTAGAAAAGATCTCACGCATCAGGCCAAGAGGGCCTGTGTGCGTTCAGACATAGGAGGATGAACCAGGTGACATCTCAAGGTCACTCCCAAGTTGGAGGAATCTATGAATCCCCTACCAACTCCTGGGCATCATGGAGAGAAAAAGCCCCTTCTCTACTGCAGTTTGTGGTTTTGGATCTGGTTAAATCTCAAGATTAATTTTTCCCAATGACAGGGTGGCCAGCCTGGAAGCCATAATCCCTTCAGTAGTTCAACATGTTTATGAGGGTGAGAGGATGCTTAATGCTGCAGTTAAAATGCTAAGCTGAGCAATCAGTTCATCAGGAATTTACTCAGTATGTTTGCTGCCTGCAGCTGGGCCCCCTCCCCTGGACAGAGATAAATCAGCAGACAATGCAGATGGTGACAAGATACACGCTTCCAGCGTCCACATCCATGCTCGAAATGCCCTGACCCGGAGGGGAAGTTTCTGGCCCAGCACCCTGCAAGGTCTTGGACCAGGCCAGGCTGCTGACCAATGCTGGGGAGAACTCTTGATGTGGAGTACACCCAGCGGCTGGACTTCCAATCCCCAAAAGAGTACAGGGTGAATCAGGCCAGCTGCAGCCCAAGGACTCTTGGTAATCGTGGGCCGATGAGCCCAAGTGTCTTGGTTTAAGTTCCCCCGGGAGACCCTGAGACAAGGATTTGAGGGCACATAGTTTACCTGGGAGGTGGTCCCTGAAAACACTGGGAGGAGTGCAGGGGAAATGAGATGGAGAACAGAAGGCAGTCAAAACAAGTGTGTTATCAAGCAAGTTACAAGGGTAAGCAATGGAGCTCAGTCCCACCAGGACCTCTGGGCAACTCAGAGGACCCACGTCAGGGTTCTCCCTGCTGAGGGGCGAGGGTGCTGGGATAGGAGTGTCCAAAAGTCAGTGTTGGAGAACAGCTCCAGCAGTGAAATCCCCTAGGCCCTTAAGCCAAAGATGCAGGTGGAGGCGGCGGGAGCTGGTGTGAACAGAGATGGTGGGGTTGGTGGGGCGGATTGTGCCGGCTGCATAGACAGCGAGTAGAACCCACTGGGGGTAGGACCATAACCCCCACAACAGTGATCTTAGAAGAGACTGGGGACCCATGGACTAAGGAGTTTCCCTTTCTGACCCTGTAAGAAGAACTGGACGCATCTCTATAAACGGCAAGAGCCCTGAGCCCCAAAGCACAGGGGCTCCTTGGGGAATTAGCGGGTAGCGAGCCCTTGTGGTGGATTGGTTCGGGCTTACAGAGGGGCGTCCCCCGGTGTGGCGGGAGGGCATCTCAGAGGCACTGCTCCTGGGTTAGAAATGGGCAGGAAGTTGGAAGACGTGCTGTGCTCTTCTCTGGGGGGAGAATGGCCAACAGAGGCCCCCTGCCGTTAGTTCAGTGAGTCTCATTTGAAATTTTAATGTATCGTCTGGAAGAAGGAGTACACAGTGAGAGCTGGAGATCTGCAAATGGCACTAAGTTTTTTGGGGGAAGTGAAATGTCAAGCCAATGGGGATGCACTCCAGAATCCCACAAGGGTGTGTGTGAGTGGGCAGAAAAGCGACAGATGAGCTGCGGTGTGGGCAAGTGTAAGATAGTGTATTTAAAGACCAATATCTCAAATTCTACAGGACTTCCTTCTGACACGATGCACACTATGGTGGTTTTATTTTAGGACGAGTACGGAGGGGCAGGAGAACTGACATTTATGGAGTGGCTATTAGGTGCCAGGTAAATAAAACACGTCGGTTTTACTGAATTTTCTGCATGCAGAGTGAAGTATGATTCAGAGGGGCAAAGTAAGTTTGCCCAAGGCCACATAGCTGGGAAGGGCTGGGACTGGGATTCTGATTCAATCTTCGTTCTTTCTGGTCTGTTCCCTAAGGACACGAGCCCACTGTGTGAAGGGGCCTGAGGACCACCAGGGTGCAGCCACAATAGGAAGACCCTAGAACGGGATGCCACATGCTCCTGGTCTCCCCTTCCTCTCTGGCGTGTCCTGCTCGGTCTCTTTTGCTGGTTCTTTCAGCAAAACACTGAAGGGCTCCAGGCCCTTCCTGGCCCTTTCTTTTCCTTCTTCCTTTTTCCTTGGGGAAATATCATTGTATGCTGATGAGTCCCCCTGAGTCCCCAGCTTTGACTTCACCTTGAGCTCTAGACTCACCATCTGACTCTCAGGACATCTCCACTGGGGTGTCTAACAGGCATCTCAGACCTAACAGGGCCACAGGCAAGCTCTTGCTGCTTCCCCTGGAGCCCACCGTTCCTGCAGCCTACCTCATCTCAGGAAGCGGCAACCCCTTGGAGCCTGTCCTTCCATCTGGGCACCATGAACGTATCCCAAGAAAGTCAACAGAAAGGAGGGGAGGTAGGCAGATCACTGTGAAAGATGCAGGACCTCTTACTTTTGGAAAGATGGAGGGGAGAGGATGGCTGGGAGCCCAAGACATAGATGGTGAGAAGTCACTGGGTTTTACCAGCAAATCCAAGGGTGGTGGATTAGGGGATGGCTAGGATTAGAGACCCCTCTCAGAAATGTGGAAAGATACATGATAGGAGCAAACCAAAGGAAGCTCCCAGGCCCACCGTCCACTGCCACACTGGGAGCCCTACTCTGCGCTCCCAACTCCCTGCTTCTCTGACCTCTGCTTCTCTCTCCCCTCAACCTACCTGCACTATTTCTTTACGCCCTTCCCCTGGGCTACAAGACAATGGGAGCCGCCCACCTTCTATACCCCCTCGCCCCACAGCAGCAGCTCTGATGTGAGCACCAATGCCAGCCTGGAATGGCCTGGAGCAGAGGGGGGTGCACAGTTAAGGGCTCTGCATAGCAGGCCCCAGGCCCCCAGTCACAGCCATGGTCCCCAGTTCCTCCCCAGCCGGGGGTCAAGAAGCAGAGGGAATGGCTCCTCTTCTTGTTGGGAGGACGAAACCAAACGATAAAAAGCCGTACAGTCACTGGATTGGAAAATGAGAAAGCAGAATAAATAGGCTCCTGGGAGGGAAATAGGTCTTCCCCGCTCTTTGAACAGGAATAAACAGGGAGAGCGCCTGTCAGGCGGGGACTTACACCAGGAAATAGGTGGCTTGGCCCTGTCAGGAGCCCCTAAGGAGAGGGTTCCAGGGAGCCTGAATCTTCTCTCCTGCCCAGACTTTCCTTCTCCTGGACCACCAGGCAGCAGGGGCCCACTGTGCTGGCCGCTGGCCTGTCCCCTCCCCATCCACACCTGTCCTCCATTCCCTCTGCCTTGCTCCTCCCTGACACCTCTGCCAGGGCGTCCTCTCCTCCACTGAAACAAACGCACCTCTCCTCTAAGCCTCACTTCCTGTAGAAGCCTTCCTCACCTCTCCTCAGACCTGCTGAGTCACAGCCATACAACAGACAAACCCTCCACCTGTCCCCACACACCCTGGACACCCGTCCACCACTCTATCCCTTGACTGAGCCATTTGCCCAGCCTCCCATGGCCCTTAGAGTATAAGTGATCTGTTTCCATGTCTCCTCCTCCAGGAAGCCCTCCCTGATCGCTACAACAATCAGGTAGATTTAATGCCTCCTCCCTGTACCCACTGCACATTGGGGTAATTCTAGTTACGGCACAAGTCCCCAGGTCTGGTCTGAAGGTGCATCACTCCTGGTATGAAGGAGCCTCGCCTTCTCTGCCTCTTTGAGGGCAGGTCCACTCTGTATCCCCCCCAGGGCTTCAGGGTGGTGGGTTAGGGATGACTAGGATTAGGGATCACCCTGTAAAGTGTGACATGTTAGGAGCAAACCCAAGGAGGGGAACTGACTCAGCCATACAAAAAGCACCCGCTGGAGGAGCGCTGAATTAATTATGGTCACTTTTATTTTGTCCTCAAGGTGTTGGGGTAAACGCTGAACACAGCACGGAGCACACAGCCTGATATAAACTTGTACTTTGTACAGATACAAGCATGACCCGAGCCCTAACCGCCCCCCACACAGACACGCCTCACAGCACAGCCAGAGACAGACACCCCGCACAACCTGCCTCCACCCCACTGCCCTCTTTGGGCCCTGCTGGTCCACTTTATTGTACTTGAAAACCACTGACGATCTCCTGCCAAAATGAAGCCTTAATACAACAAGACAGTGGAGCAAACCCCTTTCCTCAGGACTCCAGTCAAATAACCTCCACACTGCAGAGCTGGAAGGGGGTCTGGAATAAGCTTGCCTGACCCCTTAACTTCACAGATGTGGAAACTGAGGCCCAGAGCAGGGCCGTGCCTGTCTGAGATGGCTTAGCCGGGGTGGCATCAGCGGGTCTGCATTGTGTCCCCGGCTCTGCCACTCCTTAGCTGCGCCATCTCGGACAGGCACTGCCTGGGACCCATGGACCCCTCTTCACTCATGTAACAATGTTCACTGGGTGCCCATCTCAGAATGTGCCTGGACGGCAGGGAAGGAGAAAGATGTGCCCCTGCCTTTGTCAAGGCCACCACATCATGGAAGAGAGAAGATTCCCTCCCCAGCAGTGCCTAGAAAGAATACCAGGTGGGCCTCTGCTGTCCCAGGCCCTGACCCTACTCTGCCACTACTTTGCTGTGTGACTTTGGGTAAGCAGCTTACCCTCTCTGAGTCTCTCTTTTCCTCTCTGGAAAATCAAGGGTTTAGACCCTGTGGTCTGAGGTCCCTTCCAGCCAGGCCACTAATTCTCTTGGATCAGAGGAGGAGGAGGAGGAGAATTAGGGCAGGATTTCTCACAGGAGCCCTCACCTGAGTCCCAAAGGTGGGTGAAGCTGGGAGGTGAGTTTCCCTCCCCAGCTCCCCCCCCCCCACCGCCTTGTCTGTTCTAGACCCTCCAATTCTTCCTGCTGGCGAGACAGTGGGGAGACGGATGAGGGCTGCCTTGCGGAGGCAATGAGCAGACGTGGAGGGAGGGACTCGGGTGACAGAGCTGGAGAAACACTCTTCCCCCCTTCTCTTCGCCTCCTGTTGAGGTAAATGCCTTCCCTCAGGGTCTGTCCTCTGCCTGATTTAGGGAAAAATAACAATGAAAAGGTGCAAAATAGAGACCAGAGAGAGCGCCAGCCCACCAGCTCCTCCCTCACGTCTGTCATTCTGTCTCCATTCACTTCCTCTCTCTGACTCACCCATCCTGCCCACTCCATACATATGCCTGGGGGCCCCCGCTCCAGTCCCCACTTGTACCACCTCACCCCCGTCTGCTCCTCCTGCACGCTGCCCTCCGAGCCCGCTTCCCCATGGCCTCTCCGGGTCTCCTCTCCCATCCCGCCTGCCACTCCGTCTGCCAGGACTTCCCAGGCAAGCTGTGGATCGGCCCGCTGGACTTTACGTCAACCCCTTGGTCCCGGATGGCGTGGGCCGCAGAGGGAGGGCCGCTGCTTGCCCCAAGCCTGGGCAGGGAGGTCAGCCAGCTCCAGAAGGAAGCAGGGCCCAGCGTCTGCTGCTTCCGGCAAGCCTGCAAGGGACGTCAGGCCCCGGCGGAAGCAAACATCTTGTCAGGGTTCCCCGGAGGCCTGGGAGGAAATGGGACCAATTAATCCACATTTTCCTCTCCAGATTGGAGTACAAGTGGGAAGATAGAAGAATTAACCTTTTCAAAAATGTAATTTCATAAAATCATCTTGCTTGGAACAGACTCTCTCGTGATTACTATTATTTATGGCCACGTCCGTGCCTCAGGCCAGCACCGGCGTGGAGGGACGGAGGAGGGGCAGAGCGGCTGCAGCTGCCCCGTGGAGAGAGGAGCGGCTGCCTACCAGACTCAGGGTTCAATCACAGACACCCCCGGAGCCCCCACGCTCCCACAGGTCACTGGCAGCTCCTCTGAGAAGTGCCCCTCATTGGGACTGAGTCCCAAGTCACTCTCAAGACAGTCACATGAAAAAATTGCTACTGTGGCCCTTCTCAGCCTGACGAGCCCTGTCCACACTGCCTGTTCCCGGCTGTCCTTCTGGAGCTCGCCCTGGCTGCTGCTGTGGGGTCTGTCAGCAGCCACCCCTCAGGTTAGCCCTGCCAGGACAGGGACACCAGAGGACCCCGCTGCCGGAGACCTGCTCCCTGGCTCAGAGAACAAGTGTTAGGCCCTGTCTGCTGCCCACCTGCCTGCCCTGGCATCCTGCCTGACCTCCCACCCTCCCTGGCTGCCATCTCGCTCAGCCTTAAGTGATGCCTCATGGCCTTGACTCCTTCAGAGTCTATGGCTCTCACCTGTAAAATGGGGGAGCAAGCCCAGCAGGCAGGAGGGACAGGAAGGGGACCAATGTGGCCATAGGGTGGTGAGAGGGTAGAGGAGTAGCAACGACGTCAGCATGGGATCACATAGGGCCTTGCAGGCCATTGGAAGGACCTTGGCTTTTACTCTGACTGAACTGGGGAACCACGGCAGGATCTGGAGCAGGGGAGGGCATGATCTGCCTTATGTGGTCAAAGATTGCTGCTCACCCTTTCTCTGGGGCCTCGTCTATTCAATCTGGTCCATTCCGTCCCCAAAATATCCCCTCTCCCTCCCTGGGACCCCATGGAGTCCTCTTCACTCATTTAACAATGTTCACTGGGGGCCCATCTCAGAGTGTGCTTAGAGGGCAGGGAAGGAGAAGGATGTGCCCAGCCCTTGTCAAGGCCAACACCTTGTGGAAGAGAGAAGATTCCCTCCCCAGCAGTGCCTAGAAAGAATACCAGGTGGGCCTCTGGCGTCCCAGGCCCTGACCCTACTCTGCCACTGTTTTGCTGTGTGACTTTGGGTAAGCAACTTACCCTCTCTGAGTCTCTATTTTCCTCTCTGGAAAATCCAGGGTTCCAACCCTGTGGTCTGAAGTCCCTTCCAGCCAGGCCACTAATTCTCCTGGATCAGAGGAGGAGGAGGACAGTTAGGGCAGGATTTCCCACAGGAGCCCTCACCTGAGTCTCAAAGGTGGGTGAAGCTGGGAGGTGAGGTTCCCCCCATCTTGTCTGTTCTAGACCCTCCTCTCCTTCCTGCTCAGCTGCCCACCCCCAGTCCGCAGCTCCCCTCTGCTCCATCCATCCTGGCCCAGCTCCCCTCCCAGCCCCATATCTGGCACTGAGCGGGAAGCACATTGAAGATGCCAGGACAAATCAGATCAGCATGCGCAACAATTTAACAAAAGATGGATCTAGTGTATGTGTGCAGTTTTTAAATAGAGGCTCCTTGGAGCCGGTTATTTCACTCAGAATGAAAACAATTGATTATCTTTAGAGCCACTTACTGAGGCTTATCGGCCTTGATACAACCAGCCTGGGGTTTCCGGGGGCCCAGCGCTGCTCACCCGCACTCAGGGAAGGGCCTGTTCCCAGGGAGGGGGTGACCATCACAGCATGGCAGCCAGGGCCCCCTCCTCTGCTGGGAGGGACAGGACCCCCAGGCAGGAGGGGCTGGATGGGCCTGGGACAGTGACGTCGGCCTCCCTGCAGACCTAGACCGAGACACCGCTCTACAGGGCAGTGAGGCATTTAGAGCAGGGATGCCCACAACTCAACTGTGCCCTTGGGGATGGAGAAGCAGGAGAGGGGCCACAGGGGCACCCCTCCCAACTCACTGCTGGGCCAGCCCCTCGTCCTGGGATATGGATGACAGGGAAGCCCAATTCCAGCCTTGGGGGCTTTCAGTCCACTGCCAGCGTGCAAGGTCGACAGTAACAGTAAATACGTACATTCTAAGGTGTCAGGTCGTAGTATGTGCTTCCAGGAACAGAGAGCAGGTTAAAGGCTGGGAGGGGAAAGAGGAATGAGGCCTGGGGGCAGTCAGCGAAGCCCTCTCTTAGGAGGTGACATGTGAGGGAGCTGGGTCTTGCTGACATTGAGGGAAGGGCTTCAGGGCAGTGGGGACACCCTAGAGTCCTCTGGGCACTGGGCCTGAACTAAGGCCGGGGTCAGGGGAGAGAGTGCCCCCTGCTCCTGTCCGCCCGCCAGGGCCTTCTGCATGTTTCTCTGGTGGGTGCTCTGCTGTATTTGGAGTCCTGACTTGTACCCTGACTCATCTGGGGCACAGACACTATTTCCTACATCCCAGGCTGGGTGGGTCGCCTGTGCATGGACAGATGGCTCAAAATCATGAAGCGATGCCCAGCTGGCCTTGAGTACCGCCCTCGGCCTCCATGTCCCTGATGACATACGGGGCTGGACATGCTCCCTGATATACGGTCCTATCCAGCACCTCACTTACCAGTAAGCCCCACGGGACTTATGAAAAGCTCCTGTGCTCTCCAGCATCTCTGAAAGCCCTCCAACTTTGTCTCTTCCCCTCCTCCTGACCCTCCTCCATCTCTTGGGGTCTGGTTTCTGTCCCACTGCCTTGCCGCTGGCTTCCACCTCTCAGCCATGCTGATGTCTAACTTGGTCAGTCCACTTAGCTGGGTCCCGACCTCACCCATGTCCGGCCAAGGCTCTAAGAGGCCAGAAATGGTCAAGTCCCAGGTTGCAGTTAATCTCTGGACCCTGATCTGGACCCCCAAGGGCAGACCCTGTAGCTGGGTAAGTCCCTCAGCCATCCCAGCCTGGCTTTCACCTAAGCCTAGCCTCCTACTGTGATAGGACAGTGTTGTCCTATAGTTCTGGAAAAGGCCAGACAGAATGAAATGGACCTCCCTAGGGACAGGCTAGGGAGCTTCCTGCTACTGCTGTTGTCAGTCTTGTGTTTACAGCACAGATTGTTAGGAGCCTCAGGGGAAAACAGCGCAGAATAGGAAAACAGGTTTGGAGTAGTTATGGAACCCAGGTCCAGTGGGAGACAGGAAGCCTGGACTCCATTCTTGCCTCTGTTCCTAACTAACAGGGTGACCTTGGATAAGTAGCACTCCTGCTCCTCAAAACGAAAAACAAGCGGCATTGGATTAAATCAGTGGTTTTCTAACCGTGTGCCCTGGAAGGTTCCATGGAGCCCGCCCAAAGGCCCCTCAGAGTGGAGATGAGAATAAGGGGCTCCGTTTCCCCTGCCCCCTTTCCAATAGTAGATATGCTTTCACTTCTGCTATTGTTTCAAGCTGCCTCAAAATGCTTCCTGTAAACAAGAGTTGAGAGTTTGACACATTATTTTAAAACCACTTCACTAGATGACTTTGAAATTCCAAGAATTAAGGATTAGTCACCAGTTGATGACCTGAGCACTTAGCTCTCTGTCTCTCTCTTTCCCTCTCCACCACCGTTCCTGCCGTCATTCTCAACGCCTTTAGTATCCCTCAGATGATCTGTTCCACACCCTGGCCTCTCGGTTCATTGACCATCCCGCTCCCCCCACCCCCCAGTACCAAAGGTCTTTTCCTGCCCTTCTCCTCCACTTTCCACACACACGGTCACACTCTAGACCTCATCATCACCAATAACTCCCTCACCCCAGAATGCTTGACTTCAAGGATCCCCTGTCTAACTTCGTCCCCTATAATATTCCACTACCCCTGTGCTAACAATACTCCCACCTACTGAGACCTCCCAATCCATTCATCACTCAGCCCAGATTTCAGCCCCCAAACCATCCCCTTCCTAGCACTCTTGATGTCCTTGGCCCCCTCTCCCTCCTTCATACTCATCTGGAGAAACCCCTACCCTAGCTAAACCCCACCATCCACTTGTTCAGCACCTGCACCCCATCGGCCAACTGTCCTCTAGGAATTCTCTCTGTAGAATATTGAACTCTGCCACGTAACGTTTCTATACTTTCCTAGTAAGTCTACTTTCCAACTCTCCAAGAAAATTATTTCAAAAATTTCCCTCATCTCTCAAATGATCATCTCTGCTTGACACCCTCTCCAGATGATGGCTTTGATGTGTACTTCAGAGAGAAATCAATGACATCAAAGACCTGTCTCTTCTTCCTACCCATACGTCACCCACCTGCCTACGTCCGTCCTCACATTCCCTGCCTCCCTTTTTGTTAAAATGAAAAAGTATATATCCCATTGATTTCTAGGACCAAGCCCTCCACCTATGAACAGGATCCCATCTGGTTTCATCTTCTCAAAGATTCTCCTGCAATGATTCCCTCTGTCCCCTGCATCAGCACTGTCTCTATTTGTATCAACCCAGTCGACAACTACGTCTTACTAGTTCACATCTTTAAAGAAAAAAATCATTCCCTTGACTCCACATTGCTTTTTAGCCCCTCTATTTCCTTGTCCTGCTCCCCACCCCCAGCTAAAGGTTTACTAGCTAACTGTCTCTACTGCTTCACCCCCACTGCTCAACTTGGGCTTTCAACCCCACATCTCCATGGAAGAGGCTTTGTCAAGGTCACCAATGACTTCCCAACGTCTCAAAGCCAACAGCCTATCCTCTGTTTTCTCCTTACCCCATCTCTCCTTGGCATTTGATGACCCCATCTCATCTTCCCTTGGTTTATCCCCAAACTCACACGTTGCAACTCCTCAGTCTTCTCTGCCAGCTCCCAAGCCTCTAGCCATCATATTGCTCCAGCTCCGTCCTTCAGCCCTCTTCTCTCCTAAGTCTACACCCTCTTCTCAGATCATCATATCCAGTTGTACAACTTCCAACACCTTCTATTTGATGAAGACTCTTGAAATTTTACCTCCAGCCCAGACCTTTCCCCTGGAATCTGCCAGAATTGCACATCCTGCTACCAACTTGCCATCTCCACTTGGATGTCTATTTGGCATCTTGAACGAAAACAGAACAGTAAACTCCCTCTTCCCACTCCAAACCTGCCCTCCTTGGAGCCTTCCCCATCTCTAAAATGCCCCACCATACACCCACCTAACTTCTCTTGATTCCTCTTTCCCTTACACCTGATATCCCATCCATCACTGAATCTTGTTGGTTGAACTTCCAAAATGTATCCTGAATCTGATCCTTTCTTACCACCTCCACTGCTACTTCCTGGCCCAAGTCACCATCATCTCTCGCCTGGATCACTACATTTATCCTCTAATTTATCTCCATCCTGTAGTTCTGGCCCACCTCCAATCTGTCCTCCACAGAGCAGCTGGAAGGATCTATCTAAACCAGAATCAGGTCAGGTCAGCCCACTGTTTTCAAACCTTTCAGAGGTTCCTGCTATACAGGAGATAAAAGCCACGGACCTCACTGCAGCCTACCGGGCCCTGTGTGGTCCGGCTCCTGTCTACCCCTCCAGCCGCATCTTCCCCCAGCCCTGCTCTTGGACAGGAAGCTCCAGACTCCCTGGCTGCAGCTCATCCCAGTCTTGAGGTCTTTACACTTATCCCTTCTGCTCAGATCCTTCTTCTCCCTGCCCCAGTCTTCACACACCCACACCTCATCATTCAGATCTCATTTCATGTGTCACCTCCTCTGGGAGGCCACCCCTGATCACCCTGGTCACAGGGCCCCAACCCCAAGCCCACTGTCCTGCCACCCTCCCTTACACTAACCTATTTTATCTTGTTCAAAGCTACTTAAAAGCATCTTACTGATGAGTTTGTGTGTGATTCTGTGCTTCCTCCCTCTGGAATATAAGACCCTTGAGGGCAGGGATTCCATCTATGTGGTTCCTGGCTCTAATCCCAGTACCTAAAAAGCATCTGGCACACAGTAGGTGCTTATTAATTGACCTAATAGCCCCAGATCTTCAATTCCTTGCTGAATGTCCTTAAAACGCCAGTTAATCACTCTGTGCCTTCTCAATTTATAATGTAAGAGTTCTAATACCTGATGTGCCTCCAGGGGCTGGTGTAAGGTTACTGGATGTGACAGAGCTTTACAATCTGTAAAGCACCACGCAGAGACTTCAGTCCCCTACCTGTCTCAGCAGAAAGGGGCTTGCAACAGAGAAGAGTTTATAGCACCCCAAAGTGAGACCCCTCTGGGCCCAAGCCCACCTGCCTGTCTAGCTCAGAAGTCTGTGCTTTTGTTTTCACCTTTGCTTCTGCTCTTTGTCCCAGCCTGAGAGCGCCCTCGGCAGTTCCTCTGCATGTCCCTAACACTGACCCTGATAAGCAGACTGCTCCCCAGTTCCCACCTACTGAGGACTCAGCACCTCTCTGCTCCAGCATCTCCTCCAAGCCCACTGGACTCTACCTGCTGTCCGCATCAATCCCTGATCGTCCCCAGGACTTTCCTGGTCTTTCCTGTCCCGCCCCGACCCAGACACCTGCTTCCAAACCTGTCTGGTGGCTTTATTTTCTCCCTTTCTGGGAGTCACTCATTACCACATTAGCATCTGTGAAGTCCTTTGTGCTACGCAGAATGCACAGTGAAACAGAAAAGGATGCACTTACTTACACTAGGACAAGGAAGGGGAGAGAAGAGGAAGCTGAGTGTCTGACAATGCCTCAGTTTCCACGTCTGCATGGAGGAGACTGCAGAGCAGATGCCCTAGATTTTCTGTAACACACTCCCACCTCCACCCTGCCTTCCTGTCTTCCTCAGGATTGATGCATGGCCTTTGCAGAGAAGGCCTTGGGCTCCCCAGGAAGCTAGGATGATCAAAAAAAAAAAAAAAAAAAAAAACAAGATCGGGACAACAGTGGGCACACAGGGAATTCTTGGAAGGCTAGAGAAATGTCACCTCGCCAGTCTTGGACCACAACAGCCATTTATCATCCTTCCTGTTGGGGGGGGAATCCTGAGACGGAGCTGACCTTGAGGAAGGAGATAATCACTTATTGGGGTGCCCACCGGGGTGCCGAGGGACCAGGGGCCTGGGAAGGTGTGGTGGAGACTGGAGGAGCAAGGCAAGGGGGACAAAGTCCAGACTGTCCAGAGGGGACACAGACCAGATGACAGTGTGTGTACAGAACTGGGTCCACGCTAAAGACTCTTCCAGAGCGTCAGGGAAGCCTGGAGAGACTGAATAGGGAAACAAAGTGTAAATGGGAGACAAGAAAGAGCCGGAAGCACGGTCACGGCCAGAGAGGTAAGTAACGAGTGTCTGTGCTGAGCAGTCCGGTTTCCTGCCTTCAGGTCCTTCATCACAGTTGAATCTAAGCTGCATTTGTGGCTGAAGGGTCTACAATTAAGACCTGAATCCAAACACGCGAAGGGCCACGGGCAAAGAGGCCAGAGCCTGTGAGAGAGGAGCCTGACATATTTGTAAAGATATTTCTAGATATTTCTCTGGTGTTTCTGCTTCTAGTCACCAACGATGTCGCTATCTACACTTACGTCTTTTCCCATAACAAACAAGCATGTACACTTGCTCCCAGATGCAGATACATCCAACCCGGATACTCCCAGGCACCTCGATATCCAAAGATACTCATTCTCACCCATCTCTTTCACTCATAGGCCAACTGAGAACCCCACACGGACATGCAGATGCACACAGCACTGCGGTATTGCTAGATGTAGCACAGCACTGGGGTATGTCGGTGAATGAAGCCGACCAAGATCCCTGTCCTTGGGGAGGTGACATTCTGGGGCACCATCCACAGAGATGCACAGACATGTCCCCTCGAACCCTGCACGCAGACTTTTCACATACATGTAGGTGCTCAAAGTGACTCCAAACAAGCATGTATTGAGTACCTGCTTCGTTCCAGGAAGCATGCTTGGTGCTGAAGAGATACAGGTGGGCAAAACCAATATGGTACCCGCCCTCATGACACTCCCATAAAGACATACTCACAAACACGGGCCCAACAACTTCACGTGGACCCTGCATGCACGCACGTATGTGCACACACGCACGTACGTGCACACACGCATGGCTCTTGGTGACTTTAAATACAAATCCAGAGTCAAGGCATTTTTAGGATGCCCCAGGAGGCAGCTCACTTAGAATGAGGAGTGGAGCTCTTCCAAGTCCAAAGTCAGATCTGTAAATTGTCCATTCCTCTCCCTGGCTGTGTGTTCCTGTCCTCCAACCTCACGTCATCTTCTCCGTTCCTCCCTCTCCCGTCCCTGAAATGATAGCCCCAATTGAGCTCTCCCCCTGCTGCTCGAGACGTCTCCCAGCCTCGCCGTCAGGACAGGAGCCAAGCGCAGGCCCAGAGGCCGGGGGTTTTTGCTGAGACGTTGCATTACAACAGAGCCTTCTCCTTCCAGACTTTTTTTTTTTTTTTTTTTTTTTGCTTCTGCTTTTGCTTTTAAAGAATCAGAAATAACTTGGCAGTAAAAATGTGCTTTGGGCTCAAAGCTGACTCCCAGGGTCAGAGCCCAGGAGAAGATTTCTGCTACAAAGTTGCAAGGAAAATAGCAGGCACTCAGCAGTTTTTATTTTCCAAGGCATAGAGAGAAAATACAGTTGGAGTGGATTTTAGGGCTTTGTGGGGCTCCTCTCCAGGTTGCAGCGTATGTGTGGTTTCTCTTGATCCGCCTGCTGGAGAGAGTGGCCGCAGAAAGTGTAGGCAGAGAGATGGTCGGAAAGCTGGGTCTGCAGCCAGTTCCGCCTGAGGCCAGTGACCCGCTGGCCCCATAGTGGGTCCAGGGCGGTGGATTTGGAGCCACTGACCCAGATTTTGTTCCCAGCTCTGCCTTCTCCTAGCTGTAGGAGCAAGACTTTTTTTAAACCTCTCTGTGCCTCAGGGCTTCTGTGAGGATGATAATGATGAAGTATGTATTGTAGAATAGTTTAATGTATGATACGTAGCCTTGTTTAACCCTCACTATGTGAATAGTCTGCGTGCAGGGGTCCAGAGGAGGCCCCGGTGAGCCCCCAGAGGATGTCGGCTCTTGTCGTCCTCCCATCCTTATCCTTACCCCTTCTCTCCAGACTGTGGCATCTAGCTCCCAGCCTTTGGGTTGGATGGAGGGTGGAGCCCTCCCTTACTGGGGCCTAGAGGCCACTGCTGAGCTGACTGTTCTGCTTGCCCCTGCATCCTCTCTGCAGCCTTCCTCACCCAGCTTTGTGCTCCAGGAGCCTGGCCTCTATAGACTGTATCCCCCAGACCCCTTTCCCTCTATTTCCACTTGGGTTTGGCCAATGAGAGGACAGGAGGAGAGCGAGGCTGGATACTTCTGCCCACACTCCGTCTGGCTTCAGCCCCTCACTTCAGTTTCCTCTCCTGATCACGTCCAGCTGGGGGTAGGTAACTAATGGCCTCCTATCACTGCTAGTCTTTGGGTGCCTGACATCCTTGTTGATCTGTCAAGTCTGCCCACACCTTTGTGAAAGATCCCTTCCTTAAATACTTTGGAGGAGAGTGAAAGCAGCAATGTACAAGGAGAAAATCATGGCTGCACAAAAGGGTTTTCACACAAGGATGTTCATCACAGTGTTGTTTATAATGACAAAAAAAATGGAAGGAACTTTTAGAGGTCCAACCATCAGGCATCGAGTGAATAATCCAGACAGCGCACTGGACTGCAGCTATTGAGAACAGTGAGTGCAAAAATATTCACCAATACTGGGGAATAAGCACTACACCTCTCAGGAAAACAGTAGGCCACCAAGACTATGGACAGCCTGATGGCAACAAAAAATAATCTCTACAGGTTTGGAAAGAGAATGTATGTGAAGGACATATACAAAAATATCAACTGCGTTATCCTTGAAAATGTGAATAATGGGCAGTGGTTGTTTGTTTCCTTTGTACTTTTCTGTGAGGGTTTTTGCCTTTTCTGCACTGAGCAAAAATCACTCTACTGACTAGAAGTTACTAATAATATAGGTGCAACTATTAAAAATGATATTTTAAAGAATATTTAGAGTCACGGGAAAATAAACATCATAAAATGTTAAGTGAAAAAAGCAAAATCTCATACACACACACACACATTAGACATTAAACCAGGGTCTCAAACCTTACTCAGGACTAAAGCTCCTACAAACTGCCCTCCCGACCTGGATGGGGGAGCCCCTCACTTACTGCCAAAGGGATTTCACACCGTACTGTTCCCAGGGTATGTGACATCATGGTGGCCCAGGGTGGAGGGGGAGGATGTATGTGCAGAAAATGCTCCTGGATCTTTGAGGACAGTCCCAGAGCTCTCTGGTAGCTGCAGTGAAGCGGCCAGCAGGCTCCTTCTGCAAGGGACAGGCGTCTCTCCTTCTTCAGGCGTGTCTGTGGTTGTTTATAACCTATCAGCAGAGGCTCCCAGGGCTCTGCGGGGCGGGGGGCAGGGCAAGGGGTGGTCAGTGAGCTCCCTAACATGAGAAAATAGCCTCACGGTGAGTCTAATCACCACTTTCCACAAGGAATTTCACCGCGCGTGCTCATTTGCTTTTTAATCATCCTCTAAACATGCATTTTCACGTTGTACCCTAATGGCACCTACAGAATCATTAGGATCTGTTGGGACCTTAATCCATGGCTTCGGAAGTCTCTAAATATGTAATTTCGCTCCGCGACGCGGGTTTCTAAAAGTCCACAAATAACCATTTGCATGATAAAGTCACAACTCCAAAGTCAATTACAGCTATGTCTGGAGAGAATTTATTTCCTTTTTGAAAAATAAAATGGGAAATCAGGATCTTGCCACACAAAAGCCTCCCCTTGTCTGGGTGGGAAGAAGGAAGAGAACGTAGCACGCCCTGGGGTCCTGATTGACAGGGTGCTGTTATGGAATCACCGGGCTCGGCGGCCTGGGCTGGTGGCCTCCAGGGTGTCCCTCAGTGGGGCTGGCTGTGGGCTGCATCTTGCACAGGGATCATCCATCTTCCCCGCCCCCCCTCTGTCTCATCTTCATGCATCCTAACGAGGATTAGGGGTCCCAGCTGTGACTCTCCAGGGAGCCCCAAGACGCATAGATATGTGAGGGGGCCCAAGTGACCCAGACCTTAAAGGGAGTAGCCAAATGGCCACTGGAGCAAATGGCCCCAAGTCATTCCCCGTCTCAACATCCAGGATCCTGCATGCTGGGCCTGAGCTCTGAGGGGCCCCCAACGAAGGGCCCACATCTTTCCAGGGGCCTGGATGCTGCTTAGAACTGGGTCCATTTCTACAACACCAGGGCCACAGGGAACCTTGGAGGGCAACCTGTGCAGAGACGGGATGAAGGCAAGATGCCTGACTCAAGGCCACACAAGTATTCGGCTGCACAATGGGCTTGGAAACCCAGCCTCCTCTCTCTGAGGATAAGATGTGTTCCACGGACACTGTCGGTCCACCACGGTTTTATCCAGCCAATTGCCAAGTAGAATAAAAACTATCCAGATCCATTTTTGTCCTCTTTTCACGCAGAGATGTGCACCGGAACTTGAACTGAAGGCAGAGTTCTGACCAGAATGAATCTGCTGGCTGTCTGAAGCAGGAATGGAACTATTTAAAAAAAGATACCCCCAGAAACAGTGTGCACTGGAGCCTAAACCTGCATCCCCTATATTCTAAAATTAAGAAGCTAAGACAAGAGGAGAGGCCAGAATTGTTCTACGAGCTTAGCGGGCATTTCATTCAGTTGGTGTTTGGGATTGCAAGCAAGGTGTGTCTGGTCTCTGGGAAGGTGCCAGGACGCTAGCAGACCCTCAGGCCAGTTCCTAAATGTCCTGCAAAAAAGACAGTTTGCAGCGAATTGTTGAGTCATGCTGTCCCAGCCCTACTAGAAGATGTGTCTTCCAAGATGTCACCGACCCCAAAGCTGGGATCAGCCATGCCTCCCTTTGAGAAGAAGACCAGGATGGGGCAGTGAGGAGTCTCTGATCCGGAAATCAGAGTGCTTGCCCCCCACACTCCCAGCGACCGGCCTCAAGAATTTGGGAGACTCACTTCTACTCTCTCTGCCTCAGCTTTCTCAGATGCCAGATAGGACTAACTGTCCCTACTCTGCCTGGCGGGGATGTAAATCTGAAAGGAAAAGACCACAGAACTTTTAAGTTTTATACTTTGAAGGGGTACATTGTTTTCCAAGTATAAAACACTCAACAGGTAAGGTACCACTATTCATTTGGCGTTGACGAGACAGTTGATGGTGTCTAAATGGTAATGATTCGTGTCAGCTCCCTGTGTTGGGGGGACACCCTGAGCCCTGGATTTGGAGCCAGTAGCCAGGGTTTGATGCCTACTTGGTTTGGCTTAGCATCTCTGCTAGACCCAAAGAGCACGGATTCATCCCACACATGGTAGGCTCTTAATAATCGCTTCCCAATGCGTCCAACTGTTCCCTGAGTCAGACTCGCATTGCTTGGTTTAGTTCTTTATCTAAAGAGGGATTTCTCCCCCACCCCGTCTTCTGTACCCTAATGAAACATGGATGGGATTTTGATTACTACCGTTTACTGAGTACTTGCTCTGTGTCAGACATGTACTAAACCCTGAGCACACGGCATCTCCTTTCATCTTGACGACGGCTTGCTGAGACTGGCTCCATCTCACAGAAGGTAAGTGACACAGCCAGCTGGGGGAGGGGTCCTCAAAGAGTTCCGGCTCTTGGCCTTAACACCAAACGGCCTGTCTTAGGGCTGAGCAGTTTCTTGAGACCCTCTAAACCTTAGTTTTCTCATCTGAAAATTGGGCAGAACGATGCTTCTCACTTATCGCTCTGAAGAGGAAATGAGGACTTAAAGGAGAAAGTGCCTCACCCAGTGGCTGGCACATTGCACCTGCCAAGAAATGCTGGCGCCATCTTGTTTTGTTTTGACTTGTCTTTTTGGTCTTGCCTCTAGATGCTTAATGATCTACTCAGGAAACGCGCAGGCCCTGAAAAGTTCCAGATTCTATCTGAATCTGATGAAACCTCGAGCCACAACTCAGAGCCAGGCATGCTGATTCTGATGGCATGACGACAGTAAGATGAATAAGGGCCTTTTACGAGCCAGACACCTGATGGCTATCATAACAGTCTTCAAGGTGGGAGCCTTTCTCCCCACTGGAAAGATGAGGAAGCCGGGGTGTGGATCAGGCCACTAAACTGCAGTACAGCACCGGGGGCGAAAGCAGAGGCTCAGGAGTCGGGTCAAGTTGGTGCCCAAACCTGGCTCTGTCCCTTCCCCAGCTGTCACTTGGGGCTAGTTTCCCACCCTCTGAGTCCCCACTTCCTCCGAGTCTTGGATCCGATAAAGCGTGCACAGTGCTGGCACCTAGTACCACTCTATAAATTTTAACAGCTATTGTTTTTCCTGCCCAGGGACACACCACAGGGGAAGGGGTGGAGCCAGGCTTGGGTCTTCTGCTCCGCCATCCTGCCCTGCCCCATTCGAGGGCCCCCTCTCTGCCACGCCACAGCCTCCTACTTTTAGCTGCACCATCAGCCATGCACCCTCTCCCTTTGCAGCCAGTGCATGTGGTAGGAATGGAGGTTTCTGGAGGGGTCTGACCTACAGTGTGGGAGGGGGATCCACTCAAGAGGACCTGGGTATTTTTCCTGTGCCCGGAGAGGCTCTGCTTGCCCCACCAAGCCTCCAGCAGCATGAGCTTAAATCCTTAGCTCACCACGAACCAGTGGGCAACCTTGAGCAAGCCGCTTTACTCCTCTGTGCCTCAGTTTCCTCCCTGGAAAACAGGCTTTATAAGGGCACCTAGCTTCTAGGGTTGGCCTGAGGAGTAAAGGGCTTAATGTATGTAAAGCATTTAAAGCCGTACTTGGCATGAAGTTAGTGCCCCACAAATGCTCAAAGATACCTCTATAATAGGAAGAGTAATGGCAGAAGCACCGCGTTCCAGACCCTAAAGTCTGGACTCCCCCCATTCACCACACTGTCTCAGCACCAGCCTGAGAGCCAGCACACGGTAGCTCCCAGCTCCGGCCCTGCTAGTGACCCGAGCATGATCTCGGATAGGCCACGGCTCCTCTCCGGACCTCAGTTCCCACAGCCGTGAAATGATGGGTGATCAAGATGATTTCCGGTCTCCTTCCACCCCAGGACTTTGAAATGCCCTCCTTCTAAGGACCATGGCAACCAGTGTGCCACATTCTCCCTCCACCAGCAGGGTCTGCACTGGAGGCGTGTGGAGGGTTATTCACTCACTCATTCGGTCAACAAACATTTTAGAGCGCCTACCACAGGCAAAGCAGGCTCTCTGTTCTTGAATGACCCAGACAGGAACGTTACACCCACAGAACTTCCTTCCCCAGCTCTGATGGAACATCCCCCCTCCTTTCTAAGAATAATCTTGCTCTCTTAATAAGCGTGAGTTTCTGTCCCTGGTCTCCCAGGCGGGACTGCCCACTGGAAAGAGCACAGGCTTTGTGTCCAGTAAGCCTGAGTTGACGGTCACCCTCCACACGAGGTAGCTCAGGGACACTGGGCCATGTTTCCCAGAGTGTGGGTCATGACCTATTTGTGGGTCATAAACTCAGCGTAGTGGGTTGTGTCTGGCATTAAAACACAATGAAAGAGCAGAGGGTGGAATAAAATGGCACAGAAAATAAAGCGTGCTACACGGAGTAGGAGGCGAGTGTACACGTGAGATGTGAATTGCATGCATTACCGTGGGAAGTGTTCGAAGAAGTTTGGAAGCCGCATACCTAGAGCACATATTTTGACTTCCCAGCCCTCACTTTCCTTATCTACCAGGAAGGGATTTTGTGAAGATAAAATGAGAATAGCATCAAGCCAGGTGAAGCTGGAGATCCCAACGGTTGTCAGGAGGCCCCTTCTCTGTCCTGACACATGAGCCTCAGTCCTCGAGAAGCTGAGTCACCAGTCCTACCTCTGCCCCCAAACCCTCTCCCCTCAGGGGATCAACAAACCAGTCAGAAGATAAGAACATGCATACCAATTCTGCAAACATTTGCAATCCCCAGTCAGTAAGTAAAGAAGTGCTTACGTATCCCACGAACATTTATTGAGCAACTGCATGACGCCAGGCCTCGGGCTGGGTACCGGGGCACAATGATGAGTAGACAGCCAGGCCACTGCCGCAGGGAGTTCACAGTCTAGCGTGAGAAGCCAATAATAAAGCCACAGACACATGCCCAGAATGCCAGGCAGTTCAACGTGCTGGAGGAAATGAAAGCAAGGTCAAGGGTAGACAGAGATTCTCTTTCCGATTGGGCACCGCGCTGATGGTCTATTCATGCCCGGCCTGGTGGCAGGCAGAGCTCGGGAGTAAGTGTATGACGATGACAGGGCTCTCAGCTCCAAGGGGCACCAGGAAGATGAGACTCACATGGCAGGAATAGAAGAAAGCTTTCCAAACACCTAGGTTAACACTGGACGGGATGGGGCCAACTACAGATCAGAGAAGGTCAGCCCAAGTGTAGCCAGGATTCCCTTTTTGCAAGAAGGAAGGGCAGAGCTAATTAATATAAGTGAGCAGGAGGCGAGTGGGCATCCCAGGGCACGGGGGAAGAGGTGAGACCGGGGGAAGATGGGCAAAGGGGACCTGGTGCAGGAGGGCACAGAGAGCAGAGTCATCGTGCCCACTAGTGGGGACAACGAGGGGAGACCTTGAAGAAAACATGAAGGTCAGATGGAGTTTACTCTTGTGCCAGTAATAGTAACAACAACATTTGGGGGGCACGTACCATGTGCCAGGGACTGTGCTAAGAATTTTCCACGTGTTAGCTAATTTAATCCTCACAACCCTTGAAGCAGACATTACAACGTTTCATCGAATCTAAGACTTTTTAGATTAGAAAATGGACTGTTAACTTTGGTATCCCCAAGAAAGAAATCTCACTGCTATTTAAACTTTGACATGTCATGGATTGTAGGAGGTGTTCCAGTTTCAGAGATGTTAAAATAAAGATCTTAGCCTTGATGGAATGTGGCCCTGTTATCCACAGGAAGTAGGGGAGGCGGGAGGGTTGGTAACTTGACCCAAGTTATACAACTCATAAGGGGGGAGGGGACTCGAACCCAGGCCATTGGGCTCTGGAGCTTGCGTCCTGTCCCGAGCCTCCTTCCTGTCTGTGAGATGCTAGGGCAGCAGGGAGGGGCTGCGGGGTTTCAAGAAGAGGAATGATGGGTGTTCCAGGAAGCACATGGGGCAGATGGGAGAGGAAGAGGCCACTGAGAGGGTGACTGTGAGAACTGGGCATGGGGCAGTGGTGACGCGGCCAGCTCCTGGCAGAGGAGAAGGGGGATGAGGGGATGCAAGGAGGGCTGATATTGTGATCCAAGGTTTTAATATGATGATCCTTTCCAGCCAGAGGCAGGGGTTTCTATAAAGGAGAAATACAAGGGTATAGGTTTCAAATAATTATAAATGTCACTGGCAGGAAGGAAGGACAAGTGGAGACAGAGAGAAAGGAGGAGGGAGGGATGAGAAGGGTGGCTACACAGGAGATGGGCAGAGTGGGTGGGTGAGGGGCCTTTAAGAGTCACTTTGGAACCCCTGAGTCAACTGGACCCTAAAGGGAAGAGGACTCTGGCTGATGTCAGACTTCTGGACCCTTAGGGGCCAGATCATCAAGGCACAGAACTCCCCCACCCCTCCCAGCTTCCTGTGCGCACTAACCAAAGTCTCCAGTCCCCTGTCAGCAGACGTGATCTCTCCTGCATACTCTTCTTTCAGGGAGATCGGGAAGATTAGAACAAACTCTCTGTGCCTCCTGCAAAACCCAAGACGTCGAGTCTTCCTCCTCTTATGCCCAGGTGGGCACTTAACCTCCTGCCGCCCCCATTTCCTGTGGACAGCAGTGACACATTTCATCAATCCGGAGATGTTTATTTTAACATCTCTGAAATTGGAATGCATCTTACAATCAATGCCATGTCCGAGTTTAATCAGCAGCGACGTGACTTTCTTGGTCATACGAAAAATAACAGTCCATCTTCTAATCAAAGGAGTCTTAGGTTCCATGAAATACTGTCGTATCTCCTTCAATATCTTGGACACTCCCTGGTGGCAGAGATTGTCTGCACCCCCAGGCCAGGTCCCTACTCCTGGTTCTCGGCCCAGTTCAGCCCTGTTGGATTCTCCCCCTTGGTGCACTGAAAACGCACAGAACAGACCCTGGATCCCACCTGAGACCTCATCATTGCCCCACAGCTTCCTGGACCCACTTTCCACACTGAGCCACACTGGGTCAGGAAAGACCCACCTGGAGTATGCCAGGACCCCACCCTTTACGCAGAGCCCATAGGGAGAGAAAATGCCTGCAGCTTTCTGCCCAGGAAGAAATCAACTGTAGCAGCGTGCTCACGTGGCGGGACAACAGTCAGCCAGGGAGATGAGAGAGACACAAAGAGAGAGGCCCTGAGCTGAACAAGGTCAGGGGTCACAAGATCCAGTCCCCTGTCTCCCAGCTCAGCCAGGAGGAGAGCTGGCTTCTCTGTTTATAAAAATCAAGACTGATGCTTATCACAGCCATTGTTCAGCCTGTCAGTAGTGGCAGGGACTTATTAACTGCTGGGATGCAGCGGCGGGGCTCAGAGCAGGTGCCCCGGAGAAGCCAGGGAGCTGCAGCAATTATTTGTTGGCAAGCCCGAGTATTGTGTAACAACTGTGCATTGAAGTGATTAAGGGAGAACAGCTGAGGAAGTGCTTACCACATCCTGCCACTTAACAAATATTTCTGAGCATCTACTACGCGCGAGGCCCTGTGAATGGAGAACAGCACGGACCGTGATCCATGACTCCTGAAGCCAACTTCCTGGAGGTGAGAGAGAGATCACACATGATAAACAAAACAGATGAGGTAATGGCACAGTCTGTGCAAAGGTGCTAAGAGTGGAGGAGGGAAATCAAGTGGGGGAGGGGAATAGGTCACTCTGGGGGCAGGGGCTGTGGTTTTAAGAATGATCAGGGGGGCTTCCCTGGTGGCACAGTGGTTGACAATCTGCCTGCCAATGCAGGGGACACGGGTTTGAGCCCTGGTCTGGGAAGATCCCACATGCCGCGGAGCAGCTGGGCCCGTTGAGCCACAACTACTGAGCCTGCGCGTCTGGAGCCTGTGCTCCGCAACAAGAGAGGCCGCGATAGTGAGAGGCCCGCGCACCGCGATGAAGAGTGGCCCCCGCTCGCCGCAACTGGAGAAAGCCCTGGCACAGAAACGAAGACCCAACACAGCCATAAATAAATAAATAAATAAATAAATAAATAAATAAATAAAATTAAAAAAAAAAAATAGAATGATCAGGAAGGCCTCCTTAGCTGGTGACAAGATCAAGGAAAACTTCCCCAAAGTGATAGCTGGGCTGAGTCTTGAGACATGAACGGGAGCTCACCGAGCAGAAGGGGGTTAGAGGGAAGACCCTCCCAACAGAGGGAGCACTATGTGCAAAGGTCTGGGAGTCTGCAAGCTCAGAGCCACCCTGAGGAGCTACCAGGAGTAGAGGGCCCGGCCAGAGAGGAGATGGGAGAGGTAAACAGTGGCCAGGTCATGAGGGTCCAGGATACCAGGACAAGATAGTCTGAGCATCGCCCAACAGGCTTGGGGAAACTTGAGGATCTGAAGCTGAGAAGCGATGCAGTCCTGTGTCCTGTTTTTAACAGGATTTGACGAGAATGGGGTGTGAAAAAGCTCTGGAAAAATGCCAAATGGCATTCCCAAAGAACGTTCCATAGGGCACTCACACAAGTCTTAAGAACTCTACATGAAAGAAAGGGTTTCATGACCCATAGTGTTTTGGCAAAAACAAACAAACAAGATATATATAAACGTTTATATTTATATATACCACATTCCTTTTTTGGAAAATCACAAGGCTGATTTGGATTGTAAAGGATCGGAGAAGGTCTGCAGTAAATAAACTTTCAACCTTGTCAATTCCAGCATTTTCAAACTGACCTGACCACACAACTCTTTTTCATCTGTCTCTCCCCACACCATCATAATACCTATGAACCTCCTGGAGAAATAGCAGACTGGGGCAAATGCTACCAAACAGTTCCCATTTCTCAGACAGTGTGTGTTTCCTCATGGGGCCCGCCCCCATCCTGCCGCTGGCTGAAGGTCCCATTTCTAGAACTCCTCAATGGCAGCCCCACTCTGGTGGCCATCTGGGCAGCCTCCAGCCTGCTCGCCTGCAGCAGATGAACGCAGCAGTCACGGTCACTCTCTACAGAGATAGCATAATCCAAAACAGCAGATAATCCAAAAGCCATTTATTCTTGGTATGCTTAAGTGAGTTTATTTTTACTTCAGCTTTACCTTCCTAATTTGGCCTCCCTCAGACACATGCTAAAACGAGCTTGCTTTTTTGGAACACACACTGAGTGAAGAGGGGAAGGGGACCCGGGGAGATGCTTGGGGAAGCCACTGGGGAATTTCATACACACTGAGCTAGTATCTCCTTCCTCACCTGCCTGTTGAAAAGACCTCCAGATTGGAAACTGTGTGCTGATCTGGTCCCTGCAAACACCAGCTCCAGAAAAAAAAAAGAGCAGAACATGTGGTTCAATGAGATTTGTTGCAAAAAGCACTAGTTAAGGGTGGTGGGGCGGGGGTGCGGGTCTCACTCAATGAGATCCAAAGCTCCGTGCTGCAGATATCACGCTGCCCTGACCTTGCCCCTTCCACGACAGTACCCAACTGCATCTTTCTCCCTGAGGGCTTCTCTTGTACCAAAGCCACTTAGTCTGCCCACATGGTAAGCCCAGAGTGTCAGGGAATTAACACTCTCCATCCCCAATGCAAGAGGTCCTCAACCAATGCCAGCTGGAGTAGGGTATAAATACCCCAGCTCACTCACCACCCAGCTGGTGCAATTCTGAGGCTTACGTCTTTGCTGGATTCCTGGATTCCCCAGCAGGATTAAGCTGCAGTTGGCACCAGGGGTAAGTGACTTAAAAACCCTACCCTTCTTGGCTGCATTCCCTACCCTGTCTCGCCATCCTCCACCCTCACCACCCATCAGTGTTTCCTGAGCCAACCTCCCGAATAAACTGCTTACACGCAGATCCTTGTATCAGGGTCTGCTTCTGGGGAACGCGAACTAAGAAACCCAGCTCTTCCTGGCTGGGGGAGCTGGACACAGCCTGGCGTGAGTCTGGTTTTCCCAAGCATTGGAGGAGATGCATGGCCTTGCTCCATCCACTTCTTCTGAGGGTTCTGGAGGTCCCCACAGATGCTGTATAATCCTGAGCCCTTGTCAGTATTTGCACCAAAATCATTTACACCAAGTCAGGCCTGGAAGGGTCACCAAACAGGGACCAAAATATTCACAGAGAAACAGGGACAAGGATGCTTGGTGAACAAAAGGATGTGGCTTTCTTCCATCTGGAGGCACAGGGGAAGCTCGGCACACACGCTGCCGTGGGGCAGCGAGAAGGGGTCACATGATTTAATGTGTGGGAATCACTGGTCGATGTCACTTGTTTTTCTAATTAGGAAATTACCCACTAAAGGGCTTCTTCCCCAGCATCTGCCTACCATCTTGCCGATACGTGCCGGTCCAGGCCTCCCTGACCTCTCCCACCCACAGCTGTCTCTCCCACACCCTCCATGCTGGTCGTAGGCTGTTCCCACTCAAATCTCCAGGTTCCTGGAAGATTAAGGGGTGGCCAGGAGAGGAACAGTCACTCCCGAGCGGCCAGGGATGGGTGAGACCCCATTCTGAGCCTTGAGAAGACACCTCTATCCCTCTGGGTCTCGTCATCGAGGAAAGGGCAGGGAAAGGGCCCTTTCGTGCTCTTCTGTGATGGGCTCTTCACTCCTTCCTCAACTATTTGTTATTGTGCAGCCGCTGTGCACCAGGCCCTATTCTGGGCGCTCGGGGTGTACACTGTGAATAAGCCAGAAAGAAGTGCCTGCTTGCACAGGGCTTATATTCTAGCTCTAGAAATCATCACTTGCTGGGAAGGACAGCCCTGCCTGTGACAAAAGGACTTGGTCACCCAGGTGTTCTAAGAGAACTGGCCCCACTCCTCTCGTCCCCCTCCCTCCAGACCCCCAGACTACCGAGTGCCCAAAGTCCCAACCTAAACCTATTCAATTGAATTGACAGGTGGTCTCCAAGACCTCGGTAGCAGGTAGAAGGACCACGTTATCCCCACCTTGTGATGTAGGGGGAATGAAGGTTTGGTTCTAAGGTAGAGGACCCAGGTCCTTCAAGACTCAGAAATCTCAGGATGGGGAGGCCAATGCCTCCTAAAGTACCCACCTTCCCACTGACCCCAATCTCAGATTCTTAAGCCAAAACTCACACTGTCCCATTTGAGTTTCAGTCGGGGCAGAGTGTCAGGCCCTGCTCTCTGCTACAGACCCTGGACAAGGGCAGAGAAAGTTCTTAAACTCCCTTCTACCCAAAGAGCCAGCTCTCCCTGTGGATCTCCCTGCTCATCTTGGGCACCATTATCCCAACCAGGATCCCCTGCCAAGGATGCCTCCCCACCACCTGTGCAGGTGCACTTGCAAGAAGGAGGCTCATTTCAATACCACTCTGTGCAAAGCCTAATTAGGGGGTCAGTAAGCGACTTCCCCTCTCACACACACATCGAGCAGCAGTACACACACAATGGCACAGTGCCACAGGGCTGGGGAGAATGGTTTACGGGATTAGCTGTACTTGGGGATTCTCTCTGCTCCATTAGTGCATACAATTGTGTGATAACAACAGAAATTGCCTAACTCAATCAAGTGCCGTGAGGAGAGCAAGGGTGGATCAGGCTGGTCTTTCCCCCAACTCCCACCCGCTTTGTGCCAACTCATCTCCCAGCTGACCCCTTTCCAAGTAGAAGTGGGTGGTGAAATACAAAGAGCCCTGCTTGGGCATCAGGCAACCTGGTTTCCAGTCCCGATCCTGTCTTCGCTGTGTGACTTGGGTTAATGCCTCACCCTCTCTGGGCCTCGGTTTCTTCATCAGTCAAATGACAGAACTGGACTAGATGGCAACAGGAACAATTGTGAACAGTTAGTGTGTGCTATGAACTCAGTCTTGTGCTAAGCATTTTCATGTAGTACCTTATTTGATCCTGTGCTGATTTTAGTTTGTTCCCTGCTCTCTCTTCAGTGCCTGGCACATAGTTGATGACCAATAAATATTTGTTTATTTGATGAATTCTTCCAATACCGCTATGAAGCAAGTGTTATTATAATCCCACTTTCCAGAGGGAGAAACTGATGCCCAGCAAATTAAATAACTTGCCAAGCTCACTTTCCTATTCTTCTGGCCTCCCTAGGTGGTCTACTGAGTGCAGATGTCAAATGGGGGCAGATACCTGGCCCAATACAACCTGAGCCCACTCTAAGGTAAGCACTTAGTAAATGCTCATTGAAAGGCAGTGGACAACATTTTCTAATGTCTTTCACTGACGACCCCACAGTACTTAGAACAGTGTCTGACACACAGTAGGTGCTCAATAAATATGCACTGAGTAAATGAATGAATGAATTCTTTTAATTCTCATAACAACCCATGAAAAATAAAGAAACTGAGGTTCAGACAGGTGAAATGACTTGTCTATGCTGATAAGAGGGGGGACAGGGATTCAAACACTGATGGGGCCCCAAATCTGCCCACCCAATCCCCCGTACTCATGTTCTTTGCTATAAGACTTTGAAGTGCTTCTCACAAAGGGGTAAGTATATTGCCCCACTCTTGACTTTAATATGGCTATTCAACTTGCTTTGGCCAGTAGAACAGGGTGGCGTGATACTGTTTCAGTTCCAAGCCTAGGCTTCAAGAGGGTTTACAGTTCCTCTTGCCTTCTTGCACTTCTGCCACTGCCATGCTGAGAATATGCCTGAGCTAGGTGCTGGTCCCAGGAAAAGGATGAGAGACATGGGAGCAGAGCTACTCCAGCCCAGCTTAACATTGCTGCTTTTAGCCACTGGCTTTGAGTGTGGCTTGTTACTCAGCAACAGCTGACAGATACAACAGGTCTGCTTTCATTTCTTGTAGGAAAAGGGATACATAAAAGGTGTCCTAATAACACACAGGAGATGCAGGTAAGTCTAGGGCAGGTAGAAAAGGCTTCCCGGAGGAGGAGACATTTGAACTGGGGCTAGATGATGAGTAAGGTCTATCAGTCATTCACAAATACTAATCGAGCACATACTGTGTGCCAAGCACTGTTCTAGGCACTGAAATTTTTCAGATGAGAAGAGATAGGGAAGGACATTCCAGGCAGAGGGAACAGCATACACAAAAGTATGGAGGTCCTGGGAACAGACTGGCATGTCTGGAGTATAAAGGGCGTGTGGGACAGAGTAGGAGATGAGGCTGCAAAGGCAGGAGGGCCAGGTGGAGGAGTTGGGTCTTATGCTGAGGTGATGGAGACCCCTTAAAGGATTTTAACTAGTGTGGCAATGAGACCGGCCTGTGTTTTTAGACAGAACCTTCTGGTAGCCATGAGGAGAACTGCTTAGCAGGAAACAGGAAGGCCAGCCAAGAGGAGACACTGCAGCAGTTGTGACTTAGAGCAGTGATGGAGGGGGTGGAGCGGGGAGTACGGAGGGACAACAGGCAGATTTTGAAAATGGACTAAAGAGGGAAGGGCAAAGGGGAGGTGTCAAGGATGATGCCCTGATCTCCAGCTTGGGCAACTGGGTTGGGAGGTTGTGGGAAAATGGGAGGAGGGTCAGTTTCGGGGGTGGGGGGAAGAAGAGACAGCTGGGGTATGCTTCCATTGCAGAAGGGACCCCTTCCTTGTGCCTTGGATCCTACCCCATCACCCGGCCGTCTGTCTGACCCACCAAGAGGCGGCTTGGCCTTCGCCCCCCCCACCAAGAAGGTCTCTCTAATGGCCACGCTGTCCATGCACTGCGACGACAGGCAGCTGGCTCTGTGCTGACACAGCAGTGCCCACCAGGAGAGGGGCCTCGGAGGCGGGGGAGCAGCAGGGGGAGGGAGGGGCACGCAGCCACCACACCTGAGCCCGGCCCCCTCTGCCCGCAGCCAGCATGGAAACAACAGAGACCGGGAGGGAGAAGCAATTAGAAAGGCAGTGAGGAGCGGAGGGAGGTGGGGACAGACAGACAGTGAGGCCTTCAAAGATGTGGAGCAGCTGTCGCCCCAGCTGTCCAGCTGGGGAGAGACAGAACTTGAGCCAGGGAGGACCTCGGAGCCAGAGGGAAAGGAGCAGGCAGGAAAGTGCGTGGGGGGATGTGGAGTAGAGGGGAGAAGAGAAGAAGGAGGGGAGAAGTAGTCTGATGAGAAGGGCTGGGATTCTCACCTCTACTCTGTCAGCGGCTGAGATCTTGGTGCACCCTGAGGGGATGGGGGGTGGGTGGGAGATGCTTAGAAGGGCCTGGACGGCGGACACCAATAAGACACCCTTCTTAGGGGGCGTCAGGGCTCCCAACCGGGATCTCGGAGCCCAAGGCACCTGCGATCAGAGGCAGGGGCACCAGAAAGAGGGGGCTTCTCTGACAATTTGAAATAAAATGGGCACAGCGTTCTAATACTAACAGCCTGTTATTAAAATCAAGTGCTATTTTACAAATTGCATTTGCCAGGGAATGGCTAATTACAGGCAAGGCACATTTCTGTGTGTTGGTGTCGATTAATCCTGAACGGTTTAAGCAGTCGAATTTTATACACATAATTATCACTCGAGATTTGCAAAACAGCAACAAGATGCTCTGGGGCTCTGCCCTTGAGGGACATGGAGGCTGAGGGATGTCTTGGCAGGGAGGGCCAGGGGAGGGAGGTGCTGGACAGGGAAGTTCGGCTGTGCTGAATCACAGGCGGGCACCTCTTCCTATCAATCTCTTACTTCCCCCGGATGGAAAGGAATGAAGCCACTGATGAAGAGGGGAGGGGCCTCCTGGGCTGGGGAAGCTGGAAACAGCTTCCAGAAGGGCTGCTAGCAAAGTTCCACCCCTTCCCAAGCGTGGTCCCTTCGTGAGACTGAACTCGCTGTGGGGTTTGAGACAAGGCGTGTTCCACTGTCCCACAGCCCAGGTTTTTTCATGTGTGAAATGGGCAGGCTGGGGAGAGTGTCAGGGATGGAGGCCACACCCGCAAGACCGTGAAGAAGGGAGGGAGTTTTTATGGGGCTCTACCGTGCTCCTCAGCCAATCCCGCAGCCTCCAGGAGCAGATGGGGCCTCATGGCAGAGCGAGATGTAGTGGGTGGTGGGTGCTGCCAGCTGCAAGGCATGCTGGGAGACCCTGGGGGGAGGGTGCGGCAGGGAGCTGGGGCAGCCCACCCTGGTGCAGGGAGACACGTGGAAAAACTCACTGGCAACCGCGGCCCAACTGCCCACTCTGGGAGGAGGGGTGAGCCCAGGTACAAGTCAGGCTGGGTCTAGAGGGCGCCCAGGGAGGTGGAGTCACGGGGGCGTGGGAGCCACAACCAAGGGAATGTGGCGCTCAGAGAGGGAGCAGAGCCAGAGGGCTGACAGTCCAGCCTGTTTTGCTGGAAGATAAGGCCAAGAGCCCAGCCCACCACCTGAGGCACCTGAGACCTTGCCCCGAATCTCACGGGGAGCTGAGAAGGGATGTGTGGGGAGCGAGGAGGTGAAACAGGGAGGTCCTGGCTGCAAGTGCCCCTACGAAGACAACCGCCCTCCCCGCCTCCCCTGCTCACCAGCTAAAGCTACAGGCGACCCACTTCACTGCTGGTATTGGAGTGAAACCCAAGCAAGCGGGGCCGGCAAGGGGACTATGTGAAGGTCATTGTCTACCTGCATGGGAATTCCTGGGCCCCTGTCCTTCACTACTTCGGAGCTCCTGAGGGCGAGCCCCAGGAGTCCTGTGAGCACTGCAGCTTGAGAACCACTGGCTTAGAAAGCCAGCAGCGACCACATGGGAACCCAGAGTGTTTAAAGGAAAAAGAGAGAGTAGCGGACCAAAGCATCTGATGATTTATCTGCCTCCTGCCTCCTGTTTGCTTCGCTATGCTTTGTGTGATGGGCTGGGAGCTGGAGCTGAGTGTCAGGGTGGGTGTCCCATCGGATGCGTGCAAGGGGAAAGTGGGCACAGGACTGGCTAACGAAGCTGCTGTCAGAGTGACACTGGAGAGACCAAGCGCGTCAAGGTGCACAAGGACCTAGCAAGTCTCCACAGGTGTGAGTTTTTACACACCTGTTACCACTTTTGTCACAGTGGCCCTTATGGCTTCAGAGAGGCTCAAGGGACCTTTTGAAGGCCAGGGTGACAAGTGTGATAATACCTGTGCAAATGCCCAGCACACAGTAGGCACTCAATAAATGCTCAGTGTTGGTGAATTTGAACCCCTCCTCATCCTCCTTCTGAATGCCCACTGAGGACTCTGACCTCCAGTTCTGCCCCTTCAGACAGCTCCTTGATGGCCTCATCCCTGAACTCACCAAGAGCGGGTTTTACAAGGGCTCAGCCTGCGCCCTGACCAGAGGCCTCAGCCCTACTGCTCTAAGCAGAGAAGGATAATCACAGAGTCATTAAACCAGAGCACTGCCCCACTCCCCTTGCTTTTAGCGCTGAAGCGGCTTCAGGTGCTTTATTACCAAAAATCTTTGAAAGTTGGCACGACAAGACTTTCTTTTACCAGAGACACTGTGAATAATAGTTCAGTCCACTGTGCACCTACTGTGTGCCAGCCCAGGACCAGGTGCTGAGAGCTAAGCTCTTTGTCAGCCCTGTTTCCCAGGGAGCAGAGGAAGCTTGCTGGAGAGGCCAAGTAGGACACCCAGGGCCCCGGGCAGTCACGTGACTGCCCCCAGTAGGGCAGGGAGGGAAAACCTGTGGCCTTGTCTGAGCTCCGGTACCTCCTGTCTCTAGGACAGCATGGAAAGGTGAGTTGCCTGGCCCCAGGTCACAGAGCTGGTTAGACACAAACTGGGGCTCAAAAAGGGTCTTCCTACTGTTATTGTAGGATGAAGGAGATGAAGAGGATGAAGCAGGAAGAGGCGCTGGGAAGGCCAGCCCAGGCTTTGTGTCACTTCCCACAGTTCCGGATAACCACACATTGTTTTACTTACAATCATGAGCAATAAATAGGGGTACAGGAAACCTGGGGATGATGTCCCCTCTGCCTGTTTTCTGAGCACAAAGAGAAAGAAAATTAAAAAAAAATATCCTCCCAACATTGATACCCTAACCTGCCAAAAACACATGCAGATTTCAAAACAAAGAAAAATTCCACTGGGGTCAACTCAGCTATCCCCCTGTCCATAGCAGGACAGATCGGCTGGATACCTGCTCTGGTCCTGGTAACTCATATCATGGGTCAGCCACCTCCCTCTGCCCTGAATCACACCTCCAAACCCTACCACATGTGCACACACCTGCAGCCCTCTTCTCTCTTCGATTGTGAAGTAGCTGAAGCTTGGCCTCTGGTATTCCCCCCTTTGGCACCTTTTCCATCCTTCCTGGGGCCTGGCTTAGCCAGGCAGGGGACCAAGGCTCTCCTGCTCACCGTCTCCCCACAACCCAGCCAGCCTTTAGACTGTGTCTTTTCTTATGAAATGAAAACGCTTTCTGTCTTTAAAGGAGTTTGGGGAGTCAGAAGGATGGTGGAGGAGATATTCCCAGGGGTGAGGGGCCTCCAGGCACCCTGAAATCAGGCTATGATATAGGCTTCTGAACAAGTTCATCCCGATAGTAGCAGCTCCAGCCCATCCTCATCCTGAACCCCGACTCCTAAGCCCTGCTCCGGGAGACGGAGTCAGGGGCCAATGGTTCCAGGAGCTCCAGACCCTGTTCCTTTCTTTCCTATTAGAAAGAACCACTGTGGCATCAGAGATAGAGTACTGTACTTGGGGTAGGGAGAACTGGCTTCTAGCCTTGCACTGCACCCACCTGGCTGTGTGACCTTAGGCAAGTCACTTTCCCTCTCTGGACTTCAGTTCATTATCTATAAAACACAGCGCTGGTGTAGATGGACTTCAAGATGTCCTCCAGTTCTGGCCACTGGACTCTGTGACAAGGCAAATGGCCCCGGCTCAGCTCCACTGACCCCAGTGGGGCCATGCTGGTGACTGGGGATGGGAAGCTGAAGACAGGAGCAGTCCCCAGGCCACGGGTCCCACCCTGTCTGGCACTGTGCTTCTTCTCCAGACTCAGAAATCACCGGAGCGTAGGGGCGGCCCTGCTTCAGGCTGGCTCCACAAGGCAAATTACAGCCTCTCAAGGGTGCCTATGACGACTAAATGGTTTGCCTTCCGTATGTAAATGAAGCCACCAATTTACATTCATTTGCACCTGATGGGTGTCTGAAATGGATGGATTTGATTTGTGCCTGATCTGTAAGTGTCTAATTTATTAATCAATAAAACGTCATGTACAGGCACAAGGATCCCCAGTTCCAGCCGGCCTCCATATATATGTAAATAATGCAATCTCTCAATCTACTTGTTATGTAAATGTTAATATAAAACTGACAGAAATACACATCTGCAGAAATTTATGAACAGAGGGAACTGAGATTTACACCGGCTCCTGCTCACCCTCTGCCCCTTGGCTCTTTCTTCCTCTTGCCACACCTTCCTCTCACTTTTCCCTTATGCCAGTTGACCCATCTCATCTCCTCCAGGAAGCCCACCTGCTCCTCTAAACTTCGGACACTGCCAGACCTCCAGCCAGAGGCCCTTGCTGTTACTTCCTGCACAATCTTGCCTTCCTCTCGCCCCGGAACTTTGCCCGCAAGACCACACCTTACACAGTCTCCCCACCCACGCATTTCTCCCCTCTCCATCTCTGTGTGTTGAAATTTACCCCCTCAAAGGACCAGCTAAAAGTCACCATCTTTAGCCAGCGTGGACACTGAGTATGCGGGCACAGCCCCATTCTGGGAAGAGGGAGGGATCAAAGGTCCCAGCCCTCAATATGCTCCTGATTTAATAACAGCAATGTTTCCATCCTCTGTGTGCCAGGCGCTGCTCTGAGCACGGCTTGCGGGGCATCCTCTGCGGTGAGGGCCTGCTGTTGTCCTGCTGTGCAGATGCTGAAACGATGCTTCTTCAGAGAGGTTACCTACTAGACAGGTGCAGACAGGCAGGGCCAGGGTTTGACTCCAGGCAGCGCCATCAAGAGTTAGTCTCAAAACCATAATATGGCCATTTCCCAGTGAGCAGAAAAGGTCATTCCAAGCCATGGAAGCCAAATTAAACCCCTTTTATAATATTCCTCAAAGGGGCCACAAAACAAACCTTAGCAAAGCCAGAAAATGATAGCTTTCTCCAGCCTGTCCCGTCAGGAAAGCATCATGCCTGGATTGCATGACCGCCCGTCTTTTTTTTTTTTTTTTATTGAATTTTATTTTATTTTATTTTTTTACACAGCAGGTTCTTATTAGTTATCTATTTTATACATATTAGTGTATATATGTCAATCCCAATCTCCCAATTCATCCCACCCCCCTCGTTGGTGTCCATACATTTGTTCTCTACATCTGTGTCTCTATTTCTGCCTTGCAAACCAGTTCATCTGTACCATTTTTCTAGAATATCATATATTAACGCATATATGTGGACCGCCCATCTTTAGCACATCAGTTCTTCACGTTAGCTAGATGTTCTCTCTCCCTTTATTTTTCTCCATGTCTGACCTCTCCTGTCCATTGTGAAGGCAAGGTCAGCTCTTCCCATGCCATCGGCAGCCCCCAGAGCACCCAGTACTCAGAAGATGAATGTGTGGAGCCATCAGATGTGCCAGAAGATCCCTCCCCACTCACCCTTCTCCTGCCCCTCTTCTCCCTGTACATTCACCGCCTCCTCAATCCCAAGCTTCAAGAACCACTCTCAGCCGATGCTTTATAGATGAAATCTATACAATTTGGTAGAGAGGGACAAGAAAGAGATGAACGTCCATTGATGTTTATTCTACACTGGGGGCTCGGCAGATAGAGACCGGGAGGTGAAGCAGTGTTCACAGCATCACATACCCAGGCGAGGGCACAGCCAGGTTCAAAGCCAGGTCTGTCTAGTGCCAGGTCCATCCTTAGGCAGGGTCGGTAAAGGCCTAAGCTGGATGACCTGAAAAGGGCTGAGAAGGACACCCCCATATATCTTCCCTGTCCGTCATCCTCCCTGCCTTATATCCTGCCATTAAAGATTCAGGGTTCCTCTCCCACAGGAATCACCTTTGAGAGCCTACAGATCCCCACAGCAGTAACCAAAGGCAAGAATCCAGCCCGAGTGGTCTACAGATCTACCAGATCCCGTTTCCTTCAACATCAGCATTAAGTGATGTGTTCCCGGCGAGGAGGGGCTGCAGGAAGGTAGGGCGAGCAGGGTTTTGATGAAACCCATTATATCTCCATCAAGAGGAAAAACCAAACGTTTTGTATTAAGAGGTGCCACTGAGGGCGGAAACTGGATTTGCAAGTGGAAGTTCATCAGTGGCTGTACGATCGATGGTGACTAAGGGAAGTGGCCCTGAATGCAGGACCAGTTATAGGTTGCCTGCAGTGCTTCTAGAAATTCTTCTGGAAGATGGGTATTTCACTCGCCCTTAAAAGTGAAATGGAAATTGACCTTCTCTGCACTGGAGAGCAGTTCTGCAGAAGCTTTGTAAGGGAAGAGCCTAGAGCCACAGTCAGGTTAAGCCTCCTCTTCTGGTCTCCTCTCCAACAAGGCAATGTTCCAGGACAGCCAAAAGCATGAATATGAAAGAACGGAAAGGGACAAGAAGGAGACTAATATCCACTGACATTTATTCTAAACCAGAGGCTTGCAGATTTTATTTTATTCAATTGGGCCCATCATATATTATACACACGGAGATAGTGGGGCTCAGAGAAGTTAAGAGATTCATCTAAAGCCACACAGCTAGTAACTGGCAGAGCCAGAACTGGAAAGCAGGTCTGTCTAACCACAAGGCCTGGACTCTTTCCAGTGCCCTGAGACTCCGGTTACGGAAGGAAAAGGCCTGAGCCACTACAGATGATATGTCAATCTGAAAGATTAAAGCCAGACTCCAGATCATTTAGAAAGAGAATGGATATATGCCTAGCTAGAGATATAGTGAGTATGTAAGTGATTAAGGAGAAAGGTACCATATTGAACTTGAGAAGAGTTTGAAAATGATATAAATTATTCTACCCATTCATGGTTGCTTAATAATGCTGTTTTTAAATTAATTAAAACAAAAACATGCTAAGGCATTTGAAACTACATGGTTATAGCCTAGATTTGGGGCCAAGTTCAGTTTGTAGTTTCGGTCATGCAAAGGAGATGAAGGAACCTCCTTCCACCAGACATAATAATAGTTGTAACTCTAATAGCTACAATATGAAGTTACTAACTGCAAGTGCTTTAAACACACAAAATCATATAATCCTATGAAGTGGCTGTTGTTATTCCAAATAATAGAGGAGAATATGGAGTCTCAGAGAGGTTAAGAAACTTGCCTAAGGTCACACAGCTGGTTAGGGCCAGAGCTGGGATTCAAACCCAGTTTTCTCTGGTGCCAGAGCTCAAACAGCCCCTATAGCATATCCTAGTTGTTTTTTTTTTTAAGGGTATCTTAAAGGAAACCTTTAATTTTCTATTGCCAACCTGCGAACCCATCTTCCCCCTGGCAGCTTGCTGAGGTGGGGCTGCACAGCTGTGCCAGGGAGACAAGGCTGAAGGCAGGAATTCCTGGATGTGCAGGCACTCCAGGTACCCTTGTGGGTACATGAGCCCAACAGAGGAACCCAGTGGGAAGGCACACCTTTCCCAGCTCTTAAAGACAGACCTGTTCTTTAACATGAGGAGGCTGACCTAGCTGACCCTAAAGCCCTCTAGCGCTCAAATGTTGGGAGCCCATGCTTCTGTCTTCCATACTTTTCTCTGGGATCCCCTCTGTGGGGGAAATAGATGCCTCCTGCCTGCCCTGATGCTGCTCTACTGGGGGTTCCAAGGTGGAACCCCATCAAAGCCAGGAGGCATGGCTCATTCCAGAGGCTGGGGGCCCTGGGCTCAGGCTAATACACCTTCCTTCACTCTTCCAAGGGGCAGTCTTCTGGGCTGTCTGATCCTCACCCCAGGTCCCCTCGGATTCTCTAAGGAAGCCTCCTAGAATGGTCACTCCAACTAGTCACACTGGCACCCCGATTCCCACCGCCCCAGGACATCAACTGGGCTCAGTTCGTTTGCGCGTCTGGGGAAGTCAGTGCATGGGCAGCTCCTGCTCCTCCAGCAGGCAGGGACCTCCCCACGGACACGCATGTTCTAATTTGTCTTGACTCTCCCTATCTCCTTCTTTTTTTTCCAGGCCTCAAGGATGTTCTCAGGGTGGAAAATAAAAGATGCTTGAAGTCATGGCCCCTTTTGTCTTTTTTAGAAAAAAAAAAGTGTAAATTTGGTGAGGAAATTATTTGAGGTGTTCTAAAGGGGAGCAGGAAAATCAGAGCAGCTCTGAATGTGCTGAGAAGAGATGGGAGGTCAGCCAGCATTTCAAAGGACCCCAGGACCTTTGCACAACCCTGGGCTGAGTAGGAATGAGAAGTCCCCATCATGATAGAAACTGAAATTCCACATCAGTAGAAGGTGTGAGGTGAGGACTCAGGGTCAGTTTTATGGCAGTGGAAATAAAATCAAGAAAGTGTGATATTTAGTGCTCACCTAAATTTGTAGACCCAGCTGCCTACCCTACTATCCACATTGTTTCCTGCAGTTAGTCAACGTGGGCTTAAGGGAAATGTAACTCACCTTAATATTTGCTTAAACCAAATGGAATATAGAAAGGAAGTAAATTTGTTGCTAAGCCTTCAAGCACTGCATTTTAAACCCAAAACAAAGGGCCTGAGGATTGTCTATGGATTTAGATTATGCATAGCTTCTGCCACAGCTCCCTGTGTTCTCATCACTAGGAATATTTCATGAAATACGGTGGAGAGTATGAGCTGCCTGGATTCAAATCCCAGCTCTGTCACTTACTAGCTGAGTGACTCTGGGCAAGGTAGTGAACCTCTCTGTGCCTCAACTTCCCCAGCCATAAAGTGGGAGTAATCATTGCACACACCCCACAGGGTAAATCTGACAATTCAATCAGATCACATATGTGCATGCTGCCACACAGTAAGGTTCAAAAGATGGTAGCTATTATTATTATTGAAATTGGAGGGTTCTTGTGGTTGTTTTTTTGAACTACCTAATTTCATCTTGCAGACACCCAAATAGAAGCACGAGTTTTTACTTGCTTGCATACCTTCCCCTTTTCCCTGGTTAGAAGTTACATGTGGCCCCTACGGGGGAATGAATTAGGCAACATGCCTGCTGTGACATGGGGAAACGGCAGGCCCGGGCAGGCGATACAGAAGGAACTGAAGCACAGACAGGCCCTCTCTTCGGGATGCCAGCTGCCTGCTCCACGCAGACCCTGGACTCTGGGCCACCCAACGTCCAAGCCTCACCCTCCTCTACTCTCCTCTGCGGCTTAGACAGACAGATGAAGTCTAAGAGAGATAAACGGAAAGTTCCACATTTGGGCTGGAACCATCGATTGCACAGGCAGAGGATAGGCGAGCTCTGGCTCAGGAGCAGTTCCAGGAATGCAAAAGGGCCCAAGTTAAGTTGGTGGGGTTGGCAGTGATGTTCAGAACGGGGGTGGGGGTAACTGACTAAGCAGCTCACTTAGAAAAGACTTGGAGGCAGGTAGTAGGGGTGGAGGAAACAGGAGGCGGTGGTGGCAGCGGGGATGGTCAGAACGACCAGGCTTGACCTCTCTGCCAACATGTGACCCTACTGACCATGTTCTGATGAATCAGACCCCCCGCTTCTGGGTTTGAGCCTCTCCTTCTGGCCACCCCTTCCCAGCTGCCTTTGAAAATCTCCCCTCTACTTGTCCCTGAACCCTGGTGTTCCCAGAACCCGATTCTCTGCAGGCTTCTCTCCTCACTGTCCGTGCCCAACCCGGGTGACCTGCCCTTGCTTCCACACGCCCCAGACTGCCAGCCGTCCACCTCCTCTCCCGGCCTGGGTCCCAGTTCACGGCTTCCCCCTACTGCCCCTCAGGCGCCCTAAAGTCAACCTAATCCAAACCAAAGTCTCTTCTGCTTCAGCCCTGCTGCTACCTGTTCCTGGGCCTTGGTAACTCTCATCACTGTTTTCCTGGTTGCTCCAAACCTCAATCCTTTTGGGGGAGATGGGGAAGGGGAATGTTTTTTAAAAGTTGTTTGTGGCGAGAATTCCCCGGTGGTCCAGTGGTTAGGGTCCCGCACTTTCACTGCCTGCTGGGCTCCCAGGTTTGATTCCTGGTTGGGGAACTGAGATCCCGCAAGCCGTGTGGCACGGCCAAAAAAAAAAAAAAAATGTTGTTTGTGGAAATATAAGATGCATACAGAAAAGTTCCATATTATAAGCTCAAAGAATTTCCACGAAATAAACACACACGTGGAAGCAGCTCTCAGATCAAGAAAGGGAAAAAAACACGCCCCGCAGAAGCCCCACCCCGACACGAGTGACTATCGTTCGGATTTGTATCACCACAGATACATCATCTGTTTTTGTAATTTATATCAATGGGATCGTGCAGTCTGTATTCTTTTATGTCTGGCTTTTTTCACATGTTCAGGAGACTTTGTTCATGAGATCGTCACGCAGAGTGTGCTGTGATTTTAGACTCTCATGCTTTACCGGGCAGTGTTCTTTGAGTCACATCTCTTCTCCTCTGCTGGTGAGCCTTTAAAGGGCAGCGTCCCGCTGGGGCTCTTGTGGATATAGGGCGCTGCTGTGAACACCCGAGAACACATCTTTCGGGGGCATATGTGTGCGTTTCTGCTGCATGTACATCTAGGAGGGAGTTCCCAGGTCACAGGCTCTGCATAGAGACAGCTGGAGTCAATCCTGCCCAGTGGTTTTCTAAGCGTCTGTCCTGACATGGCCTCCTTCCTTCCAGCAGCACAGAAGAATTTCAGTTGCCCTTGGAGCTGTTTTGGACTCCTTCCTCCTTCTCCCTTGTCTCCAAGGAGCATTTACAGCTGTCTTATCTGTGTGCCAGTTTTTTGTTTCTGAGGCTGCTTCCCATGGGCTCTGAGTCCTACTGGTTCTTCTTATGCAATAGCTTTTTAATCCCTACCGTCCTCTCCAGCCCTACTGCCATCCCCTTAATTCTGTCCTCCTTCTCTCCTGGCTGGGCTATCCCCTATTCCAGTCCTGAACTGGGCCCTCCTCCCCCACCCCATCCTCCACGTCTCAGCAGGATGTCCTCCACACCCATCACGGCTACGTTCTGCTCAAGAACCCAACAGTCCCCAGGGCCTAAAGCAAAGTGGCCATGCCGGAACTTGTGGACACCTTGTGGGCAAGTGCCGTATCTCTGCACAGCACCTGCACAGCTCCTGGAGCATCTCTGTGCTCAGTACACATGTGATGATCCACTTCTCATTCCGGCCCCACCTACCCTTCCAATCTCACCCCCTGAAGCTCCCCTAGTGACCCCCCCGACCAGAGACGGCTGCCCACCGCATAGCCATGGAGTCGCCCAAGTATTACTGCGTACCCCCCATGTGCCAGGTAGGTGCTCTTCCCTTGGCCTGAAATTCTTTTCCCCTTTGGGGATAGTTTTAGGCAGGCAGCAGTCTAGTCCTACTTGGGGGTCATCAGATCCCAGAGATGGCAGGGATGGACCTCCAGTTCATGGCAGCTCACTTCACCCACCCAAGAAGGAACTGACTGCCTTGTTCATTCCCAAGTGGCTAAGAGGGGTGGACGTGGCCATTGCCAGGGCAAGGGGCATCCATCCTGATATGACTGATTTGTAGTTTGTGCCCAGCTGCAACAGGACAGAAGCCGACACGCTTCTCAAACCATCCAAGCTGCCATAGGTACATAAAGTTCCCCGTCTCCTACAAAAGGGCCAGTTTTGGCTTTTCAAAGGCCAAAGAGAATCCCCACCCTGCTCAGGTGGTCTCCTAGCCAGCTGTACGTCCTCTTGTACCCAAGGGCCAGGAAGTCTGGACTGCTGTGGGCAAATGCTGCCCAGCCTGCAGCTCTATGCAGTCACCAGGCTTGTAGTCTTACATCAGGGCAATGTACCTGGTGGTCACAGTCACCTTATGACAACCGGGCCCCCCCCCAGTGTTATTTTTCACTTTTGTTCAACAGTGGACATTTCATAAGACAGTGTCACAGACTTTATCTCTTACTGCAATAGGCCTATGAGATATAGATCATTATTCTCACTTCGTAGATGAAGAAACAGGCACAGAGAAGTTAAGTCACCCGCCCAAAAGCACACAGCTAGGAAGTGGCACAGCTAGAGATTAAATCTAAGTTGTCTGATGCAAAATCCATCCCACCCCCGCTGCCTCCGCCCTGGCTACAGAAACCCTGCTCCTCCTCCAAGATGCCCCATCAGTTATTCCTTACAAAGCAGTTCCGGATTTCCCAGTTAGAATTAATTAATCTCTCCTCTGTGCACTTTATCTGAACTTTTATTATAGTAATTATAGCAGCCTGACTTTTATTATAATCATTATTTACCTGTCTGTCTCTCCAACTGGGCTGGGAGCTCATTAAGGGTGGAACCCTGTCAATTTTGTACCTTGAGCCCCGGCAGGTGGGTATTGAGCACAACACAAGAATAATAACAGCACCATTATTATTATTATTTTTTGGAATAAAGACGCAGACGTAGAGAGTGGACTTGAGGACACGGGGAGGGGGAAGGGTAAGCTGGGACGAAGTGAAAGAGTAGCATTGACATATGTACCCTACCAAATGTAAAATAGATAGCTAGTGGGAAGCAGCCACGTAGCACAGGGAGATCAGCTCGGTGCTCTGTGACCACCTAGAGGGGTGGGATAGGGAGGGTGGGAGGGAGATGCAAGAGGGAGGGGATATGGGGATATATGTATACATATAGCTGATTCATTTTGTTATACAGCAGAAACTAACACACCATTGTAAAGCAATTATACTCCAATAAAGATGTTTTAAAATAGATCTACCATATGAACGAACAACAACAACAAAAAGAATGATAACAGCAAGACAGTAATGAAGGCCTCCAGCCTTCAGGCTTAATCAAGTCCTCAGCTTAATTCACCAGGACCGCGGGTCAAGTACCGAGAGGTGACAGGCTGCCTATGATTGTAAAAATGCAACAGAACCTTTAAAGGTCTTTAGTGGCAGGGTCTTAAGCTCCCACAAGAGGAGGATGTTTCTCAGAACATCTTGGGATGTCTTAGTGACCATTTTCTTGGTTCACCCACTGGGTCTCTATTTTGTTTTCCCCTCTCTCTCTCTCTCCTTCTCTCCTCCCCCTTCTCTTTCTCCCTTTCTCTGTATCCTTGTCTTTTCTTTCTCCTTCCTTTCTCTTTCTCTACGAAATACAGAACCAAAATATATTTTCTATTACTTGTTGTACCAACTGAATTTTTTTCTGTTTCCTGCTCTAAAAAGTATTATGAGTGGGACGTTTGCTACTTTACTGCTCTATTTCTCAACACACACACACACACACCAAGTTGTACTTTGGTTTGGTCACTCCAGCCAAACCAAAGTACAACTTCCTTGATGGCATCAGGTCAGCCAGCCTGCACCAAATGCCCCAGAAGCAAAGGACAAAACATCCCTTCTTTGGACAAAAAATAAAGGGGAGACGCATCCCCTGGGTGTAGGGACCTGATGTCCTAATGAAGGAGACAAGCCCTGCACCCACAGAAAAGGGGGCGGGGTTGCTAAATCATAAGAAGCATGTTGTGGAGGAAAGGGGGATTTGGAAGCCAAGGTGTGGACTTCAGGATGGCCTGTACTGAGGAAGGAGTGAAAAGGAGCGAGAAGGCAAGGTAGATGCAGGATCGGCACAGGACCATTGTGCTAATGTTATTACACGAATATGATGCTACTGTTTTTACACTAATATGATGAATAGCCACATTCACTGAGCACTTAGAATCCGTCAGGCACTGTTTTAACTTCCTTCCATAGACTAGCTCGTTTAAGTTTCATATCATAAGTATTCTTACAACTATCATCCCCATTTTCCAGATGAGAAAACTGAGGCACAGAGGGACTAAGGAGCTTGCCCATGGTCACACAACTGGTAAATGGCATGGACCAGGCAGTCTGAGCTGCAGAGCCTGAGCCCTGAACCACTTTCTAAACAGTCGAGGTGGGTGGGAGGCCCAAGGCCCAGTGTTAGCTCTGTCACCTTGTCCCCGTGGACCCTGGGTGAGGCAATGTGAGACGGGCAGGCTCTGAAGTCAACTGTGTAACTTCGCTGTGCCTCAGTCCCCCCTCCTGGAAAGTGAGCTTCATAACAATAGATACTTCATAAAGATGTTATGAGAATTTACTGAGAAGGTGCATGTAAAGAGCTTAGGGCATTGCCTGGCACAGAATAAGAGCCTGATATGCATTGGGAATGCTGTTGCTAGCATCTGGACTCATTCTCTTCCTCTCCTCTGTGGTCACTCTCCTTGGGACCCTGGGCACAGGCTATGGGCCACCTTTCTGGGAGGGAGAGGAAGGGGCAATGGAGCTCTCAGACAAGACCAGGACAGATGCCACTTACTGAGCACTTCCTAAGTGCCAGGCACCATGCATGCTGCTTCTAAAATTCCTGGGCGAGAGGCCCACTACCCCATTTCACAGATGAGGTGCCCGAGGCTCAGGGCAATGAAGCAACTTACCCAAGGCCCACGACGGAGAATGGCAGGGCTGGGATTTGGACCGAGGTTTGTCTGACTCCAAAGCCCAGGCTTCTAATCATCTCCCTGGGACTACCAAGGGTCAGGCCTTGGGTCTCAGTCACCCCAGAAAGCAAAATGGGGCCGAAGGGAGAGGGGCCTGGGTGCTGCCACCATGCTGTGTGATCATAACACAAACCTCTCCACATCACTGAGTCTCGGCCACCCTGCCAGTCAGATGCGACGATGACAGGGGAGTGCCCTTGCGCAGGCATGAGAGCATTTACAGCTAGACAGCGTGATTAGTATCATTATCAGGACGATCATGATGGTTCACCCCAAGTTAGCAGATGGACAGCCGTGCCGTGGACGCTCGGGGAGAGCTGAGGGCAGCCAGAAGGCAAGGCTGTGACCTGGACACAGAGTTCCAAAGAGGAGGGAGGAGTGGGGTCTGGACTGTCCCTGCCACTGCTCTGGTGTCCTGGGGACGGACAGGAACCACCTGGGGTGGGGACACATCCCCACGGCGCCACTCAGACATCAGCTTTGACGTGACTCCATTAACCACCTGGACCTGTCCTCCCCCATCCGGTCACCCCCCTAGCAAGTGGCAGCCTTGTGAGCCAGGGTCCTACCCCGGCTCGCCTGCAGCCCCGCGTCGAGAACTGTTAGCACACGTGAAGCCCCGCAGCCAGCAGTGGTGGCGGTGCAGGCGGGGAGGAGGGGGCAGGAAGGTGCGAAGGCCCTGCGCTTTGCTGATTATGCATCAAAGCTCTCATTATGCCCATCTCATCACTGCGCTCAGGGTTTCCAGCGAGTGTAGAGAACCTGCGTCTGTTGATGCTTCATCTGACATGCACAATGCAGAGGAAAAATAATTCGATTAGGGAAAAGGGACAAGAAAGACAAGGAGAGGGAGGGTGACCTGGTTTTGCAGCTGGCTCAGCGATGTACAGGCAGATGGTCTGACCCGAGCTGGGACGCTAGGAAGACACTATACAGGCCCAGGATCCAGGAGTAGGGGAGAGATGGAAGCAAATGAGGCTGAGGTCAGGTGCCAGCTGCGTGTGACCAGTCACCAGAGGCAACTCTTCAAGCAGAAGCAGCACAGAAAAGAGACCTGGAAAGGATCATGTGAGGTGGGGAGAAGGCTGAAAAAGAGTCTCACACAGGCACAGCCTGCCTTCAGGGAGCCCCAGTCTGAGGGGAGACACGGCCCCGTCCTCAGGGAGCCCCAGTCTGAGGGGAGACACGGCCCCATCCTCAGGGAGCCCCAGTCTGGGGGGGAGACACAGCCCTGTCCTCGGGGAACCTCAGATGTAGCTTGAGGGAGAAGAAATAACCTCTACTTTCATAAAGCTTCTAGTGTGACAAGAGTCAAAGTATTGCCTTTCCCTAAGTGATACCCAGGGAATTTACATAGATATTAACAATACCCCGAGGTCAGAATGTGACTTTGTTCAGAACTAAACAGAATGATGAGATGGGTACATGGAGTTTTCCTCAGCTGCACTGAATCATGTAAGTGAAAAGAACCAGAGTGATGAAACTGAAGGGCCTGTGTCTATGTTTAGATAAAGAGAGGTACAGGGAAGATGAAGAGGAGCTTGCTCTCAACTGGGAACCACTGGGAGGAAGGTAATACCTGGGGTAGATCCAGACCTGTCCCACAGAGCAGGAGGAGGGCTGGCCTGGAGGGGCTCTGTCCAGGATGCAGCCTCCGCTACAGAACTAGAAGCCCATCATCTCAGAGCGTAGGTGCCCGGGCGAAGCCCTGCCAGGTGGAGGGCAGTCAAGAAGCCAGGGACTCAGATCTGATGGAGCCTCTGAGCCCTTGAATCTCATCTTCTGTCCCCAGGGAAAGAGAACCCCCTAGAGGATAATCATACCAGTAATTGACACTATAAAGGCACCATTTATTGAGTACTTAACTTGTATCAGGCACTGTTTTCATGACCTTCCATGTATAAACTTTCTTAAACATCACAATATTAGGAGGTAAGTGTTATTATTATTCCCATTCCTCAGATGACGAAACTGAGGCACAGAGAATATAAGTTACCGCCAAAAGTTATACAGCTAGCACGTGGCACGGCTGGAATTTGGACAGAGGGGATCTGACAGTGTGGTTATCCAATTTTTGCTTAATTACTTCCAGGGACTGGGAGCTCACTACCTTGAAGACTGCTATAGCTAGGGCACCTCCTAGCATTATCTGAAGCACAGAGCAGGGGCTCATCACCCTAGACATACAAGGTCCAATACGACAGTAACCTAAACACTGAGAACAGTGCCTGGTACACAGTCCTCAGGAATATTTGTGAAATGAATCTTCCAGTAGAAACATCCCCTGGGTACACATCCCATCACTCCTGGGGCCACAACCAGGGCAAAACCATGGGTTCTATGTCATACCCCTCACCATGTCACACATAATGTGGCCAGAAAAAGCCCCAAGAATGGAAACCCGAACAAGGAAATTCCCAAGGAGCAAGTGCCATGGGAACTGAGGGGCAGAGCTGAAAGCAAGGCCCATCTCAAGTGCCCCCTCCTCCAGGAAGCGTCCCTGACTGTCCAGCCCCCCTTCGACTCCAATCATCTTCACCTCCCCCCTGGTCCTGAGCCACACCTGATGGGGTTGGTTCCCATCTATGTGGGGGACCCACCTCCCCACTTGACCCACAAGCTCCATTACAGGGGCAGGGACTTGGTATCGTGTGCCATCCCGTCCCCAGTGCCTGGGCGTAGAGTTAGGAACAAAGGGGGACTCCCTCAGTGTTAAAGATGGACACCCATCCGGGGTCATGGGGAGGGGTTGGGCCACACTACCCATCCCAACTCCTACAACCCTCCAGCTGCAAATACGAGACCCTAGGACCTCCCAGAGCCTGATGGGGGCCTGCAGGCCCATGGAGCCCCCTCTCTTGTGCCTCATCGTCATCTTCCCTGTGGCTCCAGCTTCACCTTGGTCAGGCTTGACGATTAGGAGGGGAGGGAACCCCCAGGAGCCTTCTCACCACCACGGGTCTCTCCACTCTGTGCCCTGGGCGCTAAGAGGAGGAGCTGCCTTTTCCAGTTCTCTCTTTGCTACTCTTTGCTACTTTGTTACTCTTTGGGAAAGGGTAACAGGAGAAACAATTATTTGAGCCCTGGGCATCCTATGCTCTAGGGAGGGGCAGGAAGTGAGGGTCTGCCATAGAAGGAAGGAAAGGGGGTTGGGGCTGGATGGGGTGATGGGAAGCCCCACCTCCCCCTACTCCCAGATGTCTGTTCCGCACTCCCCTCTGCGTGGCCCCCAGCTACCCACTGCCTTCCGCTGACAGCTCATTCCAGAGGAGAAGCCCACCCCCACCCCAGCTCAGGATTCCTGTGCCCCAATGTGAATTACCATAAACACAATGGGTCCAATTAGAGATTGGCTGGCTTAAGAGAAACATTCACACCCACGGCCCTCTTTCCCTCCTTTCCAGCACCAGGCAAATCGGCCGCTATATTCTTCTCACCGCTCACAACCTCTCAGGATGACACCCCATTCGCCACAAACCCCAATCACCTCCCCCCTCAAATCACAGCTTTCTATTGACACCTCCCAAGACTCATCCTACCCCATCCCCATCCACACCCGTCTCTGACCCAGGTGACAACCCTACCCCCACCCTAGCCCCCCCATTCTGTGACACCCATTCTGAGTCAGGCCTGGGACAGGGTCTGGTGGGAAGGGAGCGAGCGAGGAAAGTCCTGCAAGCATAGTATCAGATCCTGTCTTTTTTTGTTCGTCATAAATGTCTGCATGCATTCTTTTTTTTTTTTTTAGAAATATTGCATTAAAAGATTTTTCATCTGTTACCTGTAGCATCCCCTTAAATTTTGCGGCCAAGGCGTGCACTTCACCCTGTTCCTGCCCGGCACACACTCCCTGTGGTTGGGGGGAGTCTGAGACTCTTTCCAGTCTCTTCCATCTCTAGTGACACAGGGCAGCTGACAGCCTGACACTCACCCCACCCTCTACCCCTCCCCAGCCCCAAACCCATCACCCCTCCTGTAGAGTGAGACATCTTTCCCTCCCCCTTCCCCCTCCAGGGGCCAGACCTGAGGAACAGAGGGCAGAAGCTGATAAACAGCTGTTAGCACAGATATCTCAAGCCTTCCTCAACAGAGCTGAGGTTGCCTTCCCTTCTGGGGGATCACTGACCCCCATCCTGTCAACACTGCCCCAGAGGTACCATTTCCCCAACTTTAATCATTTTGATATTTCTTCCCTGACAGCCACTGACAAGGGTTCAGCGTAAGCCAGTACTAACAGTTTGGCGAACAGAGGAATGAATAAAGACGGGGTGTTCTCACTGATGGAGGCAACAGCCACTCTCAGCAGCTCGGGGAAGCTTCAGGTTCGATTCGTTCACTTATTCAGTAAATACAGCGTGGGCACACCCATCCTGTGGCAGGTGCAGTTCTAGGAGCCGAGGACACAGTAGGGAACAAAACAGAATCTCTGCCCTCCGGAGCTTCCATTTAGGGTTCCACGGGGGAGGCACAACCCCACCTGCACAGACTCCCCACACACAGACTGTACCTGCCTTCACTGGCACAGGATTCGCGGGCCCCATGGCACTGGGGAGCCCAAGATGATCGGTTGGTATGTCTTTGTGTCTTGAGCAAAGAATAAAGGGAGCTCTAAACTCCTGTGTAGGTTAGAGAGGCTTAAATGGGTGGAAAGCTGGGGTCTTAGTGTTTGCTCGTGGCCCCTGCCCTATTCACTGTGGGTACGGCAATTCCTGACTCAGTTTCGCCACCTGTGGCCAGGACTGGCTAATCCTCACTAGTCCCCTCCCTTCTCCATCACCCTCTCTGGGATATCGTGAGATGATAGCAGGAGAGGACAGACACTGTAACACTTGAAATCTGGCACATCTCCCCCAGTGCAGAAAGAGTGCTAGACCAGGAGGAGTCAGGGTCATCTTCCTAGCGTGGCCACAGACCGTGGAGCACAGCAACTGAGTGAACAGATGCTGAATTTGACTTGGTTCAATACCAGCTCTACCCTGCCTAGCCGCGCGAGCTTGGGAAAGCCTCTGTGCCTCAGTTTCCTCATCGGGTACATGGGGAAAATACTACCCCACGCCTGATAGTGTTACTACAAACAAAACGTTCAGAACAGTCCCTGCCACTTAATAAGTTCTGTATACGTGTGGATTCTCATGAGCTTGCTGGGTGACCTTGGGCCAGCCCATCCCTCCTCTGGGTTGCAGGTGTTCCATCTGGAGAATGAACAGGTTGGACCTAAGCTCCCCTCTGGATCACAAGCTTTTGTAAAGCATCAGAGCCTCTTCCCTCCGGGCCCCCAGCACCAGACCCTTAGTTGGGGTCTGCCTACTCCCTCCCCAACAGCACAGAGGCCTGGAACATCTCCAGGTGCCTTGGCCAGGGAGGAGGAGAGAGCCAGAGCGGTCCGGGATGCTGTGGTTTTCTTTGTGGATCTGCTGTGACTGGCAGTGTGGGGGAGGAGGATGTCGCCCGAGGTGCTGCCAGCTGCCTCTGCCAAGATATTGTTGGGAGCAGAAAACCATAGTGGTATTTTCATTATGAAAGGGAAGCGCAGAGCGAGGCTGTACCTTCTGCAGAGACGTATGTTTCCTTCCTCCCTCCCTCGAGGGTAGATCGGCCTGGTGGTGGAGATGGCGTGCTGTCCTGGGGACACATAGACAACTCGACCTCCAGAGGCCTGAGGGGCACAGCAGGGGTCGGTGGTGCCCAGGAAGGCAAACCTCTCCATGATGGAAGAGGGCAGTTGGCAAATAAAGTCCTTCTCCAGCTTCCTCTTGGGGCCAGAAGGGGCCTGTCTGGAGCTGCAGGAGGCCACTGGGATCAGGAGGGAAAGAGATTTCTCCCCAGGAAAGGAGGGGGGGTGCCTTCGAGCCTGGCGCCTAAGCTATGTCCTGGAGGCTTGCTCCTCCACCCCACCCCATCCTGCAGCAGCAGGACCGTGTGCACCCAGACCTGCCACAGACACAGGATGCATGCGCCCTAACTCTGCCACCAGCGACCCGCATTGCTGGTAGAAGAAGCATCAGGTCCTGGCCCTTCCCTGGCCGGCCAGCGGCAGGCTCCAAGCTTCCTGTGATGAGTGGCCACTTCAGCCTGGGATGGTTCTGTCCAGCGTGGACTCTCCCCACTAATGCCACTGCACAGAGGGGTACCCCAAATAATCTCCCAGCTCAACTGCTGCCAGATGACACCTCCCTGAGCACCTGTGTGTGTCTGTAACCCCTGTCCATTCATTCATTTACCTCATGTTCCCCCAAAGGACCTATCTGTGCCGGGCCCTGCCCTCAAGGAGCACATAGCTGAACCCCGAGGCAGAATGTGTCCCCTGGGGGACAGCTGGGGACCCGCTGAGGTCTTTGTTCACCATACCTCCCACTTCCACTGAGATGTCAAGAAGTGATAGGGTCCCTGAGAATGTGGTGAGGTGGGGGCAATGACAGGGGCAGACACTTGGTGCAGATGGCATGGGGGAGCCCTCAGGAGCCACCCCTGTCCAACCAGAGAGTGAAGAGAGCAGAGAGAAAGCTCAGGCTGCAGGGCAGACACTGAGCTCACTGGCAAAGTCCCAGACACGCTGACCACAGATGTAGGTGACAGGTCTCAGCTGCTGTGAATACGGATGGTCTCACCTGCAGAGGATGCTAGGAAACAGGGCTCGTCTGGACGTGGGCCTCGGCCAGGGCAGCCACGGCCCCCCAGTCCTCCAGCGTCACCCGCCTTAGACACACGCCCAACAGTGGGCTTCTGGCCCATAGAGAGATTCTCATAATGTTATTCAAACATGGGCACCCATCGGACACCACAGCAGTATGCAGAGTGCCACACGGGCACCCAGAAGCTCACCCCCACCTGTACATGGAAGCCAGAGAGGCACACGTATCTACAGAGACACAAACACGCAGCTGAGAATGCCCGCATGCACATATGCAAAGCAGCGCTATGCGCAGGTACACACCACCACACCCAGGGTGCCTCTGTCATCCCAGCCACCTGCAGGGACTTCAACACACAGACTTTTGCTCATGTGGAGAGACTTGGTCCTTCCAACACACGCATGCACACGTGTACACACACACACACACACACACAATCTCCAGGCAGTCTGCTGCTTCGGGCTGGATGCTTGCTGCAGGCGTGCTCCCATCAATTCTAACACGAGGAGAGAGAGCACTGGGCCAGGAGGAAGCCCACACACTCCACCATGAACTTCCTAGGCCCCTGCGTGATTGCCTTTTCCTGAGATGCAGGCTGTGAGTTTCCCAATTAGGAAACCTGAGCCCTGAGAGGCTCGGCTGCAGCGGAGGGTCATTAAGGATGTGGCCCAGGCAGTGCTGGCTGAGAGGAGGAAGGAACGGGGCAGGCAGGCGGACGGGTGGGCAGGAGGCACTGCATATGGCAACCCAGCAGCCAGGGAGGGACTTTCAGAGGCTCTGCAAACAGGTGCGGAGCACTGAGCCTCCAGCCCCTGCATCCCGGCCTCAGCCAGCAGCCTTCCTCACTCTCCGCCCAGGACACCTGCACCACCTGGCCCCTGAGCCTGGCTGGGGGCAGAGAAGTAAGATGTTAAAAAGACCTCTTCATCGTCTCCTCTGTATCCAGCTCTGCCCCCAACTCTGACCACGCCTTGTCTCTTCCCACAGGTGACACTCACCTTGGTACCCCTGGCCCTCCTAGCTCCAGACGGAACTCGGGTCCCTCAGGCACCTACCTTGAGCCTGTCCCCAGAGGGCTGGGCACCCCCAGCTGCTCTTCCTGCCTGGGAGGATTCCCCTAGGTCTCTGTGGACGCAGCAGGAGCTGTGGCTCCCCAAAGCCACATATCCACATTTTCCCCGAGGGCACCTAACACCAAAGCACCCTATAGACAAAGGCAGGGTTGCAAAGTGAACGGGGGCTACGGATCAGGGTGCTAATTCCCGGTCCCCCATCCAGTCACTTACATGACTTACCCACAAAATGGGCAGCAAACCATTTCCAAAGTAAGTGGTTGGGTCTGATGACTTGTGGAGCCCCTGCCAGCCCCCCCAAAGCTGGGACAGTCTGAATTAATCTTGAATGATGGACCTTCAGACATCATCAGCACATTGAAAAGACTATACATCTGTTTCCCCTCCAACAGGTGGACACCTCCCTGGCTTATGCAGTCCCTCCTTGTCAGTACGGAGTCCAGAGGGACGATCATCCCTATCATTCTGGGTTCTCTGGTTACACCAGTCCCATAAAGCCTTCAGATTGAAGCCTGGGGCACCTGCATATTATACGTACACACACCTATGTGTGTATGTACCTTTCTCACTGCCGCCAGAGACGACTAGCTAGGTTTTTGGGAGCTGAGTCATATTCTTGGCTTCCATTCAGCTCTGGTCCACGCACACCCAGGTGTCCTGCACAGCTGTATCCCCCCGACTCCTACTCCTGACTCCCCCCATCCTAGCCTTGCTGTCCTCTCTCCCCTCCTCCCTCCACTCACCTAGGGAAACAAGTTGTGGGAAAACAAGACTGATTTTTCACCGTGTTTATAAATCTCTTAAGCTCTGCAGGGTGCTTTTTTTCAGCTCAAAGTCTAGCCGGAATGTTGCTGTTTTCACAGAGAAAATCAAAGAAAAGGGATTATAATTATGGGTCAAGTCCTCAGCAGGAAACAGCTGCAAGCACTGGGGGCTTCCCTTGCTTGGGCATCTTTTGTATCAGCAAAGAGCCAGGCATCCTAGAGGTGAGCTGAAGAGGGATATGACCTGGGTTTTCATCTCTTCCCATTCTCTCCATTTCTTGCTCTCGTGAAATGCCACGCTCCCATCACCTCCTGAGCTTGTCCTCGGTGAAGCAAATGCCTGTGGCCGGTTCTAAATGCCCAGCTCATCAGCCACGGAGGCCCCTGGGCCTGGCATGCTCACCCCGTCCTCGTCCCACCCTGGGGAAGCACCCTGCTGGCCCCCAGCTTCCTTCCAATGGCTGGTATGCACCATCCCCACCTGCCACCACAGTCCCCACCCCGAGACTGGGGGCCATCCAGAGGCTCCCACAGGAGGGCACAGTTCGCCAGTCCTACCCAAGCCTGGAAGTGCTCTTCCAACCTGGCCTGCAAGCACAGCGACCTGCCGAACCCACAAAAGTCTTCAGTGTCTCATCCGCCCCCACTAACGCCAGACCTGAAAGTCCCACATGAGGCTGATGTTTTCAGACCTCTTGCTTTTTTTTAATTTAGCACAAACTTTCAGCATCAACTTGAAGCGGCCATAAAAACCCCAGGCCTGGCAGTCCTGCGGCTGAGCATTTCCACATGGATTTGAGTCAACGGCCATGTATAACCCAGTGTTTCCTGCAGGGCCGCACGCCCTTGTCTCCCCAGAGGTCTGGGAGCCCGGACCTCCCTGTCTCAAACCCTCGATTCAGAACGTGTGAGCTGGAGAACGCTGTGGAGTCACTGGCCCCGGTGCCCTCCTGTGATGGAGGAGAAGGAAGAAAACCAGCCCAGGCTCAAAGGAGGGTGAGCGACAACCACCTGCCCCCTCCCTGCTCTTCCCTAAACAGCCCGGCAGGTTCAGGGATGGCCCAGCGCCCCAGTTCCTGCAGAACTGAGGGTACCCTGCATGCTCACGGTACTGGCCAGGAACAGCAAGTCCCAGCTCAGTACTGGCCCCATGGCAAATTGCCTTCCCTCTTGGACCCCAAAGCTGCATCTTTCTAAGGAGGAGGATAGAGCAAATGGGTGGCAGGGCCTTTTGCAGCAGTGACGAGTTAGGATATGGAGGGGGCAGCCTGGGATGGTGGTTGGAAGCACAGCGTCCGGAATTCAAATCCTGCTTTCCCAGTTAGGAGCGGATGCCCCAGGGTCAGTCACTCCTCATCTCTGAGCCAGGGTTTCTGCGTTGTAAATCAAGGATAACAGGAGAGCCTATCTTAGGGAATTGTTGTGGGATCCAACAAGCTAACTCATGCAAAATGCTTAGCACGGAGCAAGGTACATAGTGAGCGCTTAATACATGGTATTATTATTTTCTCCTCTTGGAAACTGACCAGATAACAAGGCACCTAGCAAGCCCACTCACTCATTCCTACTGCAGAGCCAGGCTCTGCAGGCTCGTGGGGCCGCAACAATGTGCTGTTGGTCAACAAGGGGCAGGGCACAAGCCACCTTCACTGAAAACACATTCATTGATTGAATGATTTGCATTCCCCCATCTCCCACACCCAGGCACTGGGGCAATGGCGGGAGCATGTTAAGTGGGTGACCATCTGTGGTGGTGGAGACAGGAGGGGGTGGGCGAGGGGAGGAGGAGACACAGGAGGCGCCTGGGGGAGGAGAGGGAGGAGGGGGTGGGAGAGGAGGGAGGGGGCGGAGACTGAGAAGGTGGAAGAGAGGAAGAGGGAGGTGGGGGGAGAGGAGGCAAGAGGTAAACCGGGAGAAAGGGGAAAGATGCAGAGGGCTAGCGGGGAGGCGGGAAGGCCCAGGACCTGGTGTCTTGAGCTGAAATGGTGACTACAACACAATTCCAAAGGCCGCAGACATCCTTTGGCCTGTGAGTAGAAAGTTATTTTCAGATGGAAGCTCCATGAGGGCAGGGACTATTTTTAACTGTTTCTTTTTTAACTGTTCTTTCAGCGTTGTATCTTCAGGTCCTAGACACATGGCTGTCCAGGAAAGCATGCGATAACCACTTAGGGAATGAGAATATTTCCACGCAGGCTATCAACTAGCAGGTTGTAGTCAAGCGACTGCTGTGGGTTCTGCCCTGCACTAAGGAACAGACAGGGTAGGGGCTCCAGAGAACCCCAGTGACTGATTTTGAGGACTGCAGCTTGGCTGGGGCAGGGGACTGAGAGACAGCAGGTAAAGAGAGTTCAGCTCAGCAACGCACAGTCAGTGGGTGACAGGTGGTTTTGCTGGCAGGCAGCACAGGACAGACAGTGCAGAGACGGCCTGGAACGCAGCTGAAAATACGAATCGAGTGTGTCTACTTGGTCTTAAAGGTATGACACGTTCCAAAGGGTTTGGGCCAAACCCTGTGCATTGTAACTCTTCCTTTCTGGGAAGAAGGTGGAGTGATCAACCCCAGTGACCTGCTGATACTGACCCCGTGTCTCCCTGCAGCCTCTGTAAACCCCCTGACTGCTAGACCCTGATTCAGTAGGAGCAGAAATGAGTAGCCAAGCCCAAGTGCGTAAACCTCCTCTTGGCCAGTGCTGGTGGGGAGGCCATGGGAGCCCCTTATGACATGCCCTCATTGGCTTGACCAACTCTGTGATATGGACCAGATGATAAAGTGCCACTCACTGGCTTTGGAGTCTGGATTCAAACCCCGCCTCTGCAGCTTCCAAATCACGCAACTTGAGGCACTGGGTGGATAGTACAAGCTCATGTTTATTGAGCATCTACTCTGTTCCAGGCACTGTTCCAAGTGTTTTGCATATACTTTCACTACCCTGTGTGGCAGGTAGTACTGTTATCCCATTTTTCAGATGAGGAAACTGAGGCACAGAGTCACAGAGTGAGTAAGTGGTAGAGTTAAGATTTGAACTCAGGCAGTCAGCCTCCCCAGCCCTTGCTCTTACCTTCTACAACACCTATTTAACCTCTCCGAGCCTTCGCTTCCTTATTTGCCAAACAAGGCTCATAACGGTATCTTCTTTTTAGAGTTACTGAGGAGATTTGAAATAACATATATAAAGTACTTGGTAAAGTAGGTGTTCAGTAAACTGCAGCTCTTATATTTTACTGATTTAAGAGTGTATTTCTGTTGTAAAACTGGCAATAAAGTAAATCTTGATTCATGTCAGTAAACGGCCCAAAACTATGGTGACTCTCCCGCCCCATAATACCTCTTATTTAGCTTGTTATGTCTCAGTGCTCCTGTGCTGAGAATCATTTGTTTCCCCTCCAGATCAACCGTCCAGGCTTCTTCACCCTGATCGCTGCCCAGGAAGCTGACCTGTGGGTCCAAAATCAATGGCCATCATGCTTTCTGCTTCTGCTTGGGGCAGGTCAATTGGGAGGACCAGCAGGAGATGGGAGAGGAAAGGGAGAGTGGATTTGGGCTATTTATCCCCACCCCCAACCCCTCCAGTGAGTCTGGTTGTGACCTTCAAGCAAAGGTCACACACTCTCTGGGTTTCAGGAACTACCCCGACCCTTTATCCCTTCAAGTTTAGGGGTGCTAACAGCTCCCCACTGTAACTAGCCCTATGATACTGCAATATCCCTGTGACTCCCCAATGCCATGCCTGCATCTTTAGAAATAGTTCCTTTTTAAATAACCCATGAGAGTGTGCCATCTGTTTCCTCATAGGACCTGATCGATAGACGACTTCAACTAGATGAAGCTGGAAAGCATCATTTTCACTGAAGTCTGGCAGACTTTGGAGCAAATCTTCTTCTAATACCTACCAGTCCTGTGACTTAGGTAAGAACTTCAGTTTTCTCATCTATTTTTACATGGGAGTAAAATTAGCAGTAAAAATACTACCCACTTTATAGGTTATTTTGATCCAGTGCACAAAGCAGAACCATAAATGACAGCCATCAGCATTATTAGTGTTATATTTATATCAGGAGCATGTATGGCTATCTTCCCACAAACTCTTGATTTCAGTTTGGGGAGCTATGTGGTTCTGTGAAGTAGATTCCACCCCCTCCCAGTGCCAATCGGTACATTTAATTCCAGAGGCCACAGTGATTGGTTATGAGAGGAACATATGGCTCCAGCAGGTGCAGTCAGAGTGGGACTCAGAACTCCTCCCAAGGAAATAAAGGCAAAAATAAATGGACCTACATCAAACTAAAAAGCTTTGCACAGTGAAGGAAGCTATCAACAAAATGAAAAGGCAGCCTATTGAATGGGAGAAGATATGTGCAAATGATATTCCTATAAGGGGTTGATATCCAAAATATACAAAGAACTCATACAATTCAACATCAAAAAACCAAAAAACCTGATTAAAAAATGGCCAGAAGACCTGCATAGACATTTTTGCAAAGAAGACATACAGATGGCTAACAGACACATTAAAAGATGCTCAACATCACTAATCATCAGGGAAATGCAAGGTAAAATCACGGTGAGAGATCACCTCACACCTGTTAGAATGGCTATCATCACAAAGACAAGAAATAAGAAGTGGTGTTAAGGACATGGAGGAATGGGAACGCTTTTGTATGGTTGGTGGGAATGTAAATTGGTGCAGCCACTATGGAAAACATTATGCAGGTTCCTCAAAAAATGTTTTAAAAAATAGAGCTAACATATCATCCAGCAATTCTACTTCTGTATTTATCTGAAGGAAAGGAAATTACTAACTCAGAACAATATACACATCCCTATGTTCATTGCAGCATTATTTACAATAACGCAGACATGGAAACAACCTAAGTGTCCATTGAGAGATAAATGGATAAAGAAAATGTGGTATATATACATCCTGGAATATTATTCAGCCATAAAAAAGAAAAGAAATCCTGCCATTTGTAACCACATGCAGGGACCTTGAGGGCATTGTGCTAAGTGAAATAAATCAGAGAAAGACAATTACTGTATGATTACTTATATGTGGAACCTATTTTTGAAAAAAATAAAAAGAACCAATTATACAGAGAACAGATTGGTGGTTGCCAGAGGTGGGGAGTGGGGAGTGGGGAGTGGGTGCAATATTTAAAGGTGGTCAAAAGGTATGAACATCCAGTATACGATAAGCCCTGGGGATGGTATGTATAGCATGATGACTATATTTAACAGTATTATATATTTGAAAGTTAAGAGAGTAAATATTTAAAGTTATCACAAGAAAAAAAATTACTTAACTGTGTGATGATAGATGTTCACTAAACTTACTGTGGTAGTCATTTCATGATATATACATATATCAAATCATTAGGTTGTACAATGTTTTATGTCAATTAGATCTAGATTAAAATAAGGTAAAATAAGAAAAGAAAAAAAAGAGTTCTTCCCAAGATGGTTGGGAGAATGTGTTCTCTCTCCTTCTAGATGGCCTGACCTGCAGACATGCAGACTACACATGCTGCAGCCATCTTCCTACCATAAGGAAGGCATCCTGAGGATAAAGCCAACTCACAGAGATTGGGGAAATGAGCCAAACTCTGGTGAATCCAGCTTTCTTGTTACACAAGCCAATAACCTTCATTTTTAGAAGTCAGATCAAATTGGGTTTTTGTCTACTCGTAATCAATTGCATCTAGTGGATTGAGACTTTGCTACCGGAAGTGGGATGTTGACATAATTGATCCTACAGTGTCAGGCAGGGTGTTTATACCATGCCACATAGATGTGCTGGCAAGCAACAAAGATGTGGCCATCCCAGGACCACCATGGACAAAGTCCTTCACAACCCTGGGGCATCACTGACCTTCATAGCCATCTTAGATCTGTATCTTCACAAGACGTCTTTCTAGCAAATGGCAGTAGAATGACTTGAGAAGAAGGGAGACTTTAAAATTGGCACAATGATGTCAACTGGGGAAGCAGTGGGGCTATCATTCCCCAATCTAGCAAATTGTCAGCACTTGATATGTAACAGCAAGGAGGGTGGTTAAAGCCTTGCCTCAGTCTCCTGGGGTCGCAGACTGTGTGCCCGATAAGGCTATGGCGGGTGAGAAAAATGTAGTATTCTGGAATACACTGACTGCTTCTTGTGGTCTTCAATAAAAAGTGGAGTCCCACAATACAAAGACAAACTTTGGTTCCAGGTGACCCTCTGAGAGCAGAGAAAAAAGAAAATATGGCTTTGCTAAGAGAAGCTATCATTGCCACCTGTGGTTTATCATCCAAATTTTCTGGAGATTACGGTAATCTGGAGCCTGCCAGGGATGGAAAAGCGATGCAGTTGTGTGTGAGCAAAGGTAAGTGTAGGAACCACAGTGGAACGTAAGAGTGGGATCCACAGGAAGTCTGAATCCCTGAACCACACACAACATCTTTCGAAATAAACTCCCCTCCCGGCAATGAGGACAATCTCTTCTGCTGTAAGGATGCAGCTGAGGTGCAGGCAATGAGCAAAGGGCAGATCGGTAGCGCCTTCCTCTCCCAAGGAAGAGGCCCCCAGGAGGTACAGTGTGGAGGCAGAAGCTATGAAATTAAGGGCTAGGGAATGAGCAGAGCAAGGAGGTCTGTTGCTAGGAGACAATTCTCAGACTTAAGACTTACTCAGCAATATCTCTTGGCTGCTGTTATTGGCACATGGCATTGACTGGGAAGTAAACAGACTGGAAATGTAAAGTCTTTAGAGAGAGTTACATTGTCAAGTCTGGCTGACAGTGGCCTTTGATTGCTTAAACCCTAAGGCAGTGCCCAAGTTCCCAGCCTCATCCAATAGGTGGCAACTGCTAAAATAGTAGAAAAGAGAGGTCCTCTGCAATGTCCACCTCAGAGGGGTCTAGAGAGGACAATGAACCAGGGAAAGCCTCCCACCCATGACTGGCTAAGCGAGGAAGGCGCACACTGCCAGAAGAAGGTGCTATGGACCACATACCAATGACAGCAATGTGGCTTTCCAATTTCACTGTTTTCCACATGGAAGGGGTATGTTTTTGTTTGCTTAATTTGTTGATTTTTGCAGTTCTCATAATCTGTCTCCACTAGTGCATACTGGGTGTGTTGAGACATAGAGAGCTTTCCATTTAACAAATCGAGGCCTGAAACGGCAGCAGTCTTCTCTGGACGAAATGCAGAAGACTGTGAACACGGAAAGATGGATGACCAGGAGCTGTAAGCAGCAGCCGGGTGAAATCTCACAACGCCTTGCTCTGGGCACAGGTGAGTGCATTGTATGTAGGTGGGTGTTTTGGAAAGTGTACAGGTGGTACCAGAGTATGTGTTGCAGCCAAAGAGGTGGACTGCAGTGGACATTCACGGTTGCCTTCCAAGGATCCATCATTAAAGCTCCCAGATTCTATTAGCACCTCCTTTGGGTCTGGGGAGGCTGACTCAATTTCCAGCTCCAGGGTGGGGCATGTACGTGACTGGGACAGTGATGGTTCATGATCGAAGCCGCAGAGACGAGTTCCTGAGGAAACTGTGATCCAGATCTTTCCATTTAGAAAACTCTCAGGGACACAGCACTCAGTAACAGGTAATCAAGGAGGCCATCTGCGTGCCAGACACTGTTCTAGGCAATGGCAGATCCTACAGTGAACAACAGAGGCATGGTCTTTGCCCTCCAGAAACCTGCATTCTTCAAGAAAGCACAGGATGCAGATGTGAGGCCAGGAAGGAAGTCGGCGAAGGAAAACAAGGCCAGCACACAGAGGACAAGACACAGACACACAATGAGAAATTGAGCCCACGGCCTGCTCTGTCTGCTCCTGAAGTCCACGTAACTGCCCAACTTTTCAAACACATGAACCAATAAACACTCTCAATGGCTTTACCTACTTTGATTTGGGTTTTCCATCACTTATATTTAAAAGATATGTTGTGCATGAATCTGTTGAGCTTAATTCACTTCTTTGGATTCCATCATAGCACCTAACCCCCTGGGGCAGGAGCCTAGATCGTGACTGATAAATACATGTTGAATGAATCAATAAATACGACAACCATTAAACACGGGAGGAGAAGTGGCTGTTGAGGGCTGATTCCGAGACGGAACTATAGAGGCCATGATGCCAAGATTGTACACAAGCAGTCAACCTAGCAATTCAAGAGGGTGGCTGAAGAATTAGCAGAGCGTTCTCCATACGAACAGCAGAATGCTTTATAAAAATAATTATTCTGATCAGCTTCTACATGCAAATGTGATAGAATCAAATATTAAGAAAGATCAGAGGTGGAAGGAAGATTCTACTCCAACACGTCCAATTTGCCCACTTAACTGATGAGGAAATTGAAGCCAAAAGAGAAGACAAGACCCACCCAAGTCCCACAGATATGACACTCCATTTACACAGGTGAAGGGCACACTACTTCCTGCACTGTTCCCTCACTGGGGGCCGTAACATGTTGCTCCATCCTGAGAACAGTGGTTCTCAAAGTTTGAGCTCCAACCTGCAGTATCAGCCTCACCAGGGAACGCATAAGAAATGCAACTTCTCTTGGGTTCCACCCCAGACCTGCTGAATCAGAAGCTCTGAAGTGGGCCCCACAATCCTGGTCTTACCAAGCTCTCCAGGTGATCTTGATGTATGCTCAAGCTTGAGAACCACTCTTCTAGAACAGTGGTTCTCAAATCTGAAGGTGCATACACATTACCTGAGGATCTTGTTAAAATGTCAATTCAGGGCTTCCCTGGTGGCGCAGTGGTTGAGAGTCTGCCTGCCAATGCAGGGGACACGGGTTCGAGCCCTGGTCTGGGAAGATCCCACATGCCGCGGAGCAACTAGGCCCGTGAGCCACAACTGCTGAGCCTGCGCGTCTGGAGCCTGTGCTCCGCAACAAGAGAGGCCGCGACAATGAGAGGCCCGCGCGCCGCGATGAAGAGTGGCCCCCGCTTGCCGCAACTGGAGAAAGCCCTCGCACAGAAACGAAGACCCAACACAGCCAAAAATAGATAAATAAATAAATTAATTAATTAATTAAAAAAAAAATGTCAATTCAAATTTCGTAGGTCCGGGGTGGGACCCAAGAATTATCCCTTCTAACTAGTTCCCAGGTGATGCCAATACTCCATGGACCACAGTTTGAGTAGCAAAGGTCTCTGCATTAAAATACTGTCTTGCATCTGCTCCCCATTACCTGTGGAAATTGGAACTTCTTACAGAGGTAGCTGAGCAGACACAATCACGCTGGACTTGAAAAAGTAAAATCGGGCTTCCCTGGTGGCGCAGTGGTTGAGAGTCTGCCTGCCAATGCAGGACACACGGGTTCGAGCCCTGGTCTGGGAGGATCCCACATGCCGCGGAGCAACTGGGCCCGTGAGCCACAACTACTGAGCCTGCGCGTCTGGAGTCTGTGCTCTGCAACAAGAGAGGCCGCGACAGTGAGAGGCCCACGCACCGCAGTGAAGAGTGGTCCCTGCTCGCCGCAACTAGAGAAAGCCCTCGCACAGAAACGAAGACCCAACACAGCCAGAAATAAATAAATAAATAAATAAATAATAAATAAATAACCATTTAAAAAAAAAAAAAAAAGTAAAATCCCAGAGAAGTACCATACACACCATGTAAAAGAAGATCTATTTATAGCTAAAGACATTAGATAATTCAAATGTAAAACATAGGTCGCTAAAGTCCCAAAACCTATTTTTCTTGTCTTTCTCACTTAAAAACAAAAAAACTTTCATTATAACAGCAATATCATTAAAAAGGTTTCTAGAAAAGGAAAGGAAGAAAAATACTCATACTCTAATCACCCTAGCCCAGCAACTATTTTTTTTATATTTGCATAATCCTTCCAATCTTTGTTCATAAATACCCTTAAAAAATAAAATAAAACCAGCTCCTATCATGTACTCTGGAGTTTTCTTGACTAGAATAATTCTGTGCTGGAGTGCTCTTATCCAGTTCTCATTGATCTTAATCAGTAAAACCCCATACTTAATCAGTCCGTTAATATACTCAGCTATTCAACAAGTTAGTTAATTCTCTGGGCCATGGAGGTCCATCCACCCTGAACAGTGTTGTTCAAGGACACAGGTGTCCTTTGTCTCTCCCATGGCTTCTAGCAGGGCTCTCCTCTCTTAGCTGACTTTTCAAAGTCTTCAGAAAAGGAATCACCTTTCAACGCCCCCTCTTCTTCCCTCCTACCTACCCACCTGGGTCCCTCCACTGACTGGTCCCTCCATTCCGACCACCTGAGAGTCAGGGCTTCCATACTGGGTACAGGCTCCTTGCCCTTATCCCCATCCCCTCCTAAGAGGGAGAAGAATGGTCTATGGGAAACATGAAAGCAAAGCGGAGAGTTTGTAGAAGAACGGGCTGCCCAGAGGCTGCCCAGAGGTCTGGGTAGGAACATGTGAGTGGACCGGGATTCAGTTTATGAGATCACCTAACTTCTGGAGGCTTCTGTCTAATGCACTAATTTCACACCTTCCTCGGGGTCTTTCTTCTTGGGCCTTCTAAAACGCTGTCTTCCCTACCTTTGTTCCACCTAGGAGTAAGCTAGAATTTAAGACAGAGAGAGAGATGCGTGGACTGACAGATGGATGAATGAGGTAGACAGATGGGTGGGTGGATGAATGGGGCAGAGGGAGGGTGTGAATGGATGGAGAGATACAGAGAGGATGGGTGGAGAGACAAGATGATAGGAGGTAGCTTGGATGGACAAACTGACAGGAAGCAGAAAGGTCTCAAAGAAATATAGGTAGTTATTTTTACTCTTTTCCTTGCCTGTTTCCCAAGAGCAATCATGAATTCAAGGTAAAGTGGACCCAACAAATGGTTGTCAAATCATAATCACAGCTTCACAGAACCACTGACTAAGCTAAAATGGGGCCCCCTTTTACAGATGAGCAAACTGAGGCCCAAAGAGGTCAGATGATTGGCCCAAAGTCTCAAACACTGTTTGCTTTGTATACTTTTGTTTTTCCGTCTCTCAATTTCAATCTCTCTCTCTCCTCCTCCTCCCTCCTTCCCTCCTTCTCTCTGAAAAAAAATCACTCTTGCCCTTTCACCTACATATCTTCCATCTATCTTTTATCTCTGCCCCCAGCCAGTTTCTTGGTTCAAAGTCACCCCACAGTAAATCAACCTACGAGCACAGTGGTTTCCACAGCAGAAGCAGGAGGTGAGGCCGACATTCTGTTTCTAACAAAGCCATTTTCAATAATGTATAATTAATTATAACGTATAAGAAAGGCCTTTTCCTTGCCTGCTGGTGGAAAGTTCTTCCTGACATCTAACATAACTCCATCCTTCTCTTTACAGTTGATTAAATAATTTCCCCCATTCTCTTTTCCCCAGGAATGTAAGGCATTGTCTTTGTCAGCCTTAGAGAGGCCAGGACAATGGAAGGCACTCTGCTGGGGGCCCCCTCCTGCCTGCTCCTCCACCTGGGGCAGGGGGTGAGGGGAGGCTGGCGGAGATGAGCTCACCGCCGGTTAGGAGAGGAGACCCTCCCTGCTCTTTCTCTCCCCTCCGCACGTGAAGCTGAGCCGGCAGGATGCAGGAAACCTTTCTCAGAGTATTGATCACAGAGGGACGGGTGGCAGCCAACTGATGCACGGATGCGCTGTCGGGGCCCCATCCGGGAGATGAGAGCTACATGCAGAGCCCCTTCCTCACGGCCCTGCTCCAGGGGGCAGGGGAGGCAGTCTGTAGCTCCTGGCTTTGGAAGAGATGTCCTTTACTTGTACTCACAGCCCCACATCCTTGTACTCACCCATTTTCCCCAGCCAGTTTGTCTCCCTCCTCCAAAGGGCTTCAGAAACCTCCCCTCCCACAGGAAGCCTTCTTGCATGGAATAGATGAGAGGCAGTGGTGATTCTGGTCCAACCCTCTCTACCCTGACTTGGAACGCCCACCACTGAGCACCCACCCTACCTATATGTATCCCTGACGTCCATCTTGCCTATATAGTTTCCTACCTTGAAACTACAATTGTTTTACTGCGCTACATCTTTCTTCTTTGCCTACATCTGTGTCACCTTAGACTGGGAGCTCCCTAAGAACAAGACACGTAATAAAAACAGGGTAACCTTAACAATAATAATACACTGAGAACGTACTCTGTTCCAGGCTCTGTACCAAGCATGTTCTGGGCACCGTGACCCTCGCTGTCAGCAGACCTGCCCTCCTCAAGCTCCACCCACCCCGCCCACCTGAGCCACCAGGGAAGGGCCCCACCAGCTCTGGTGGGTCTAGAATTGGCCCAGTGGCTGTAACCTGGGGTCTGGAGAGCCTGGGAGGAGCCACAGCCATCAGAGGGCCCTCCGAGGCTGGATGCTGACACCCTAGAAGGCCCCTCTCACCCCAGGGCCAGAGCCGTTCTGCCTGAAAGGATTAATGTGATCTGAAGCTGCCCTGAAGGTGCAGAGCGGTGAGGATGGAAGGAAGGAGGCCACGTGCTCTTCTGAAAGGGCAGGGGGAGGGGAGGGGAGAGATACCTGGAGTGTGATCCTTCTCCCAGGACACTCATCCACACCCTGACCCTGCAGGACATTCCACCATTACAGCCTTCAGAAAGCACACTTCTCGTCCTCAGGATGGTTTTCCAGCTGAGAGTGCAGGTGGTGGGCACAAGGTCACACAGATGGTTAGTGATAGAGAGGGAGCTAGGACCCAGTGGCTTTCTCTCTCTCTCTCACACACACACACACACACACACACACACACACACACACACTCCCCTACTAATACCCTGGGCCCTCTTCTGAATGGCTGATTTCTTGGACTCCTGTCTCCCTGTCTGAGTCATCCCAAGTTTGGCCCACTCCCAGAATTCCTGAGGCCATGGCCACTGATGCTGAGAGCGCCTAAGATACAAATCCAGCTCAAGGAGTTCTTCAGTTTTGCCTAATCTATGTCACCTCTGACAAGAGCGTCTTAAGACAAAGGGACATAATAATAACCAGGATCATAATCAACACTCAACTGCCGGGTGCCCCCCTGGGTGGCCCTCCCCCATTGGCATGCCTCACAGCCTTTCTGCCATCATGCTACCACTTCATTCTGTGCAGGCCCCCCAGCCTAGCACCCCTGAAGGATTTAAGATGGGATGGCTGTGAGCTCACAACAGAGGATGCCCATGATTCATCAGACTCTCCTTCACTCAGGGGCAAGGCCCCCACGGGTCCAGCACATGTCTGACCTTTGGAGAACATAAGCCTGCCCTCAAAGCACTGACATCTGGCCGATGGAAGTGATGTCCTGACTGTCTCACAGAAATGACAGGGAAAGGGCAGAAAAGGGCAGGAAGCAGAGGTGCAGTGGTTCAGAGAAGGGGCAAGGATGGTGGAGGCGGTGGCGGGGCCAAAGCTGCCACTACTGGCCTTCACCCCGGAAAGCCACAAAGAGACAAGATCCAGAGGCAGGGGTCCATGGAGGCCTTGGGGTCAGGGACAGGGCTCGGCCTTGAGGGTCCAGCAGGACATCTACACGTAAAGATGAGAGTGAGGTGTGCCCAGGGAAAGAAACTGGGGCAGCAGAGGTGCTACACACCCGTGATTAAGTATGCAGATCCTGGCTCTGCTGTGTGACCTCGGGCAAGTTACTTACCCTTTCTGTGCTGCAACTATAAAATTGGAATGAGAGCAGCACCTACTTCATAAGATCCCTGAGAGATTTAAATGAGTATTTACAAAGTGTTTAGAACAGTACTTGGCACGTAGTAAGTGCTATGTGAGTGATAATTACTATTGGTGTTGATGATAATGATGTTATTTCATTGCATGGAAGCCTCTTCTAAATGAATGCCCAGTGGTTTTGCTGTTACCTGGTTTCTATACTTTGGGTAAAGATTTGCTTGCCCATTTACCTGAAGGAAGTAACAGATTCCAGTACTGAGCGGTGGAGATCCCTGATGGGTGCCCCGTGCCTGCTGACTCCCCATGAGAAGGGGAAAAGGGGAGGAGAAGAGGTGCCTTCTGGCTAATGGGTGGTTTCTGGTGCTTCCCAGCCTGAGCAAGCAAAGTCCCCAGGGAAGCTGTTCCCAGAGGGACCCTCCAATACCACACCTCCTTCAGCCCAGCTTGTCCATGGATCCAGGCAGGAGCGGCACGCCTGGGGGAGCCTGGGAACAGGAGGAAATTCCCAGCTCACACCCTCTGCACCACCAAGTGGACAGTGAATGGATTCTCTTCTGGCCACTGGTTCATGGCAGTGGAGGAAGAGCCAGGAATTCCTTCACCTGGATGGTTGCAGGGCTCGGCCTGTGCTCTCTGCGAAGGATCCGCCACTCTATTCTCCAGCCCCACGGCCAGAGTCTGCAAGGATGGCACTGCACAGGGGGTGGGAAAAGGGTGTGGCCACATGGCTCCTATGGGACTTGGACCATCAGTGAGCTGAACGTGAGAGGCCAGTGGGTCACAGGAAGGTGGGGGGGGGGGCGGGGAGGGGGCAGGCAGAGTGGGAGGAGATGCCTTCCATCTGATAGTAAAGAGGGTTCCTGACGTTGTGGAGTTTGGGGTTTAGTGGGGAAGGCGAGGACTATACTTATGTTAGAAGCATTCACTAATAATAATTATTATTATTGTTATTATTATCAGCTCCTATTCCTATTACTCAGAGCTCCCCCTCTGCTCTTCCAAGCACTTTCCTTGCATCCTGTCATTTAATCCCCACAGAACGCACTATGAGGTGGGTGATGTCATGCAGGTGAGGAAACGGAGGCACGGGGAAGCTATGTAACCTGCCCAAGGTCCACAGCAGTCAGAGGCAGCTCAGGGTCCGCAGGCCGGGCTTCACCCTGACCCTGAACTGTGGGGGGAGACAGAGGGTGCAAGCAGCACACCCCAACAGGTGTGCCAGCATCAGGAGAAGTCACCCACAGGAGTGATTTCTGACAACAATGAGTATTAATGGGGGGCTGGGCAAGGAGCATATGCTGGGGTGCGGATCGCAGCAGAGAAGCATGTCAGGATGGTGAGACAAAAGCTGCTGATTGTGTTGGCGGTGAGTGGGGGTGAGGCAGTGCTGCTCTGCTCTCCTGCCTTTATCCTGTGCAGAACGGGAGCCTGGCGGCCGGTGGGGAGGGGTCAGCCTCTAAATGCTCCTCTGGCAAAGAGCAGGGCCTCGAGGCTTCCTGATGATGCCGTAAATCAGGGCTCCTAAGTAAAGCCGTTACTCTTCCTCCAATGCTCAGTCTATTGCCCGATGTCACTGTTTGAGACGTTACTTGAATTTAGTTTATGACTCCCGCTTTCGTAAATCCTGCCTAGAGCACAGGCAGGCATTGGATACAACACTCCCGCATCCTGGGAATCCCCGGTCTGGGTCTGGCTGGGACTGTTCCAGGCCTGAGCAGGGGAGCCTGTCTGAGCCTGGCACTGGCTGGGGGAGGGGTGGAGGGAGGGGAGGGTGGGAGGGAGTAACCCCTGAAGGGGTTACTTGGTCCCACCTGTAATTACCTGCCTTTTGACCCTGAGAAGTCATCCAGGCTCTGAGATCAGCAACGGATCAGAGATCCCACAAGGGCCAGGAGGGATGTGACTCAAACCTACCCCTCCACCCCTGCCCAGCACCCTCCCCAAATTGAGCCGCATTGACTCCGCCCCTCCCACCCTGCAGACCCCCACCTCCCCATCCTGGACAGTCTCCCCCAGTCCTGTTCACAAATTCTCATTTCTCCTTCTGTGCCATTCTTCCACATCCCACTCATGTGGGAGCAGCTGGTACAAAAGGGCCGGCCTTCCTCCCTCTTCCACTTCCCAGGCTCAGTCCTGAGTTGGCCATCCCAAAGCCAAGGACAGTTTTAACCATCTGTCCACACACGCCTCCCCCAGATACGAGCTCCTGGAGAGCAGGACTGCATCGCCTTCATTTCGGCATTGTCTCCGTCAGCCCTGGGCCGAGCGCTCAGAGGAAGCTCAGTAAACATTTGTTGAGAGCTCTCTTCATTTCTGTGGCCTTAATGTATTACAGTGCGGGGGACACAGGAAATGCTAAATGAGTGTTTTTGCACTGAATGGAATCCAGTCCAGGAGGCCCCGCCTCCCACTGAGTCTGGGACAAGTCTGCAGCCTTCGCCACCTCCCACCTTTCAGAGATCACGTACTCCAGGCTCTACAGGCTCTTCCCATGACCAGGCCAGGATGCTGTGATGCGTCAGGCACTATCCCTGGGCAGGGGAGCCCTTGTGAGGCCAGGGACCCTCACATATTCAGAAATACCTCGGCAGCACCAGGGAAATATAGGGGCAGGGATGGTAGGCGGAGGGCATGCCTCACTCCCACAGGGAAAGGGTCTGCGGTTGCTGGCATGCTGCTGAGTGAAAGTCCTCCGGATCGGCCAGCCGGCACATGCTCCAGGAGGAAAGCTGCTCTTACTAACACACATTGGAACAGACAGAAGCTCCCTGTACCCATCACAGCAGATCTGCCCGATCACTCCAGATCAGTGTTTATCAAATTGCAGTTCATGACCCCATTGGTGGGTGATGGCATCAAAGCAATAGATCATGACCAGCATGCTTAGTAGAACAGAAGAGAACAGGATAAGGTAGGATTAGATGGAAGAGAAGAGAGAGAAGAGAAGAGAAGAGGAAAGAAGAGAATAGGAGTACTGTACTTAGTAAGGATATTGTTTCACAATATCTTTATTTCCATTATAATTTCCATTATACACACATTGGGTGTTTGTATGTGTCAAATGTACCTACTAGGTTGCGATGTAAAATATATTTCTTCTGGGCTTCCCTGGTGGCGCAGTGGTTGAGAGTCTGCCTGCCAATGCAGGGGACACAGGTTCGAACCCTGGTCTGGGAAGATCCCACATGCCGCGGAGCAACTAGGCCCGTGAGCCACAATTACTGAGCCTGCGCGTCTGGAGCCTGTGCTCTGCAACAAGAGAGGCCGCGATAGTGAGAGGCCCGCGCACTGCGATGAAGAGTGGCCCCCACTTGCCGCAATTAGAAAAAGCCCTCGCACAGAAACGAAGACCCAACACAGCCATTAAAAAAAAAAAAAAAAATATATATATATATATATATATATATATATATATATATATTTCTTCCTCTGGGTTCCAGTCAAAAAAAGTTTGAAAGCCACTAAATGTAGGTGACCTAGACCACCCCCAAATCTACCAAATCTACCTAATTGACTTCTGCCTCCCTCCCTATAATTTGATTCAGCAATTATGTGGTGTGTCCGTCTGTGGAAGGGATGTTTTGAACAGACTCTTTTTTTTTTTTTATAAAAATACTTTTAATAGTTTTCTAAGTCTTCTATCTTGTTTCCATCCATAATACATCCTCTCCCCTATTCTTGGACACTTCCATTCTCATTTTTACAAATAACGTGTTTTTCTAAAAAATTTTTATTGGGATATCATTGATTAGACTCAGTGTGGAGCTATCCTCTACCTGGGTGTCACAGCAGGGCATGTTCAGCAGGGAGGCGTGTTCAATGGAACCTCAGGGACACACAGCCACCAGACCATGAGGTGGTGCCGGGAGCTCAGGTCCTAGGGAAAGGGCAGCTGGGACAGCCCCCTGGAAGCTCTCTGCAGTCAGCCCCCCTGCTTTCAGAGGAACAGAAAGTAAAGGACAAGGTTTGTATGGCTGCAGGAGAGCTGGCCTGCAGGAAGGGGCCCCAGGGAGCTTTAGCAGTGACCCTCATTTTGTAGTTGGGGAACCTGACGCCCCTGCAGAGGGAGGCCGATGGCTGGCTTGGGGCTGCCCGGGGTAGAACCCATGTCTCCTACAACCTCCTCATGAGCACTGCTCCCATTGCTGCCCAGGCCTGCCCAGGGGGGCTGGCACATTACGCCGTAGGCAGTGTCCTCTCCCCTGCTGGGGGCTGGCTGCCGTAGACACTGCCGGCTCAGGGGGTTCCCGGGCGCAGCTGGATCCACTGTTAATTCTCTCCTTGGACCTCCACAAGAAGGCACCTTCGCTCAAGGGGTTGACAAGAGGCCGCTCAGAAATGAGGGAAAAGGAGAGGCACTGCCATTTGAGATACTAGAAAAACAAGAGCCCCGCCTTTCCCACACTTGGCCCTGATGGGAGGGTGGGATGAGGAGGGAATTCCAAAGAGGACAAGCTCCAGAGGGGCTGGAGGAAGTGGGTGGGCTGTGGCAGGCCAGGGTGGCCCACCCAGGCTGCTCACTTTCCCGGGTTCCAGGTGACACCCCGTCCCCAGTTAGGCCTCCCCAGGCTGTCCTGCAACCTCAGGTTTCAGGGAACCCCGGGTATCCCCGCTCCTCCCCCTGCTGACCTGGAGTCAAGGAGTCCCAAAGCAGAAAACCGTTAGTGTTCCTCACCTCCATGGCCCCAGGGCCTAGTCATAGCAGACAAGAAGTTCAATGAGTATCTGAAGAATGAATGAATGAATGAGGATGACAGCCCAGCTAGAGCATGAGGACGGTGACAAAGAGAAAGAGCATTTAAAAATGAACATATGATGAGAGGCGGAGGAGGGTACACATGGTGAATGAGGTGGGTGCTGTGGGCAAGGTGGAGCTGGAGCAATCTCAGAAGGCTTCCTGGAGGTGGGAATTAAGGGAAGGCAGAAAGCGGCATGGCAGCACCATAGTGCTGGGACTGGGGAAGTACAGGGCACCAGAGGGGACACAGGAGGGATGTCTATCTCATATTCAGAACTGGAGAGTGCTGGGGGGCTTCCTGGGGTTGGAAGAGTGGAAAAAACTAGGAACTGGCCCAGCGAGTGTCAGGGAAGGGGTACAAAGGGAAGAGGGAAAAAGGGCCTGAGAGGAGACAAGATTTCCAATTTCACATCCCCAATAGGAAACGGGGTCCGCCTGGAGAGCGGGCCACTAAGCCAGGACCCTGTGGTTCCAGCCAGAGGCAGAGCTTGCTGGAGTCTCCCTCTGCTGCCCCCAAGGTGAAGGACCTTAGCCACTGGAGAAGCAGCGGGAATGGGGCCTCCTGGTCCTGCCATCACACACGTATTGTATTAACCAGCTAGAGAAAGCTCTCAAAAGAAACGCAGTCTATTTCTGTCACCACTTGGAAGTGAAGACTTCCTTAGAAATTGACTGTTGAGGCTCCATTGTACATGTAAAGGCACTTGCGTGTGCGTGGGTGTATACACACACACGCACACACACTGCCTTATTCTAAGAGGCCCAATGTGGGGCTTGCCCATGGCTGTGCCTCTCAAGGGGCTGCAGGTGAGTCTGAGGGCAGGGCTGGCCACAGAGGATGTGAAGGTCAGGACCTACGCCTCTGTCTGTGCAGGAGTGTGTCACATGGGTGTCTCCCTAAGGCCCGAGTCCAGATTTTGACCAAGTGCGGCTTCTGGTCCCACCCACATCTCCCTGAGGGTTGACACTAAGCTGACAGATGGCTCAGAGGGCACCACGTGCAGAAACCCCTCCCTACACACATACACAGTACCCACAGATGACCCAGGTGTGGACGGGTGCCCCTCTGTCCTGCTCTCAAAATATTTGCATCTCTGCATCCAGCCAGTAGCTCAGCGTCTGTGACTCATATCTCGCTCTCCCTCCAGTGTGGACGCACGAGGACGGCAGCAGGGGCAGCTGCTGGGCCAGTGAGCTCCCTCCCCCTCCTTCTCCGGAAGGCCCTCCAGGGTCCTCAGGCTTGCTGAGACCTCACTTTCCCATCAATGGGAGGAAAGGCACAGAGAGCAGCGGCTGCCGGGGGCCCCCTGTCAATCCACAGTCACTCACCATGGAGCAAAGACCATTAGGGAGCAGAGGTTTTTAGGGGCTTCCATCTGGATGAACATCACCTGTTGCTATTTTTAAAACACACTTCTTTGTGACTAAGCTGGAATTCAGCTGAAGCAGAGGTAGATGTGGGAGCAGCTGAGTCCCCAGACATTCTGCTTTCCCCGTCGGCACCAAGGTCCTGCCATGAGCCTTGGGGGCTACGTCGCAGTCTCATCTCCTGGACTGCTGAGAAGCAAGAATGGAAATGAGGGTGGAAGTGACAGGATGCATGTGGAAGCATCCATCTCCCATTCTCCCCAGCCCTGTCCCCGAAGTCTTCAATAGCTTCCCCGCCTCCACTCCTTTCCTCAACGTCACCCTGCAGACACACCCTCTGCGTGCTGGCACGGTGCTGGATGCAAGATACAGATGATTCATTTTTCTTAAATGACTACTACCACCACCCATGGTCCAGGAACTGGGCTTAGTGCTTTACAGCATTATATTACCTCATGTAATCGGTATAACAACCTTGTGAGATAAGCACTCTTTTTATCCCCATCTTAGAGGTGAATATACTGAGACTCGGAGAAGTTAAGTAACTTTCCCCAAATCACTCAGCCAGTAAAGGAAGGTCCTGGGATTTAAATTCGGGTTCATCAGAGTCTGAGGTTCAGCTCTGTAACTATTAACCATTTGTGGGCCAGCTCCCAGACTGTTTGGTGTCCAGTGGAGGACATGGGCATGGGAACCAAAAATTGTAATATACTGTGTCCATCGTGATCGGAACCAAGAGTCAACAGCAACAGTCATCCAACCAACATACCCTAAGGGTCTACCATGTGCCAGCTGCTGCTTGAGAGCCTGGGCATACAGGTGGACACAACAAAGTCCCTGCCCTCATGCAGCTTACATTCTAATGATCCATCCAGCTGCCCAAGCCAGAAACTTAAGGTTCATCTTCAATAAGATGAACTCTTCTCACCCTTTGCACTCATGGCTCCCCCAGTCTGATCAAGGTATTATCTAATCATCACCAAGTCCCATTGATTTTACCACCTAAGTAGCTCCAGCTTCTGCCCACTTCTCTCCATTCCACCTCTATCAACCCAATCCAAGCCACCATTCTCTCTCTCCTGGACTATTCCAGCAGCGTCTTAACTGGTCTACATCCATTCAATCTTGCCATCTTCCAAGTAGTTTTCCACCATGCAATTAAAGTAAGCTTTTCAAAACATAAACCTGGTTCCCCTTCCTTTAAATTATAATCCTTCAATGTATATCCTTCCTATTAAATATAGAATGTATAAACAACAAGGTCCTACTGTATAGCACAGAGAACTATATGCAAAATCCTATGATAAACCATAATGGAAAAGAATATGAAAAAGAATGTATATATATGTATAACTGAATCACTCTTCTGTACAGCAGAAAATTAACACAACATTGTAAATCAACGATACTTCAATAAAAATAATAATAGTCCTTCAATGCCTTTCCATTGCCACTAGCAAAAATACTTCTTACCTGCCTATGATGCCCTGTCTCTCCAGCCTTTCCCTACACCATGACCTCGACAACCATCTTCACCATCATTGTAGTCATACCCTGCATCCCCACAATCACCCCAACCTCCTCCACCTCCATCCCCACCACCACTGCAGTCCTCACCATCACAGAAGCATGAATCTTCATAAAGCATCCCCTCCTCGTGTGTGGCTAAGCGGGTGCTGTGTGCAATGATGGAGGCAGACAGCCCTGCCATCAAAGCTCTGACGATTTGAGACACAGACTCAGAAACACATCATCATGGCACATGTCCATTCAAATAAAAGCCTTATGACTGATGCGGAGTTTCTAGCCTTCCCACATCTCTAAAACAGAAGTTCTCAGCCCATAGTAGAGGGCGCACTGCTCTTCCTGCCCTGAGGCAGGATGTATAACAGCCAGGACCATCTGGAAGAGGATTGGGATCCCAAGACAAATCACTGTAGGACCCCTAACACTTATAGTCCAGCCAAACCTTGGGATGATGACCTTTGAGAGCAGCCTTAAAGAGAAACACAAAGAGTGGGCTTCGAGTTGAAAGAGGCAGGCCCATTTCCCTAGAGTCCTTAGGATATTATGTCTGTAGCTCTTCCATCTCCCAGTGTTAAAGATGAGGAAACAGAAGAGGGCCAGAGAGGAGACCCTCTTGATCATACTGCAAGCCCCTGGGACAGCCAGGATCCAAGTCAGCCTCTGAGACTCCGTCCCTCAGCCCACTTGGCTTCCTGGAGAAAAGGAAGTAGAGAGGGAAGCCACTCAGGAAGGGAACAGCCTCCTGCTACCAGGATCCTTATGGATGACAGGACAAGACATGCTTTCTCTGGGCTTCTACTTATCTTTCACAGCTGAGAAAAAACCAAAATGGTGGACACAGCTGGCTCCCAGCCAATAGGATGGAATTATGAATGATGGGGGCGTTTCTGATTGATACTGCCTTGGCTAAAAGAAGAAAAAAGATACCCTCCTCAACCCCAGACCCTAAAGGGCCCGAGGGGAGCAACCTCACCACTTTATCGCTTAAAACCAACTATTCCAAAGCTGTCTTGGTTCTTGGCTTCCTCTCTGGGTCCCCATCTTCCTCCTCTCCCCTTCCTCATCTCAGCTCCAGAAGAGAGATGGGACACTAGGCAATGCCAGCTGGAGAGGCCAACAGATGGAACCCAGAGAAGGAAAGCACTAGTAGTTAGAACTTACTAGACATTCGCTGTGAACTTATTTCCACATGAACACTTACTCTTCACTTTTTGGAGGAATTTGCATGCACTGACCCATTTAACCCCACAGCAGCCCCTTGCTGAGGAATTCTGAGGGGGAGGGTACAGACCTGGCCTAGCTAAGGCAGAGGTGCTGGTGAGGTGGCCCTGGCAGGCATCCTGCTGAGATTTTACCCCCAGGAGAACTCCTGAGATTCCTCTGGAAAGTTCCTAACAACTCCATTGTGTTCTTTGATGCCCCTAGGCAGCCACTCAAGAACAGAAATGCCCAGACCAACTGCCAGCTGCCAGCTGATCAGTTCACCCCCTCTCCAAAATGTAAAAACAAGATTCACTGTTCCCAGATGGTCTGCAGCTTCTCCCTCTCTTCTCCTCTCTTTTATAAATCCAGTCTTTGCCTTTGTTAGTTGACAGCAGTCTACGGACTGTCCCCTCATATGAGAAACATTATATGCAGATAACTGAGTCAAGGCTTGACGCAGCCTGGGCTGGCCTAGGACGCCCTGGGGAAATGGCCCAGGCTGGCCCCCCACAGAACAGTTAAGGCACATGTGCTCTGCGGTGTCTGCCCTGTGTGCCGTGAAACCCCTATCTCTGGGGAACCGTGAGCTGGCAGGAAGGCCTTGGGTCTCTAAAATGGTGTACAGATGGCAGGAAATTGAGGCTTCAGCTTCTCTGTACCAAGGAGACACACATGCATCTCAGCTCTTATCCACAGCAGCCGATGTGCCCCGTGCAAGGGGCCAAAAAGTTGTTTAGGTGAGCAGGTGCTGGACCTCCCCGTGAGATGAAAATGAAGATGCTTTGTGTGCTTTATTTCCTGTCCTGTCCCGAATGCTCCCCTAATGCTAAGAAACAAGGTGTAAAATAAAGCCCACTGTATCCTCGGAATTAGATGGCCAATCCAAACCCATGGCCATCACTGGTGGCACTGGACTAAGTAAATGTCTCTGAGTTTTCACCCCCATTTCACAGATAAGGAAACTAAGGCACAAGGAGGTCAAATGACTTGCCCAAGATCACACAGCCCATAAGTAGCAGAGGCAGGTTGAAGCTTGCATCTATACTGCCTCTAAGGGGTGGTATACAGTGCAGTACGGTGGGAAGGACGTGGGTCACTCTGTCAAGAGCCCTGCCATTCAAAGGCAGCACTTGGACCCACATCCACATCTAGGACGATTGAACAATGAGATGGAAATAGCTTGGTGGCTGGGGACCTGGGAGTCAGAAAGTACGACTCTCACCTACAAACCAGGTGCAGGGGAAGATGAAGAAAACACTCCAGCTGTTGCTGGGAGAGAAGGGCTTGGGGATGGCAGCCTGTTGCTTCAAGGGTGGACCGGCCTGGAACCTGGGGAAAATCGGTACACTTAGATCACAAGCTGGAGGACATCATAGATGAGGAAGTGGACCTGGGAGGGATTTCCAGCTTGAAACAGCCAGCTCAAGGGCCAGAGGGCTGTGGAATAGAGAATTTTTGCTGCAACTTGGGAGCCTGGCTTAGAACTCAGACAGAAAAGCCCTTCTGTGGTCAGGACAAGATAGGGTTTACATCAGCGTAGGGTGACAGGGGTTTCAAATGCAGCTGAGGGCAGGGTGGCACGGAGGAATCCTGCACTGTCCAGATTTCACTGATCAGACATGCCAAGGAGGATTAAGTAATTAAACAGGGAACAAGCCAGTTGCCTTCTCTGGATGAACCAGGCCCTGAACTGCTCTTGTGGTGGCAGAAGGGCTTCTGTCCTCTGATCTCCGAGCCTTCAATTTCATTCACAGTAATCCTTCCTCCACACGGCCACCCAGGCCAATTTCCTTAAAGGCAAATCGGACCATGTCATTCTCAGCTTAAAAGCCTTCCAGGCTCCCCACTGACTTCCCCACAAAGCCTAAGCTCCTCAGCACTGCACGTAGGGGCCCTTCCTGGCTTGGCCCTTCCTTTCTGTGCTGCCATTCAACTCCCCTGCCCTGGCCTCACTCTCTCTGCTCCCTCTTCAAGGACATCCTTCATTGAGGCCTTCCAGCTGCATGATTTTCTTGGTGTTGTGAGTGCCATCTCCATGGTTCTCAACCCTGGAATCAGAATCCCAGGAGAGCTTTAAAAACTCCAATGCCCAGGCCACACCCAGAATAATTAAATCAGGCTCTCCTGGGATTGTGGCCCAGCCATCACTGGTTTTTAAAGCCACCCCCCCCCCCCGACCCAGGTGATCTCAGTGTGCCCAGGTGTCTCATTGAATCATCAAATACTTATTGAGTTGGGCACTATTTTAAGCACTGGATATAAAAATAATAATGATAGCTAATATTTATTGGGCACCTGACATATGCCAGACATTGTCCCAAGTGCTTTATGTATATTAACTCATTAAACCGGAACAATACCTGGATGGGGTAGGTACTATTATTACCCCCGTGGGGCACAGAGAGGGGAAATGACTTTCTCAGGGTCACACAGCTGGTGAGCATTGCTGCAGGACTTGCAGGCAGGCAGTCTGAGCAACAGTCTGTGCTTTTAATTCCTGTCCTCACATCGTTCACAGTCTGCAAGAGTGAAGCGACAAACAAATGAGCAAATAGAGTAGAAAGAGGGATATGGGGGAAAAAAAGCTGCCTGAGTGACAGGAGCGAGGGGCTGACTTCAGACTGGGTGGTCAGGCCATCGCCAAGAGCAATATTTAAGCTGAGCCCTGAAGGATGAGAAGGACCAGGCAGAAGAGTGTGGGACGTGGTGTTCCAGGAAGGGGGCCAGCGAACATGATGTGTTCTAGGAACTGTGGAAGTCCAGTGGGGGGGTGGGGAGAGGGCATAGTCAAGTAAAGAAGCTGAAGGGGCAGTGCCTCTGCAAGCCACCTAAGAAGAGGAATGAGGTCTTCAGCAGGGCACACAGTGTCCACCTGAGGGTGGCCCGGAGGCGCCCAATGCAGCCATTGAGCGAGAGGCACCTGCTGTGGAGCTGGAGAGAATCAACTCCTCCACGAGGCTGAGTTCCTCACCTCCAATTGTAGCACCATCACAGTGTGTTGTAATTGGCTGTTTACCTCTCAGCCTCCCCTCCCAGACTGGGAGCACCTTGAGGGCAGAGACCAATCTAATTGGCCTCTGAAACCCAGCCACTGACCAATACTAGGTGCTCGGTAAACATCTGTCATCCACAAGAAAGTTGAATGAAAGCCTGGCAGGCTGGCAGCTTCCTGAAGAATTTCAGAGGGAGGAAACTAGGAGAGGTCCCTCTGCCTGCTTTCTCCTCCATCGATCTGGGGCTTTCACAGACCTTGGCCAGAAGAAAGGGATGTGGCACCCCCTCTGTCCCCAGCAGAGCCCCTCAGCCCACCCTCATGGCTGAGCACCCGCCTCTGACGGGAAAGCGGTGGTAGAGCTGTAACAATTTTCAGCAGCCAAGCCCCATCCCTTCCCCCACCCCCAGCAAACCCCATTAGGCAGGGCAATGGGGAGGGAGGTGACCACAGCCCAGTGCCCAACTGAAACGGTGGAACCTCGAGATTCCAGGTGGTGAATGACGCTTTAAATAGCTCAGGCATTTAGCTGCAAGTCTGGGCACCCACTGCTGCTCTGGGTTTCTGACAGTGAAGGCAGGGCCAGGCCTGGCGTTGGAGCTTCTGTGGTCCTACTTCTGCTGCCATTGCCACCACCAGATGGGCCCCCAAAACCAAGAGATGCTCTGTCAAATCAGAGGAGGGCAGAGGCAAAGGGCAGGTGGCTCAGAGGGGTCACCTAGGTCACATGGCCAGTTGGTGGCTAAGCTGGCCAGGACTCAGGTTTCCGGACCCCCAGCCCAGGGTTTTCTCCACCGGCCGCTTCTCCACCGGCCTTCACAGCCCCTGCCTGCCCTCACTGCTCCTTTAGGAATGTCTCAGTCTGGCTGTGCTGAAGCTGAGCAGAGCACTTGGAACAGAGGGGCCCACCCGTCTCCTGAGAAGAGGCAGCCAGCCGGGTCGCCCAGGGATGGCAGTGGCCCCTGCTCACCGTCACAGGCCATTCTGCTCTGACGTTTTGCTAATGGCGTGATGGTTAAGCATGCGGGTCCAAATTACAGTCCTGCAACTTCCCAGCTCTGTGGTCCTTGGGAAGTGACTTAAACTCTCTCTGCCTAGTCTCCTCCCTATAAAATAGAAATGACAGTGACAACAATAATCCTATGTCCTAGGGTTTTGGAGAGATTAAATGAGTTAACAAGTGTAAAGTGCTTAGAACAATTCCTGGCAGGTAGTAAGCTTAATCAGTATAAATGTTAGTGAGAACTTCCCAGGACAGACTCAAGGGACTTGGGTCCCTATGCGAGCCTGGGCTATTCATCAACACACTCTATGCCCTCAGTTTCCCCATCTGTTAAATGGGGAGTAATTCATCTCTATGAGTGGCTTGAGGACAACCATGAAATGCCAAGAACCCTGAAAAGAGTTTGGAGGTTAAAAAGAAAAGTACCTTACAAGTGGGAAGCGTGATGTGTAGGTGACCCTGTGGCAGACGCAGGGGCCCATAAATCACCCTCGACCCAGCAGCTGCCTGGGTTTTATGGGCCCTGGGGGCCAGGCTACTTTCCTGAACATCATTCAGAATTTATAGACTCTTGTCACTGTCCTTCCCAACTCTTTTATTTCGTTGCCTGAGAAGGAAGCCTGGCATTAACAGAGCTTTTACCGCCCTCCCAGGAAAATGCAGCCTGTTCTGTATTCAGTCCCCAGCCAGTGGGAGGAGAGGAGCTGTGAGGCCAGCAGGTGTATCCATTGCAGCCAGGTCCCTCCTCTACCTGCTGAGAGAGGATCAGAGGATGACAACCCCAGAGCCCAAGCCCAGAAACCAGCCTCTGCACAGGGGACCCAGTGATGACTGAGACCTCAGGCCTCTAGGAGTTTGAACAGGACTGGGCTGGGCTGGGCCGGGGACCTCCTCCCAGCTACCGAACAAGGAAAGCACAGTGGGAAGTACCAGCTGGGAACTCCTGGCAAAACCTTTCCTGCTTTTGTCACTTATGAGCTCTGTGCCATCAGCTAAGTAACTTGGCTTCTCTGAGCTCCCATTTTCTGACCTGTACTCAGGGAATAAAAGTACCTGTCCTGTCTACTCCACAAGCTACTAGGATGAGGAAATGAGACCATGAAGGTGGAGGGAACTGGGAAGAGATACAAGGGGAGCCGTAGCAAAGTGACCTGGAGTGTGGGGCACTGGTGCCAGAGAGCCAGGTACAAGTCCCCATCTCCTGTCTGGGTGACCCCAAGCGAGTTACTTCACCTCTCTGTGTCTCAGTTTCCTCTTTGATAAACTCTGGATAAGAATGTTTAATTCACAAGGTTCTGTGAGGACGAAGTCAGACAGCATCTCTAAAGCCAGCCAGGGCTCAGCAAATGTGGGCAGCTAAGAGAGGCGGCATGCCCGAGGGAGTCTAGAGTGGTGGGTAAGGGCATGGAGTGGGAATCAGACATGACTGGGGTCAAATCCTGGCTCAGCCATGCAGTGTCTGTGTGACCTGGGACTCATCCCAGTTGGTCTGGGACTTCCCTGGTTTCAAAACGGAAAGTCCTGCATCCCAGGAATCCCCTCAGACCCAAACAGGGTCAGTTGGTCAACTGAGACCCAGAGCAAATCCCACTGCTATGCTTCAGTTTTCACATCAGCACAAAGGGAGGTAATACCTCCTTTGCAAAGATAGTAGGGGAACAAAATGGGAGACTGCATGTAAATTACGCCAGACACTGTAGCACTTCATAGATCTTCACTCATTTCATACTCACCGCGACCCCAGGGAGGCAATGCTCAGCAGGGGTTCCCCAGGGAGGGAAGGGGCTGCACCCAGCAGAAGACGTGGGGCCCCCAGTCACCGCCAGCTCCTCCTCTGATGCCTGCTGACCTGCTGGGCCCCTGGGAGCCAGGCCCAGCTCCAAGCAGCTTTGCCTGTGATTAGAGCTTAAACCCCACTCTAGGGGCATGTCCAGCTGCCACGAGGTCCCCCAAGCCTTTCCCTTGGGTGCAGGAAAACTATTCTAGAAATTGAAGGTGTACAAGAATAAGAAAGCCTCTCGTATACCAGGAAGCCATCCCACCTCTATCCCTACCCTCTTACCCCTACTACCTGTCACGGCATGTGACAGATTGAACCGTAGATACGAGTGTGGGCTCAGGAGCCGGGCTCCCTGGGTTCACATGCAAGCTCTGCCCTCTTACTTGCTGTGTGACCTCAGGCAAGCAACTTAACTTCTCTGGGCCTTTTTCCTCACCTGTAAAATGAACTAATAAGTACCCACCCCACAGAACTAACGTGGGGATAAAATGAGTACAAAAAGCTTACATTAGAATAGCGCTGGGCCCACTATAAGCATTCAATACCCAGTAGCTATTATTCTGATGGTATAATATAATATAATGCAATCCAACATGACCTGGTCATTCCATTAGCCTCTTTGAGCCCATTTCCTCACCTTTAAATGGAGACAACTCTGCTTGCCCTACTTCCTCACTGTCATGGGATCCAAAGTAGATAAACATGGCTGTGAGTCGAGCTTTAAAAACCATCAAGCGAAAAAAAAAAAAAAAAAAAAAACCATCAAGCGCTGTATATGTGAAAGGGATGAAAATAATGAAAATAATCAAGCACTGTATATGTGAAAGGGATGAAAATAATGCCTACTGTAATAAATATAAGGTAATAGAAACACAGTACTATGGGGTAACATGATACAATGTAAGATAATACTCTGCATTAAAAACTGAATTGAGAGAGAGACAAGACAGATGGAGAAAGAGGAGGAGAGGCAGAGAAAGGCCAAGCGAGACAGGAACAGCGAGTGAGGGCTGAACTTCAAGAGCAGGGAATTGATGCTGTTCTGTAATTTAAAAACCAATATACAGTAAATATCAGCCCGGCGCCACAGAGCAGCAGCAGGGCAGGGTGGCCCGACCCGAGATAACTCACACCCCAAGCTGGGCCAGCCACCAGCGCCCTGCCAGCCTCCCCTGTAACTCACGTGCCGTTGCTCTCTCCCCCTGCCTGGGGCCACTTGTACCTGCAGTGCCTCCCAATTATGTGCCATATTCACTCGGCCCGAGATTTATGGAACAGGCTGATCTCAAAGTCCTGGGAATGAGCTTGGAGCCTAGACCTCTCCCCTCGAGAAAGGAGGAATGGGATGGGGCTTGGTTTCCAGGCAGCCTGGCTTTGTGCTAGGAGTGACCCTGAGGTCCAGGCCCCGGTTAGCTCCCATCCCAGCTCTCCTCCTGTGGCTCCACCACCTCCCTGACTCCTGTCCCCTCCCTGTGGTTACACACCGTCCCTCCATCATCACCCCATGTCACACCTAGACACTGACCCCGTAATCCACTCCTGGACCCGATGCCCCCAGTTCCTGAAACCCTGCCCCCCCAGCATTCCTCTGGATCTGCTTTCTCCCTGCTGGAGGTCTCATGCCCTCTTCTGTGTCCTGGCCCAAGGCCCATTTTTTTTTTGCCCCAGATGCTTCTCCAGCTTCTTCAAACCAAAAGAGCCAGGAAGTCCCTCTTTCCACCACCAGAATCAGCCCTGGGGAATGGGTGTTGGGGGTGGGCAGGAATCATGGCCCAGGGAGATGTTTCTTTCTGGCCTTCTCTCCACATAGAGACCAGGCTGAATCAGATGCCTCCTTCCCTGACAGAATGTTCCCCAATCCAGGCTCCATACCCACCTCCTTAGGGCCCCCAGGACCTTCCCACCCCCACCCCCATCCAGGGCATGCACAATGGTTTCAGAAGGACCCAAAGCAACATGTTCTGTGGCCCTGCCACTAACTCCCATCCCCTGAGATACCGTGTCACGCTTTCCCCTGTGAGGCGCCCTGTAGATCCAGCCTAGGCACGCTGACCTGGAACATGCCATGAACGCCCTCCCACACTGTGGCGTATTTCTCCAATGATCTGACCCCTACATGAATAAGGCCCACATGGAAGGTCCAGTCCTGAACCCATTAGCCATGTTCACCTAAACCCTCCTCCACAAAATTCCCCCAACCCCTCAGCTGAACACAGTGTAGTTGTAAGGTGTAATAAGAACCCAACTGGACCAGGAACCACTTAGTGACCTCTAAGTGCCTCAGTTTCCTCTCATGTATAATGGGTATAATCATAACATCTGTCCTTCCTGCCTGCCTGGTAGGATTGTCCAAAGGGTCCAATGAGATCATGTGGAGAGTATTATGAAATTCCCCAAGGTGCTATACGATTTAGGGGGTGGTTGTTGGAAAGGACCATCAGTTAAGCCGGTCCATGGTCATTCCTCTCCTCGCTTAGGAAAATGCCACTGGTCTATCTACCACGAATAATAACAGCACACATTACACAGCATTCACCACGTGCCAGCCATTGCTTCCAGCACCTCGCTTATAGCAATTCACTGAATTCTCCTAACAACCCTGTGCCATGGGTACTATTATTATCCCCATTTTGCAGATGAGGAAACCAAGGCAGAGAGAGAGTAATCTGCTCACATGACCAGGAAAAGAGAACACAGTGTAAGCCCTAGGAATGAGGGTCCAGTGCACACACACTCCCTAAATAAGAAGGATCTGCATCCACATATTTCAGTGCCTAAGCATTCCCGGATAATGTGCATGTTTCTCTCCTCCATGCTCCTCTTAGACCTAAACTTCCCAAGGACAAAAAGCGGGCCTTTCCCCATCCGAGGAAGGTTTCTCAAGAGTAAGGAGCCTGCCTTGCTCACTTGCGAGCTCTCTGTGCCAGCAGCCCCCTGCCCAGATTATTGCCCATCTAAGGCCTGGGAAACCATCCTGCCCCCAGTGTGACAGCCCTCATGTGTCATGTGCTTAGAAGCTGTGACTAGACAGAGGGGCTGGGATTTATGTCTATTCTAGACTCTCCCCTTAGTTCCCCTTCTCCCAGCTCAGCCCCTGTGATGCACGTAACCAGGCCAGGAGGAAGATTAAGCGGTTCCTTTAGGGTCAGCTGCCCCTAAACTGGGACCACAACCCCCAAATCTCTTCATCCAGTCAGTTTGCATTTGGGTGAGATGGTAAGATGTCAGCTAAGTAGTGGGGCAGGGAGGGAACTGGGAAAGCAGCTTGAGAGTGCATTTCTTAAGTGGTCCTCCTCATCACCCTTCCACCACCACCATCATCACCATCGTTGGCTTTACATCACGTAGTTAATTGTGTGTGACCTTTAGCTGAGTCCTGAGCAAACACACACACACACACACACACACACACACACGTGCATGGGAATGCAGGTGAGGGAAGGCACTAGAAACAAGCCAGAGCTGGGCATCCCCACCCCAACTCCCACCTCCACCAAGTCCTGGAGTCCACAGGCAGGGCTGGAAAAAATACAGGAGTAGAAATCAAATGATCGGTGTGGTGGAGGGCTGTGTGCACACACAGACCGGAGAGATGATTCATCTTTGTAGCATCTGGCCTGCGGGGTGGTGCACAGTAGGCGCTCAATAAATGCTTGTTGAATTAAACTGAATCGGTGAGGACTGCTGACCAGCTAGTCACGAAAGAGGTGGATGAAGGACCATGGGCTTGATCACCAAATCCTAAACACACAGGCTCTCCTGGCTTTAAAGCTTGATGGGGTGGAGGGAACACTTTAGAACAAGTAAAAGGACGCCTCACTCCCACACTGGCAGCAAAGTACAGAACTTATGGCCGCAAGAGGTGGAGTGGACTGAGACCATGAAAATGGTGCCAGCAAATCATGATGACCATACTTTGATCCTTAACAAGCATCATGAAAAATGGCCATGACAGGGCTTCCTCCACCCTGTGAGGGCAGAAACGGTCCAATCCTCTCCCGCACCTAGGTGCAGACCTCGGTGGAAGCGAGGCAGAATTGGGGCTGGAACGTCCGGGGGTGGGGCTGACCTTGGGTGGAATTTCTCAATTGCAGGAGGTTTGCTGTGAATCAAAGCTCCTGAGAGCAGACCGAGAGCCAGGAAGGAATGATCACCAAACAGCCACATGAGTGCACACATGTCCCAGCAGAGAAGGACAGAGGGCTCCAGTGCAGCTCCATCACCTAGCGCGTGGATCACTTGGTGAGTTCCAGACAAAGCTGAAAGAGAACTTATTCCAGGTTCCCCTGCACCCCAGTGAGTCCTCCAGGACCTGTTGCCTTGTGCTGTACGACAACCTCTAACCTTTTACCTCCTTGACTCCAAGTTGCCATCCATCCTCCCTCCCTCCTGCCCCAGGAGGATTTATCTGGGTATTATAGTGGCTTCATTACAGGGCAACACTGAATCAAAGGATCAACTTGCCCACCCAGGAATCTTAAATACCTTTTTAGAATGACCGGGCCTCGTCTTATGGCCCTTGTTGGGCATTTCCAGGGGTTTCCAGGAGCTCAGAAAGCCAAGCATGCCTTCACCTCCATTGCCATCACCCAGGGGGGGCTACCACATCTCTTTCTCATCAGGTACTGAGACCCAAGCTGGAGCCTGAGCTCAGCTCACTCCCTAAGCTCCTCCAAGTCCTGCAGGCTGAGTGACCATATGTCACTCATTTGGGTGACCATAGAGAGTCATGTAACAGCAAGACCTAGTTTACTACCAGTCTGAAGTACGAGCCTGCACAGACTCCCAATATTAGTTGGGGATCATAGTAAATCCCCACCCCCAGCTTATTTGACTAAAGCTGCCTTAACAGGGGAATAGATCAGGAAGGGTAACTAGGAAGGAGAGTGCTAGCTTTGGGGAAAAAGAGTAGAAAGTAAGTCTTAGGGAGGGGAGATGGGAGGACCAAATAGATTTTGCATCCCTGTGAAGTTTTATTAGAGACCTGAGTTAAGGCGAAAGGGAAGACCTCCCTGTGTTGGCCTAGACCGAAGTGGGGTGTTGAGGGGAGATGGCCCAGGAGGGAAATACAGAGGGAAAATGAGTTAAGAGAGACTCAGCGTTTTGCTTCCCATGCTGTGTCTGCTGTGAGTGAGTTAACGTATGGAGTGCACCGTTGTCTCCCCAGTACCCAGGACCCCCATAGATACCAAAATCCACGGATGTTCTAATCTCTTTATAAAATGGCATAGTATTTGCACCTAACGTATGCACATCCTCCCATATACTTTACAATCACCCCTAGATTACTTATAATACCTACTACAATGTGAATCATTGTAAATCATTGTAAATACATTGTAAATGCTATGTAAATAGTTGCCAACACATGGCAAATTCAAGCTTTGCTGTTTGGAACTTTCTGAGATTTGTTTTTTTCTGAAAAATTTTGATTGAATCCACAGACGCAGAATCCACAGATAAGGAGGGCTGACTGTAAATGCATAGAGTTCTGAAGAGCCCAACTTTGGGATTTTGCAGTCTCTCGTGTTTCGGGGCTGCCCTGTAAATACAGGACTGCGGCAAGGAGACCGAGACTCCATGCAGACAACCCCAAGCAGGTTGATAAATTACAAGAGCTCAGTTTTGCTATTTAATCCAGCTTGACACAGTTTAACACCTAAGTCTTGTGTCTACAGTTCTAGTCTGTCTCTCGGGTTGGTCTGGTCCCCATTAGCCTTGGCCCTTGGGGATATTCAAGAAAGCAGACCCAGATCTGTCCAAATTAGATGCTTGGCCTTCTGTTGCTCAGAAGCAAGGCCATACACAGCCTTGCGTCTCCTCCACGGGACCTCCACACCTCCTACACGACTTGCAGCTACAATGCAAGGAATCACCGGGAAAAAAATAAAGAGCAATAGATCACAACACAGGTAGATGGTGTCACTGCTTAAACGTGCTTGGTGCATCAGCACTCAGCTTAACGAGCTGGCTTCTCGTGCCTTTTCCTTTGACCTTCTGTTCACAGACTAGCCTTGTATTCCAGGACCATGCCTCCAACCCTTCCCCTACCTCCCATCTTGATAAAATGGAGACGCCTATACAGGAGGTCTGGGGTGGGATGGGGTTTGGCATCACTAGCCTGCTTCCAGGTCGTGCTGACACTACTGGCTCATGGACCACACTCTTGGCAGCGACATGCCGAGGTGAACCTGTCCTCACCGTCTCCTGGATTCTCCCGGCCTCAAATCTACCTCTTTTTTTAATCCTAGTCCGTTAGCCCTAAAACCTGCATTCGTAATGGTGGCAACGGCGCCCCCAAGGGGACAAAAATTTGTTATTGGGAGGGGGTGAGAAAGCAGCTTACTCTTTTTGTAAACAAAGCACAGCTGTACCTACAGTACATAAACAGATATACAGTATATCTGTGGTATTAAAATTTCATGGGGGTGCAATTATAAAAAAATTGTGTCTAAAAAGTTTCCTGCGAGAGGGCAATAATGAAAGAAGGATTGAGAAATACCGGCTGAAGGCTAAGGCCCTCCACCCTCTCTGGTGCCAAAGCTTCAATAATGGCACCTGATTACAAAAGTAAATGATATATGTAACAGTGTGTCCCTTCCTAGCTGCCTGCCACCAATCCCTCCCAATTATCTGGACCAAAGACCCCTCTTCTGCAGGTTCTGTAGCATCCCTTTTCCCGGAAGGCACAGTGTCTACCTGCCTGGCCTGTTATCTTATTGGGGAACTCCAGTCCCACATGAAACTGATACAGTAAAGCCCACATGTAATGCCCTCATATCTGGGCATTATTGCCGTTGACACTTTAGTTACTCGGTCTAAATTAGGAAGGGGTCGCAATTAGGAAGGGGTTGAGGGCTAAAGGGCTTGCTCAACGCATGAAGCGCATTCACACAGGCCTGCCCTTACATCAATGTTGGGAAGTCAACATTAGCATCCTGACTTATCAGTAAAGAAACCAGGCCTCAGGGGCTCCCAACCCAAGTCACACGTGATAGAGTCGGGTCTCCTGACTCACGGTCCAATGTTCAGCCTACTATCCCATCTTCCACCTTGTCCAGGAGGACAATGCTGACTGTCTGATGGGAACTTTTAAACAGGCAGGTGTGAGCGAGAAAGGCAGGCAGGACGCCCATGAGAATGCTGAGCTCCTCCGGGCTCTGTGATGGGGGCTCTGAAGTCTCCTCCTCAGTCAGGCCGGGAGGACAGCGGGGCTTACAGAGGTGCTGACCCATGATGCCTACTGATCCTCACCTTGGGACAGAGGCAGTACAGAGGAGTTAAGAGTGTGGGCTTTGAATTCACAGACATGAGAACTGAGTGACAGCTCTGCCACTTACTAGCTAACTGGCAGGCACCCAACTTCTCTGAACCTCGGTTTTCCCATCTGTAGAGTGGAGGTAACAACAGTGGCCATTTCACAGGATTGGGAGAATTCAATGAGATAATAATGTGACGCTCTTAGCACTGTGCCTGGCGCATAATAAGCAAACAAGAAATTGTTTGAAGGAGCTGGTCCTGAGAGCCTAAAAATTTCTCAGAACATTCATTCTACTTGTTCAGTACCCCATGCCTGAAACTCCCCAAATTCCCAGTGACCTCTGAGAATTTACAAGAAGACAAAATCTGCCTTCTATGGACTTCAATGGGCTTTTGCTGTTCCTGAAATCCTCACCTCCTCCAAGAAGCCATCCTGATTGCCCTCACCCTGAGCATACTGAACATGGCTATTCTCCCTGGTCCCTATCTCCAGACCTGACTTCCTGCTCCCTGAATACACCTTTTCTTAGGCCTGCCCATGATGGTTAGACTACCTCTCCACTCCTGTTCTGGTGATTCATTAGTCAGATCCCACTAAATACATGTCTGGGTTCGAGCCCCTCTTCCCGACTGGATGTGCCACCCAACTCCACAGACGGGACCCAGGTCCAATCACAGGCCCTGCACAGACCCCAGCAGGAGCTGTGTCCATTCACTTAGCCTGGGCCTGACACCAGCCCTGTGAGGCCACTCTTGGGGCAGCAAGAGGCAGAGTCAGGGAAGGAAAGGCAGGGGTTGGATTCTGGAAGATATTTCACACACAAGCTTGAGGCAGCAAAGGGTGATAGATGACACTTGTAAAACACAGAGTCCGAGCATCCTGAGTAAATGTGCATGGCTGTAAAAATCCAAAGCAAACAAGAGGGAGGGAGGGAAGCAGGTGCCACAGCCCCAGAGGTGAAATCTGCTTCTCGAATATCAATTCCTGAAGTTTTCTTGGAGGGCTTCCTGGAGTCTTTTAATGATCAGCTTACATGTGATGGCATCAAACCCTCCTGGCAGTTACGCGGCGGGGGAGGCTGGGAACACTATCCTCCATGTCTCTGAGGGCCCCTCCCTCTCTCCAAACCTTCTGCCTCCACCCAAACACTCCTCCAGATCTGCAAAGGAGTTTGGGGAGCGCTGAGACAAATATGGGGTCATACACATCTGCAAGGCATATACTATTATTTTCTGTCACCGGAGGAGAGCACAGAGGCTCCAGTGCTTAACCAACAAAGATGTGGCAGAGCCAGAATTTGAACCCAGGCCTTCCAAGTGTAGGTTCCATTCCATTACAGGCATACCTTGTTTTATCGTGCTTCATTTTATTGCCCTTCATAGACATTGTGCTTTTCACCAATTGAAGGTTTGTGGCAACCTTGCATCGAGCAAGTATATTGGCAACAGCATTTTTCCAACAGCATTCGTTCACTTCGTGTCTCTGTGTCACATTTTGGTAACTGCAGTATTTCAAACATTTTCATTTTTATTGTATTTGTTATGGTCATCTGTGATCAGTGATCTTTGATGTTACTACTATGACTTTCTGAAGCCTCAGAGGGTGGTTAGACTTTTTAGCAACAAAGTATTTTTTAATTAAGGTATTACATTGGGTTTTTTTTAGATATAATGCTCTTGTACACTCAATAGACTACAATATAATGTAAATATAAGTTTTATATGCACTGGGAAACCAAAAAATTCGTTTCACTCACTGTATTGTGATATACGCTTTATTGCAGTGGTCCGTAACTGAACCTGCAATATCTCCAAGGTATGCCTGTATATGACAACTTTATCCCTTCAAATAAGTTGGACCCTAAAACCCTAACTGTACTCAAAATAAAATTGCAAAACACCCAAATCGTTCTTGCTTTTGTCCAGGGTCCTGTTCCATTCGGCTGTCTCTGGTTGTTTTCTGCTCTACATCTCTGCTCTCAGTCTAGAAGCCTCCCCCATCAGAATGGAAAACTGCCAGACGCCAATATTGTACTCATCTCCACTTCAAGACAGGGGACTTTCTGAAAGAGAACTGCTCCACCCCACAGGCTAGAGAGACTTGACATTCCTGACACTTGGAGGCCAAAACCCCCCTGGATCCTTGATTTTACTTCAGAGCTGCAGCCAAGACACAAAAGCGATTTCCACTGTAGCCAAACCAGGGCTTGGGTGGCCAAAAGGCTGCTTGATTCTCCCAGTGGCCCCACCTACCTCGTCTGCATCTCCCACCCTTTCCACCCTCCATCTCTTCCTCAGTCTCGCCTCCTGGCAGCTCCCTGCTCACCCTCTCTCAGGCCACACTCCCCAGCTTCTCAGATTTCGGGGCCTGGGAAAGGAACTGGCATCTCAGAGAAGCTGGGAGCCTGAGCCCCAGAGCAGGCAGCCAGATACCCGGTCTAGCCCGACAGGGGATGGAGCTGAGAGCCCACCGCCCAGAGAAGCACCGCCAGAGGGTGAAACAGAAATGCCAAGTTGGCTGTTTGTATTCCCCAGGGCAAGGGCAGGAAGATAAGTAATTACATTCCTGGGCAGGAATTAGACCAGAAGCTCTAAACTGAGGGCTGGGCAGGGGGCCTGAACAGAAGCACGTGAGGAGCCAGAGGAGAGAGATGGAACTCCGCACCCCTAGCCAGAGTCATAAGGGAGAGACGACATTCCAGCGTCAGCCGAAGGGCCGAGGCAGCTGGTGTGGTCTGCAGAGGCTGCCGGCTCCAAGTGCAGGCCCTCGTGAGCTTCCGAGTCCTCCCTGCACGATCCTGATTCCCTTCAGCCCCCAAGGTACCCCACAAGCGAGTCCCACAGCCAGCTGGGCTCCACTGCAAGCGGCTGCATAAAGCTCTTCGTAGAGGGCAGCGACCAGCCCAGCACACAACCCCAAGACCTGGGATCTGCGCTCCCAGTCTCCCCACAATCTCCCCACCTGGGTCTCCCCACCGTGAGTTCCAAGCTGGCCCCCATCCACGTACAACAGCCCAACAAGAACCTCTCAGCCTGGTCCCTGGGAACTTCACAGCTGGCAGTTTCCTGCCACGCTTTGCTCCTCCCCAGCCCCGGGGGCTCAATTTCCTGAAGCCGCCCCCTCCCCCAGCCCCACAAGACCAATCAGCCCATTGCGGCCACAGAGGCCCCCCCTCCCTGACACATGCATGCACACACATACAATCACACTAACACGTACACACACTCCACAGTGGCGGGGCAGAGGGTCAGCATCTACAGCCGTGCCTGTAACTCCAGCTCGGAGTGCGGGCTCTGAAAAACGCCCTCTCCCCGCGGGTTTCTGACTGTCTGAGGACATCTCAGCAGGCACTTGGTGTCGGCCTGGCTCAGTCCCTTTGCGGTCTCTGCTCAGGCTCCCTCCTATTTCTCTTTCAGTTTCTGGCTTTCAGGGGCCTCTGTCTCCCTCGAACTCGCTGCCTATGTCCTTTGTACTGGGATGAAGGAAAGATGGGCAGGACACCTCCCTGTCGTCCCCTAGGGTCTGTGCAGAGCAAGGCACTGCCGGCCTCCAAGCAGCTGTCCACTGCTTTCCCTCCTCCCTGCCCAGGCCAACCTTAGAACCAGGGCAGGGCTGGGTGGGAGATAGACCTACCAGCTAGGCACGGCTAATGCCAGTTTCCATATTGCTTCATCATGCCATTCTGATGCCCCAAGCTGCACACGCACAATCTCCCTGATCTCCCTGCCTTCTACCTGAAGACAGGACAGGGTCCCTGAGGTTGCCCTACCTGCCTGCCTCCCGAAACTGCAACGATGCCTTCCTTCCCTCCATCAGCACTGAGTCAAACTGCCACACCGGGCTCTACCCCACCCAACCCAGCCCACAGAGCGCAGGGAGCCCTGGCGTCCGACCCAGCCCCCAGCAATCGCTCTAGCCAGGCTTCGCATGTGGAGAGATGCAACAGAGTGGTCTGGTGGCAAAGTTCTCCTGCTGTTTCAACGTTTCCGTCTACCTGCGGCTCCCGTCTCTCCCTCTTGCTCTCTGGCCTCACACTGACCCGCTCTCCCCACTCCTCGCCCCCCACTATCGGGGAAAAAAAAAAAAAAAAAGGAAATAAAGAAAAGGAAACCTCCCGCGACAAGGATGGGCGAAAAGAGAAGAGGGTATTCATATGACTGCCCGGGTGAGGGAGTCCTCAAGTGAAAAAGAAAGGGATGCAAAGTTCCCGGCTCCCCCGGTGCTTTCAGCGCAGCGCCGAGCTCCCGCGGACACCCAGATCGCTGAGACGCAGCGGCGGCGACCACTCACCTGGGCGAGGCAGCATCTACCCCCGGCTGGGAGGCACCGAGGCCGGCTCCGCGGGGCGCCCGGGCTCCCTGGCTCGGCCACGCATCCTTCCCTGCCCAAGACCGGCTCGAGCTAAGCCCTCCGGCTCCGGCGAACGTAGGCAGATGGTGGCCTCGGACGTCTACGCGGGGAGAGCCCTGAGCGGTTTATTCAGTTATATCCACGGCATTTAGCAAGAAGAAGGGAGGAAAAAGCACAACTTGTTCTCTTCCAGATTTAAAAAAGCAAAAAAAAAAAAAAAACAGATAATCCCTCCCTAGGAGGACGCCGGTAGGATTTTCCAGATCGAAGAACCCCGGGCATCCCCAGGAACCTCGGGCATCTTGGAATGTGGGGCGTCTTCAAGTTCAGACGAGCCAGCCGGTTTGTGCGTGAGAGAGAGAGACAGAGGGAGAGAGAGAGAGAGAGTGTGTGTGTGTCTCAGCGAGAACGAGCCAGGCACTCACACCCACACGCACACAAACACACTCCCCCCGCACGCCCCGCAAGCACACTGCCCCACGCGCGCGCGCGCACACGCGCGCCCCCGTCACACACACACACGCTCGGCGATCGCACGCATGGAGCCGGGAGGGAGCCGGACCGGCTGCTGCGGCCGCGCGAGGCCGGCGGCAGAGAGAGCCCAGCGGCCGGAGGCGCCCGGAACCCCGGGCCGTGCGCACCGTTCCTCCGAGCTCCCCGGCGAGGCCGCCCCCAAAGGCGGCCGGCGGAGCTGCAGGAGCCGGGAGCCAGCCTCGGGCCAGCCGCGAGGCGCACCCCCTTCTGCGCCGACCCACCCGGCCGCCGGAACCGGAGGGCAAGAGGACCCGGCGGGGGTGGCGCGAGGGCAGCCGCTGGCCAGCCGGGCCCGCACGGAGGGGCGGCGGGGGGCCGGGGAGGGCGGCAGGCGGGCCTCGCGCTCCGGGAGCCGACAGGGTGGACTCGGCGGCCCAGCGGCGCGGGCAGCCACTGCGCCAGGCTAGCCGGGTGGCCCGGGCTGCACGCTGCGGCCGGAGCCGGTGCTGCCGCCTCACGTGCAGAGCGCGCCGTGCAGTCTTCAGCCCGCCGCCTGCCGGAGAAAAACCCCACAGCGCCGGCCCTGTGCTGGGGGTGGGGGCTGGGAGGCTCGCGGCCACCCAGCCCTGGCCCGGTTCTGATTTCCGACACCCTAGCGAGGCGACCCAGGACAAATGAGCGCCCGGCGCATGCACACGCACGCTTAGACTTTTCGTGAGTATCGCCAGAATCCGTGAAGTGTGCAGTGGCGCCAACTGTTTGCACGTCGCCTTCCCTTGTTTGATCCTCCCAGCGACCCTCATTTGACGTGTGAGGAAACTGAGGCTCCGAAGAGTAAAGCGACTTGTCCGAGGCACGTGGCACATAGCTGAGTCCCCACTCCAACACTACTGTGGACTTAGCATCAGAAGATCTGGGCCTGGCAGGGGTCTCATCTAACTTTGGTTTTCCTCTCTGCCCACTGGGATCAGCAACCAGTTCTTGGGAAGGTAGGACCAGGCTCTGACTTACTGGGCTTCCCAAGAGGTACGGGTACCTTTCCCACTGAAGGAACTGAAAGTTTGAGATTCCTGCTTGTACTCCAGCTGCTAAATCCAGGGAGAATGTCTCAATCCATCTCTTCTCCTACTGGCTACACCTCCCATGCACCTGTCCCAGATACCCACAGGGAGGCACATGTGGCATATGGAAGTGTCTCTGCAGCCACAGGATTGGCTCAGCTGCATAAATCTGTAATATAAAACCCTGCCTCCTCTCTGTGTGCATATAAATGGGTGAAAATCTGCTGAAGCCCAGGCACCTAGATCCCCATGTGGTGGACACCCTCCCCATGTACACTCAGGGAAACTGCTAGATCAGTGTTCTGCAGACCCTGAAAGACAAGTCCTTCCCTGAGGGGACTCTAGAAAGCCTGAGGGGAAAAGGGCATGGCCAGGATGAAATTCAAGGTACATCAGAGTGGGTTGACACAAGAAAAGAGGGGCTGGAACAGGAGGTGGGGATAGAGGAAGGGAGGAGAAATGAGGAAAGGAAGAAGGAAGGAGGAGGTGAGTAGAAGGAGGTGGGGGTAGAAACAGGAGGACGTGAAGGTAGGGGAAGGGGTGAAGGGGGGAAGATCATCAGGAAGAGGGTTTTCTTCCTCGCTTATCCTTTGGTTTTGCATTCCATAGGTGGGGACTCCAAGGGGAGGGGTCAAGAGTGGAAGGAGGAGCTATAGCCCAGATTCAAGTCTCTGAATTGCCCCCAAGCGTCAGGGGCATCAGGCTAGATTATCTCCTTACACCAGGGTCACCCATGAGAGGACTGGAATCTAGTGGCAGGGATAGGATGAAGCTGGCACCAGAGCAGAGATGGAGCTGCACTCAGAAACCAATAAGGCATTAGGATGGCATGAAGGCCAGAGATGCTGGAGGGATAGCCCAATCCCTCCTCCAAAGGGAACCCAATACCCCATCAAGAAGTTGTTCCAGCTCAGAGAAGGGAATGGATATCCCATGAAGAGCCAGGACCTGGATCATTTCTTGCACTTTGGGTAATTCTGAGGACAACTGGCTTATTTTTTGAACATTATTTGCCTCACCTGAGCACTCAGCACTGGGCTAGGAGTCAGGTGGCCTGGATGTTCACCATGGCTTTGTACTAAAAAGCAATGTGACAATTCCCATCCCCTCAAAGGAGCTGGCCTGTGTGCTTTAAGGGCCTGTCCAGCTCTAGGAGCCCCTGAGTGACTTTGGCAGATGGAGAAAGGTGGGGACCCAGATGCTCCTCGGGAGGCCAAGAGAAAACCAGTCTGCAGTCACCATTCACGGTAGAAAATCCCCAGAAGATAATCCACACTTCAGTAACGGAAAGGTGAAGGATGGTGGATTTCTTGTTTCCTTGAGCAAGCCCAGAAGGCCTGGGTAGGGACAATGCTGTGCTAGCTATCTGGCTGCTTTTACTGACTGCTGACCACAGAGGTGGGCCGGGGCTTCCCAAAGAGGTGCTACTATCATCCTGCATGAGAGAGAGAGAGAGGTGGGGTTGGGGGGAGAGGGAGAGAGAGAGAGGTACAGCGAGGAGAGAAAGCTCGTATATAATCCATTCGAATGGTGGGCATTGGGATTCTTCTGGATTTCACAAGTTCACTTTTCTAAATAACCCTGTGATGAACATCTTTGTACCTAAGTCTTTGCCTGCATTCTTGCTTCTTTGCTTGGGCTAGATTCCCTGAAGTAGAATCACTGGGCAGAAAGGTATGAACATTTTCAAGGCTTTTTGTAGATACTTCTTTGTTTCAGTTTTAGAGTCAAGGCACTAAAGTGCAGGGCAGATAAATGATTTCCCAGAGAGCTCCCAGCAGGTGCTTAAGAATGTTTTCACACACCTTTTCATGTCTCTATGCGGCAGAGAATGATTGTGCCTTGTGCTTCACACTGCACATCGGGGCAACGCTGTGTCCTTGGGGTATTGGGATGACTGCAATACCCCAATGTGGAGAAAGCTCAAGCTCCCCTTGCCCGCCATCATGACTCATCTTCCCCTGCTCTCCTGGGCACTCCTGACCAGCTTCACCCTGTTGTCTGGCTTTCTGGCTGAACTATAGTTACCAATCCCCCTCCCCCTACTTGTAGTTGGCTCCCAATACCCGCTTGCTCAATGGGATGGCAGTGCATGATAAGAGGAGTTCTTGGGAGGGGCTGGAGGTGGAGAGGCATTCAGCCTGAGGAAGAGAAGGCCGAGTCGGCCTGGGCCTTCATAACCAATAGAAGGACCCCTGTGCGAAAGACAGTGAGGAGACTCTCTGTATCCACTGAGTATGAAAAAGAGAGGGAATGGGTGTAAAAAGCAGTGAGGGCTTCAGGGAGCTGACAGGACAGAGCCAGGTGCCTGAGGATATGGAATCACAGGGTGGAGACTGTTTAGGCTGCTCCATGAAAGAACAGTCTATAATCCCAGGAATGCACTAGATGCTTCTTAGAGTCCCCCCTTGGCACATCATGGCCTGAAGACTGATTCTATGGACCACAGGAATCGGAGAGATCCTAGGGCACAGTCTCATAAGGCCTTGGGACCTCCCTCCACTGAGTCTACTGCGTGGCTAGAAGCTAGGAGCCATTCTTAAATCCTTAGCCCCATTCTCTCTGCTTCCAACAGGACTAACAGCCAGCCTGATCCCAGTTTATCCCACAGGCCTTGTAGAACTTGCAAAGTTTCCTCAGGAGCCTAGCCCCAGAGTGTACTTTCTAGAGATACAGGTCCAGTGTCTTTTAATCCTGCAGTGCCCTCTACCCCTCCTCCCTTCCCAAATGCTGGAGTAAGAAGCAGTCAAAATAAATTCCTATTAGTATGCATATGTATTCCCAAATTCCTTAACAGAACGACTAACACCACCTACAGCCATTAGCTGGAGTTTGTTTTCTAAATCCAGTTTGCTTTCATCATCAAGTCCTCTGTTTGTCTCTCCCCCTCCCCCAGGCCCCATGGGTTCCCTTCACAGCTTTAGTCTCTTGCCCCAATACCAGGTCTGGGGTTGGGCTCCTGATGCATCAACATGTCAGACAATCCTGAAAGATCACATTCAATCAACAAGGAAGTCTTTACTGTGCGTCTTCTGCGTACCACCTAGCACTCTGCAGGGGAGAAAACAGGGAGGAAGAAGGCAGAGTCTCTTTCTGGAGAGAAAGAACACAAACTGACATCAGCACAGTGCCTTGCAGTCTATAAAGAACATTTGCAAATGCCGCGCCACTGATTTGTCATAACAGTCGCAGGCAATAATAGATCATTACCCCTGTTTCACAAACAAAGACATGGCGGCTCCAAGAGTTTGGAGCTCCTGTTGGATGGCACTGGATTTCAAACCCAGTCTTCGGACTCCACATCCCATGCTCCTCCCTGTGTACGAGGCAGCCTCTCTAATACCAGCCTGGATGCCACTAAGTGGTGAGTTACCAAGCACTCCTGAAGTGCAGTTGACATCCAGTGGAGAGAAGGCCAAGGCAACTAGGGCCAACTTGGTGGATATTTTGCAGCTTGAGAGAAGCACTCTGGCAAATGCACAGAGTTAGGAGACCCTGGAATTGTGGGGTAGGGTGGTTGAAAGAGCACCAGAGCGGAAGATACAGGATCTGGATTCTGGCTCTTTAATGTGACCTTGGGCAACCCTTCCTCTCTCTGGACCTTAGCTTCTCCATCTTTAAAGAGAGAGAGTTGGAGCTAAATGGTCTCTAGGATGCCAGTGAAGAGCAATAAAGGAATCAGCCGTCAGGAGCAGGACTTACGGCAACAGATGCCAATGACTTCCCTGGCTTTTGCCTCCTGCCAGGGAATCCCCAAATCTTGAGGGTGGTATTGAAGCAGAATAACACTGTGGGCTGGGGTAGGTGCCCAGGAGGATCTGGGAAGGACCATAGCTCTTAGCTCCACCCAGTCACCTGTCGCAGCACCCCCCGTGCT